>NW_003314300.1:1038229-1077314 GCF_000143415.4 Selaginella moellendorffii | reverse complement strand
GAGATTCTAGCTCACTTGCTTTTCTTGCTGTAACTAAGATAAATGGCTCCAACAAACGCCACCAGTAGTATGGGGGAGAAGTAAATAAGAGTGTATGCCCCTGGAAAGATTTTGGAAGAATCACAGTGAGCAGTGCTATCAATTTCCTGGCGAGATTATATACCAGTGTCGCCATATGCTTTGGTGGAGACATGACGAAGAACTGGATTCCAGAAATTGTTTGTCCAAGTTCTCGTTGGCCTCATGATCCAGACCATCATCCATCCTGCGAAGACAATCGCCATGAAAACCTTGGCAGCAAGGCGAAGAAAAGCCATTGCGGATGAGAGGAATGTGAGAACGAAAATGGCCTCTGTCTAGTATATATTCATGCAAAAGCTGTACGATGTACTGCCCTTGCTTCATGCAAAATAGTACATAAAATTGTCAACTCCCCTTTAGCAAGCTGGAGGGATTAATCCATGATTGTATATTTTAGTGGATTTTGCCCGTGCCCGTGCCCATAAGACATAAACAAGTGTTTGTTCGTTGTCAAACAAAGAGTTTCTATATATGGTTTTTTGTTTTCTGCGCCTGTGATTGCGCTGTGGTGTGGAGATCCCTCGCGTGAAGCATCACGCAAGAATTTGCTACAGGTATGATCCTTCGTGTTTCCAAACAATACTCTCTTTTCTTTTTGTCTCTATTGCAAAAAGAAGCCATAGCTTTCTTCTAAGTTCCAGAGCTCAAAGTTTAAGGGGTGCAAGTTGAGCTCGGCACTGTCCTTTGCATGCCCTCTGGTCACAACTATGCATTCCTTGTTTTTGCTTGTGTGCTCAGCGCAGATCTCTGTGACAAAAACACGCAACTTAGATCACAAATCGAATTTCTCCTTGCTTGAGGAGTTGGAAATCCGGGCGTCTTCCATAAACCACGTTGCTTGGTCTTATTTTCGTCGAGCTTGGGTCTATCACTGGCGCGTCTACAAGATTAGAGTCGACTTGGACCAGTTCCACAGGAGGATAGTTCCACCATCAAAGGCACAAATGGCGACCACGTACTCGAGAAGCGGCGCAAATCCTCTACCCGATCTCGAGCAAACTTGGTACGTATTGTGGTCCATTGGATAGATGTGTGCACCAGTCCCGCGATGAGCATGTATCCTGCGAAAGATGCCAGGATTGTTGCTGCAGAACTTTCTTCGCGTTTGGATTTCCAGACTCAACTTGACGGGGGATTCAAGATCACTTTCGCTTTCACGAGTGACATAAGCATGAAGTTTCAAGAAATCTGCAGCGGAGATATCGGAAGCGATGGAAGAGGTGAGATGGAATGTAGAATCTGGAGCTCCTAGGAAAACTTGACTGCCAGAATGAAAACGATTTTCTTTGGTGCAAGCCTGAGCGATGAATGGTCCGACTCCACTTCCTCCGGCCACGAAGATCAAAGCTGGACATCTTCAGCACAAAGGTAGAGTTTTAATGCATTTTGAGCCGAAATACTTACATCAAGCTCGTGACCATGAGGCCTTCAACTGCTGCTTCAAAGGGTGCGGGATAGCTGTTCTCGTGAAGACGCTCCTGATCGAGCAGCAGGTCCATCTTCCACGGCATTTCACGAGAATAGTAATTCGATCCACGTCCAAAGTTGAGCACGATGTAACAGTGAAAGGATGTCTGCAATCTCGAGATGGCGCAAGTTGAGAAAGATCACACTTGCGGCCGGGCTCTTCAATCTGTCCAAGTAAGTCATAAGTTAACAGCGAAGAACAGAAAAATGTATGTGCTTCTCACCAGGAACTTTAGCGAGAGTGAGCCCCAGAGTTTCTGGAGAGATGACTTTTGCCGAGACCACCTCAACGTGCCTCATCGATTGCAGGCACCGGAAGGCTCTATCGATGAAGAAAAGAAACACTCCGGCGATGATGATGGCGAGCCATTCCTCCCGAGGTGAAGAGCAAAGCCAATATTGAAGACAAAGTAAAGCTGGTGTGTGTAGTAAAAGAGCTCGAATCTGTGCTTCCGGAATGGAGCTAGAGAAGTCCCCAAATCAGAAGGCCGACGATCCAAGTAAACAATCCAGTGAAACCACTTATGTCGATCTTGTGCCACCTTACAAGCTGAAAGAGAGAAACCAAAGTAAGCTCTTTTCTGTAAAAATTGATATACCTCTTGTGATTTGTTTGCCATTGTCCAGTAGAGGATATAAACCAAGCACGGACAGTCCAGAGGAACACGTGATATGCCCCGTCCAAATGTGGTACCGCGCACACGGCATGCTCGAATAGTATGTTTGTTAGCCGGAAGAGTGAAAGAGCCGCGCAACTGAGAAACGCAAAGGGAGGGCTCTAGTCATACCAAAGATTGTTCCAACAATGTTGAACTTTTGTTCCCATCTAGAAGCCAGCAAAAAAGTGATAAGATCAAGGTGCATTTTTTCTTCTCTTTTTTGTTTCTGAGTCACTTACAGTAACAATGGCAAACAAATCACAACAGGTATATCAATGCAAAGTTTTAGAGAAAAGAGCTTACTTGGGTTACAGGCCTTCCCATCCAGTCGAAAGGGACATTAATCCTATCGAGCGGCGTATAAGGCGATGGAAGCTGTGAGAAGCGCGAGAGAAATCAGTGCCAGTGGTCCTCGGAGAAACCGGATAAGTTCACGGACTAATTTCTCAATTCCCTGGCATAGTGATGAGAAAAGGGTGAGTTTTAACCAAGTTCTTGAAAAGATCTTAACTCGTTGCGCAACGAGTTAGGATCTTCTCAATTGGTTTCAATTGGTGTGACATTTCTACCAATTGGGGTCGAGTGTCAAGACGATTTAGAGCCGTTGCAACATTTCGCACCAGCGAGTGCATTATTCTTCACGAGCTGGATAACTATCAATTGTAGCAAAGAAAAACACCAAACAAAAGGATACCTGCAGCCAATGAATCGCCTCCAGTGACGCGCTTGAGCAAGAATGGCGTCACAAAATTACCGGCAATATCTGCTCCTATAAAAAAACACGTAGGAATAGCAAGAGAGAAATCACTGAGACGTACTCTGCTTCATGCAATGTCGATTGTATGGCCGATTCCACGTTCTTAGCTGCCGCTGCATGGTCTGCGGGTATTGGAAACCCGATCAAAATGCCCGAACCCAATCCAAACTTCGTATTTGCCTCTGCAGTGTCAAGTTAGAGCTGATAACGACGATGACTAGAGCTTACCTCCTCCACGTTGTCTGCTCGGCAAGGTGCTTTTCAGCCACTTTTAGGAGTAAAAAATGCCGGAAATTCATCAGTTGAGTAGCTCCTTGAGTTTCCTGCAAATTGTTTCATATTAAAACGCCCGTGCGCTATACGATGGTCTGACAAGGTATTCAAGTGTTCGTGGAATGTCAAGGATTGATTTTACCCCTGCACAAACCACCGCAACTGGGGTTTTATACCGAGTTCTGTTAAGTCCGAGGAGCTTAATAAAAACAAAGTTAAAGACACAAAAGTATGAACCTTGGGGAACCTTGGGCTTCCTTGACTCGCCCTGTCGATGAACTCCTCCAATACCTCCAGTAACGAACACTTTGATTCCAGCCTGGAACATAATCCATCAAAGTTTGCTCTTTTTCCCAGTGTAGACACTACCTTTGAAGCGAAAGATATTGTTGCTGAAACAGTGGTTTCTCCATTTCCTCGACAAGCAATCTGGGATATAAAAACACTAACTGCGGAGAACAAGAGAAAAAAGAGCTTACGACGTAAGGAATGTCGAGCTTAAAGCTCAAGCCTATGCATGCGTGTGAGAGAGCAAACGAAACAAAAGCATACCAATGCATGGGACACCGTGATCAATTGGTGTTTGTGTGCTTCTTGGTGTGGCCCAGGTAGAACGCTGCGATGAATGCCAGGAGCTGTGAATGAGAGTGTAAACTCCTGGAAAAAGGTAACACAGTGTTGATCGAAGGAAGGAAAGATCTTACCAGTTTGTCCGTAAGATTTGAGAGACACGCTTGGCAAAAAAAATCTAAATCCTTTCTAGCCATAGAAACAGAAGATGGGAGCTCCGATTCGGCGATTCGTCTTCAAGTTCTTCATGATCTTGGTGTTCGCTGCGTGTGGATCATGTCTCCAACAGCAGGGCATTTCTCGGGGCCGATTGCCGAGCGCGATGTAGTACAAAGTACCAGACTAAGTACGTAGTGGACTTTCTCTGGTGCAAAAATATTGGCATGAAACACGTGGTGCCCATCTTGGGTAGCCCGTGGCCGTCGGATGAGAATTTCTACGTTGTTCGCGATTTCTTCCTCTTGGGTGTGTAGATCGCTCCAGGAGTGAGATGGCAGCCGAATCCAGTCCCAGCCACATTGTCACAGACAGACAAGCCTCCCGACGACTCCACCCGCTCCCACCGCCACTGGAATCCAGCGCCGCCATCAGCATCGACCTGGGCACGAGCTCCGCGGTCGCGGTGTGGAGGAATGGGAGAGTGGAGCTCTGAGGATCGTAAGAGCTTCAGCGACGCGCCCACCGGGATCAACAAGGTCGGCGGCGGGGCTAGCGAGGACGAGCTCTGGTCGGGGCGCGCGATCTTTGGCGCCAAGAAATTGGTGGGAAGAACCGACACTGATCAGATAGAAGTACCCATTCCTCATGATCAAGAGCCTGGGGATCGGACTCAAGCCTTTCCTGGGCGCTCGCGGCAGCAACACATCTGCCCAGGAGGAGATCCTCGTGTTGCAGCTCACCACGCCATTGCCGAGTTCCACCTTGGCAGGATGGTCCGCTTGGCAGTGGTGACCGTCCCGGTTTGCTTCTCGCGCTTCCAGCTCATGAAGACCGAGCGGGCGTGCGTGATGACGGCTTCAAGTTGCGCGGCTCATGCCCGAGCCCACCACCGCCGGCCTCGTCTACGCCCATATGATCCAGCAGCAGGGAGTGTTGGCTCCAGTCTCGGCCAGCGCCGCTGAGAAGCTCGCGCTGATCTTCAACATGGCGATGTCACCGCCACCGCTGAGGGAGTCTCGCAGGTCCGAGGCCTCGGGTGAGGCATTTGGAGGCGAGGAGCTCCTTCAGAACTTGGTCAGCTATCTGGTCTCCGAGATGATCCCGCAGCTCGGGCACAGCCCCGCCAAGGTGCCTTCCCAAGGATTGTGGCGGCGATGGTAGCGTGGGAGTGGCAGCACTTGACCGGGAAGTGAGGATGCGTGGATGACAGGCATGACTGGTGTGTCGAAGCTCTTTGGAACAAGCATGTAGAAGTTGCAAATTCATCTAGCTTCTGCTTGAAATTAGATTTTTTGTCCTTGTCATTTTACTGTGGTGCTTTCCTTCTCATTAGAATTCAAATGATAAACCATCACTTATATTAATATTATAACTGAATAACAATGGTAAAGAGGTTTAACCTTCACCCTTTCTAACCACCCTAATCTACCTTAAAACTACCTCAAAAACTCCATGAACTTTGAACTTGAGAAAATTCAACACTTAAGATTATATCAACAAGAAACAATGCTCAAGAATGAATGTATGCTATGAATCAATCTAAGGAGAAACTTGTCACTTTAGCCACTATTATCACCATTTGAAATTGAAATACTCTCTAGACTTGCGAATAAGGCATTTATGTAATTGTATATCTGTGTTTGCAATCTTTACTAAGCTAAAATTCACCACCTTTCAACCACCATGATCTATCAGGTTCTAAGGGTAGCTACCTTTACGCTGACCAGAGTTCTAGCCTTGGTTGAATATGGTCTCTACTTGAATATTTGTTGGCTTTCAATGTCTTGCTATGGTCATGACGGAAGGTATATGGGCATGGTTGTGGTGGATCATGCAAAAGGCTGTTTGAAGATGAAGAGAGGATGCTAAATTTGTGTCAGTCGTTCCAGTTGGAGGTCATAAAAACGTATGTGGTGGTGATGAATATGCAATATATATTCCTCTTTATTTATTTATCCTTAATTAAATGCCATGCCCCGCAAGTGCTATGGGCATGCGAGAGCTCAAACCGGACCCAGGGCGGCCTCGCTCGCCTTCAGTGCAAAGGCCTCCGCACTCCCGACCGAGCCTGCGGCTTGGAGTGCAGACAAGAGCTTGGAATCAGCTATCCTGGGGGTTTGGCTTCTCATGGATGAAAGTTTTGTTGGGAACATCGCTAGGCATGGAATGACAGCGGTTTCACGTCACCCAAGGAGAGTAACTGGATTGAGGGGGTCAAACTCGTCTGGGAAGCCGGCTTCTTCCCGCTCTACATGGCTCCTTGGTCTGTTGAGGAGTTGCAGCACGTTTACTTCTCAGTGCCGGACAACACATATAAGTCACACGTGTCAACTTCTGGACGACATACTACATAGCTGGGCCAATTGTGAGGTACTACTTCATGCCTTTGGAACAATACGACGTGATAGGCATGGATCAGGTTGTAAATGCCGGGGTACTACTTTATGGCATTGACTATGAACCATTTTCGCACAAGAACTCCAACTCTGGACTTTATGCGTGTGGATCATATCTCCTTCCATCACATGCCACAAGGGGCAGATCAAGGGCTGGATAGATCGGGCAACTGACTGTTCACTGCAGAGTGTAGCTAGAGTCTTGTTTGAATGTTATGCTCACCAGCGACTCTCGCAAGGTGGTTATCGATGGCCCTTCCATAGGCCTACATTTGGAGAAGCGTGACATGAAGTTCTTCTCAGGCAACAGTCTTAACTTGCAAGTACCCAGCCTCCAACAACATAGCAGCACGTCATTCCCTCTGATTGACTTGATGTCCCCATTGTCCTTTTCCAAATCTCAACTGGGTGCCAAGGAAGAGAACCAAATACAAGGTTTTAATGATGATGGAGGGTGACAAGTTTCTGGATTTGCGGAGGTTGTGTGTGGTGGAAGACATTCCAGATGATCAGCTGCTGCAGCAGCAGTTGAGCGAGAAGTCCAGAGTGGATCAAGCAAGAGGAGACACCTGAGCGGAAGAAAAAGAGGATGTACCTGCCTTTCTAGATGACGATTGCTCTCAAGATGCAGGATGATGTTAACAACCCAATCATCAACGAGATCTTCGACATTTTGTTAGATTGGAACGCAATTCAGAAAGAGACCATTGGGAACTTTGCCTCCTCATGTCCCCAAACGTAAGTCCTCCAATATCAACTGTACCATCCATCCTTGAACACAGGAAACAGAAGCATACACTACAAGCATATTGAAGATGACATGACTGTGTTTGGCATATGGATGGAAGCCATTTGGAAGACACACACTGGATTCATGGAGCAAACTCCTTTGAGTATCAAGTGCATGGCTGGTAAGTTAGTTGGGAAAAAATTGACAATTAAATATGTTGTTTGGTGTTTGTATCAATGTTGCATTTTATTTGTTTGAACATGGATAGGCCGATGGTCGTGGTACTGTCTATTTGTTTTCCTGGTCACATGTTGCCATCAGATTGAAACTGAGAAGCTTGACCAGAGCCTGAAACCCTAGACCCTAAAGTCCGTTATGAATTGCACGGGTATATTCTCTCTTCAACCGTGCGAGGATAATAGTGCCAGTTGGGGATGATGCGCATGCAGCGATAGACCCTGATGCTAGGTGGATAGATCTCCCTCCTATCTCCAGGAACATGGATACGGGAGTGCTATGAGGATCTCTATGCCGACATGAGAGAGCTCGCAAGCCTGGGCAAGAACTACCTCCACATATCAGGAAACCCTGGAATCAGCAAGTCGTGCTTTCTGTGGTACGTCCTGAAACGGCTCCTCAGTGAAGAAGGGATACTGGCCTTGATAGTTCAGCTCATTGAAAGAAAAAGGGAGGAGGTTTACAACTTCAAACCAGATGGGAGTTACACACCCGTTTCTGAAGACGCTTCAATCAATACATCAAACACAGTCACCATCTCCTTGCATTGTACTCTTCCCTTTCCTGTTCGATTGTAACGCAATTCAGAAAGAGACCAAACAAAATACCCATATAAAAACTTGCACATACCTCCTTGCACCAACAGGGAACTTTGCCTCACCCAGCTTTCTGCTCATGTCCCCAAACTTGAGTCCTCCAGTATCAACTGTACCGTCCATCCTCGAACGGAAAATGTCGAAGACCTCCTCGATGGTCAAGTAGTTGATTGAGCCGTTAATCTGATCCTGCATCTTGAGAGCAATCGTCATCTGGAAAGGCAGGTAGATCCTCTTTTTCTTCCACCCAGGCAATCCACTTTGGACTTCTTGCTTGCTTCTTCAACTGCTGTTGCAGCAGCTGATCATCCAGAATGTCTTCCACCATGCATAAGCATTGTGAATCTAGAGACTCGTCACCCTCCATCTTCACTAAAACGGCATACACTTGGTCTTCCTCCTTCACGCCTTGTAGGCCGGACGGGATGTCGGGATGCTCCTTTCTGAACACCATCAGCGAAGAGCATAAGGCGTAGTAGTCACTTTTGTTCATTGCTCTCTGCTTCAATGCATTCGAGATATGGAAAAGGATGAGTGGGGGGTACACCAAGTCTATTGGAGGGAATGACGTGCTGCTAGGCCATAGATAGTGGAGGCCAGGTACTTGTAGGTTGAGACTGTTGCCTGAGAAGAACTTCAAATCACGTTTCTCCAAATGCAGGCCAATGGCAGCATCATCAACACTACAGAAGTGACCACCCTGTGAGAGTCGGTGGTGAGCATAGCATTCGCACAAGACCCAATCTCTGCAGTGAAGCCAATACCCGAGCCCACTCCACCCAATGCTTGATCTGTCCCTTGTAGCATGCAATGGTGAAACAATCTATGACCCACTCCGAAGTGAAGGAGATATGATCCACAAGGGTCAAGTCCAGACTTGGCCAGGAAATGGAGGTCCCTGGCAAAAATAATCCACGGTAAATGTTGAGCTCTCCCACTTTCACAGCATGGCTCACAGCCATGCCTATCATGTCGTATACACGTTCCAAAGGCATGAAGTAGTACCTCGTGATTGGCCCGGCTATGTAGTACATCGCCCAGAAGTCGACGTGCGACTTATTTGCGTTCTCGGGCGCCGAGAAGTAAACCTGCTGCAACTCCTCGACAGACCAAGGAGGCATGTAGAGCGCAAAAAAGCCTCTCTCATCGATGATTTTGACCGCTGGCATCCAGTTACTCTCCTTGCACGACGTGAACAATGCTGTTGTTCAGGACACATTGAATTCAAGGAGGAAACTGCTTTGAGTATCAAGTGCACGGCTGGTAAGTTAGCTAGGAAAGAGCTGACAATTTTTGTGAACGAGATAGGCATTAGTTATCTGGTATTTGTATCAATTTTGCATTTTTTCCTTTTTATTCCAGCATCTTCAAACACATGTGATGTCTTCCCTACCTACTATCCTCAACATGGAACTAGAGGACACACATAGGCTCAGAGTCCTGACTGTTCCTCGTGCTGTCTACCAGTTTTCATGGTCGGGTGACACAGCAGCTGTTCTCATCAGATCGAAACTGAGAACCTCAAGGTTAATTAAATTCGTGTTCCCATCGGATGAGGGGGAGGGGGAGAAGAATACTAGTTACATATAAAGCTGAGAAGTGTGTTTGGAATGTACTTGACTCAAATGGTTTAGTACAGCTGGACATGCTGTGTGGAAATTGACAGATGACATAGCAGACTTTGCTGAGATTTGCAGCACTCGGGAGTAGTGGTCCTCCAGATCAAGCTGGAAGTGGGCAAGGTCAACGAGCCGGTCATTGCAGGGACTGTAGGGAAAGGAAGCAGCGTCCTTGATCTGGAACCACAAAATCTGAGATGTTGAAGCCATTTATCATCAAGATCCCTCCGTGACCATCGACTTGCAGGCTCCACGATCATCAAGATTGCGTTGCCCCGCAATGTGTTCCTCACGGCTGGACTCTGGAGGAACATGCACATTCAGCCAAGAGCGTGGATAGTCAACGTGCCTTCGTGGGAGATTGCCGATGATTTACCACAGAGGCGGCAATTGTGAGCTGGAAGAACTGGATGAGCTCGCTCTAGCTCCTCCTCCTCTGGAAGAAGCAAGCACAACTGCCAACTTGAGGTAGAGAGCTGTGGCACACTTTATAGGGACACTCTCGCTTAAGTGTTTTCCAACTTCTAAACTTTCGTTGATTAGAAAAGAGGCTAAACAAATAAATAATCTCATCACTCTGTCATCAGGAGACGTTTAGTGCAGTCAAGGGCTAGGGGCAGGTCTCGGGAATTTCGCCACATGGAGTTTGTATCAAGTCATGTACTGGTTTGGAGTGGAAACCAAAATAAAAGAAAGGAAGAGAAAAAAATGTACCTCAGCCACATACAACTGTCAGAGTTGTGGTGCAGGCCCGCAGCACTTCTCTAATTACGCAATGTCGATTATAAGTGACACCTCAGTGGCTGATTCTTCCCCCCAAGTAATGTTTGAAAGAATTCTTGGTTATCAATTCATTTGATTCAGGCATTCAGCGTGAGACCATCAATTCAACTTTATCCAGACCTTTTTAGTTGATTCCTTTAGGGCACTTTAGGGCAACGAAAGGAATGTTTCCTTTTTTTTTTTTCTTGTATGTTTTGTAGAGCCAGATTTCGCTCTTCAGAATTTTGGTTATATGTGTATTTCAATTGGTTTGAGCATTTGCTATTTCTCTTTCATATAAAACAATCAAGGCTTTACATGGGATGCGTTACTGGAACTTGCAGAATCTGTCACGGAAGATCGGGAGGCTTACTTGCGTACAAAAAGAGCCTCACTGACCTGTACCCATTCGAAGTAGCTCACTGTGACACTGCATGAGCTTGCAAGGATGTCCTGATGCCCTTCTTTGGAAAAATCTGGTCACAAAAACCATCAATTCAATTTAAAAACACTTTTGATTATTCCTATTATACCTCAGCCTCTGGGCTGAGTTTTATGGTATGCTACTTCTACAATATCCCCTCACATCCTTTGCATTCTCCCTGTGGTTTTACAAATTTTACAGACATCAGTAAAAATAAATGAGAGCAAAGCTTTTACCTGTTGAGAACACCACCCAAGGCAGCTAAGATGAGCTCATCACAGTCTTCTATTAGGATGGAGCTTGCGTCGATTGGATCTCCCAACTGGAAACCACCATTTTCTTGGGTGTGCTTTATCAATGCTGGGATATCCAATCCAGCATTGTTCTTTATTGCTTCGGTTATGTCACTTACTGCCTCCTTTGGCCTTAAAGAGGAATTAGGCAGTATGGTGACCAACTTGCCAAATCCTTGCAAGACCTCTCAGTCAGAGAAATAACAGCCCAGAGAAACAATGGAAGCTATAAACTGCTCTACCTGGATCACAAAAGAAGTTTGGTTCCAGGGAGATTTGCCATGGTCAGCAAGTAATGCTTCAGTCATGTATAAAACTCCTCTTCCAGTGGCAGCCTCACGGCTTACAGAGCCACTGAGGTCCTGAGAAGCAAAAACAATATAAGAGGAAAAATCACATAATCATAAAAATACAAGCTTACAAGTTGCTTTCCAGTGACTATTGTTGGAGAGTACCCTTGAAACTTAGAGTATTCATCCAGAATCCAAGCCATGGTTTGTGAAGAAACAAATATATGAAAATTCATAAAAAAAAGGAAGAAAAAAAATGTGAAAAAAACCTGAGCATTCATTCCCATGTCAGGTGCTGGAATATCCATACAAACGTGAGCCACTCTAGCTCATGGACGTTCATCATGGGGATTACAGTCATAGGGCCCTCTAATTGTCATGCTATTCTGTAGGAGAAGAACAAAAAAATTTAGAAATTAAGCAAGATTCCCTAAAATATTTTACTATAAGAATCTATCATAAGTGCCTGGCTGCCGGATCCAGCCAATTGCAGCCGTCTGATGGGGGGTAATTGTAAAAGGGTTATTTTTTTAACCACATCTTAGCGAATAATTGTGCTGATGTTTGCTCCTAGCCAATGGGAAGTAGCCAAGCTGTGTGGGGCAGGAGAAAAATGCATTGCAACACATGTTATATACAATGTGTTAACTGTGACTACTCTTGTGGTTTGTCAAGTGAATTGGTTTTGTTTTGTAATGTTTTTCTAGGGTTTATAAAATGGCGAGAGAGCCCCTGGCGCTGCTGCTGATTTGCAATCCAAATCTAAAGCATTGTGTCAACACCGCTAGAATGAGCTACATCTTAGTACAGTTTGTGTCAAAATTTAATTGATTTGTTTGTGCCTTCTTCTAGCATTGTTTTAGTTCCAAGTTTGCTTTGGTAGTGGTAGAGTTAAAAAATGAAGGGTCAGATGCTTATAAGCAAATCTATATGGCAAAATGATAGTGATTGAGTGGAGAATCACTGCTGGAAGCAACACTATTGTCTTGAAAAGTCACCAAGGTTGGTTTTCTATCGTGTAAGGGATTTACTTCTTTTATATTGTGTATTCCAGGTGAAAAACTTTCTTCAAACAAGCAGGATTTGTGTGATGTGATCAACCATCTCAATGTAAGCTAAGATTGTATTTTTAAAATTTTCTACTTTCCTACTGTCACCTTTTTTTTTAGATTGATGGAAAACCTGTGTGTGATTATGTCTCAAGGCATGAGTCAAGATTTTTTGGGTAGCAAGAAAGAGAAATTCAAGGTAACAATAGCTTTCATTTCTAAGCTGGTGGTTTAACATATGCTTATGCTATAGTACTTCAAGGCAACACTTTGGGAGAAAGTTTCGAAATTGCTGGATATGAATGTGAAAACTATTCAAGTGTGTTGTGATTGCCTTCAAAAGGACAGGAAATCTTCTGAAGTGCTCGAATAGGATCTGGTGAAGATAGAAGAGAAACTTTTCCATGCAGAACAAATGGATGAACTTGCCAAAGAAATTTGCACCTTGCAAAAGAGATTGGTTTGGGCTATAGTTTATGAGACAGACAAGAAACTTGAAGACATCCAAGTATTTGTAAGAGAACTCAAGCAGTTTATACTTCTAGTTGAAGAGGATATCGAGATGCAATTAGTGAGCAGTTTGGTCTTTTATTTGTTGGATGTCTAAGGTTTTTGTGTTGCAATAATTATTTTCATAGACATTATTTTCAATGTAATAATGATAATCAAAATGGTGTTTGCTAACTGGGGCAGCATATGCTGAGCAATGACTAGTATTTTAATGGTATGAGACCCTATATATACCAAAAATGCTTGGGCTAAACCTTGATCAATGGCTATATTGAATAGAATGAAAAAACCTCCCCTATATATATAAGAAATGTTAAGTAGATTTATAGAAAATGCCCAGAGACTATTTATCTCAACACTCTCTCTAGAAGATCTTATGAGGAGCATAGTTTCCTATGGATAATTCGGCCCTTCGCGCCTTGACAGAAAGTCCACCAGATCACTGAAAATTGACCATGACATAAAAGCTTGGCCTAGGCATCCAAAGGGACAGCTGTCACAAGTCCTTCTAACCAATGGCAATCCTGTGCCTCACACACATGTTTTCATGTTAAGTTATTATCTTAAATGAGTTATTATAGTGTAAGGGTATATTGACGGATAGTTGAGATAGGGACATTGTGGAAAAAATAACATGTGTTACATTCATGTAGCAGATTAAGACCCATTTCTTTCTTCCTCTATATTAATTTTTCCAGCACATTATTGCAGCTTACTATTTAATATATGAAACCCTGAAATTTGTGTGTGGATTTTAGGGGAAAGAAGAGTGGGATGTGATTGATTGCTCTATAACAAAAGCTAAAGTACTAAAAAATAATGGTGCATTCTAAGAATTCAACTACCAACTTATTTATATTGTTTTTGCATCTTTTTCTTTTGTTTAATGTCATTACATTATAGATTTTGGGAACAATGGATCATGTAACAGTAAATATCCAAGTGATCCTTTCAAAAGTGATACCTTTTGTGTACAATAAAAAAAAGTTACAACATTTATTTCCACTTTAGTAACTCAATGGATCATAAATCAGTAAAAAATAAGATGACATAATTGCACATGTTACATAAAGTGTCTATTCAAGTGAGATGTGCAATTGAAACATGATTGTGTGCAATTAAAAACAAGAAAAAACAATAATCTGAATAAATAAAAACTGTTTATTTTAAGATCACTAGAAGAAAGTCCAAACTTAGAAATATATTTGCTTTAAAAATAATTATATCAAATCAAACTTTTATTTCAACAAATTTTTCTTACCCTAAGCAGGAGTATATATATAGGAAGAATCACTCAGGTCTATTCTCTCCTTAGGGCCTGATGCACAGATGGAATCGATAGCGCCAGTTGGGGATGATGGGCGTGCAGCGACAGACCCTGATGGTAGGTGGATAGATCTCCCTCCCATCGCTAGGAGGAGGCGGAAAGTGTGGATACGGGAATGCTATGAGGATCTCTATGCCGACATGAGAGAGCTCGCAAGCCTGGGCAAGAGCTACATCCACATATCAGGAAACCCTGGAATTGGCAAGTCGTGCTTTCTGTGGTACGTCCTGAAACGGCTCCTCAGTGAAGAAGGGATACCGGCCGTGATAGTTCAGCTCGTCGAAAAAAAGAAGAAGAGGGTTTACATCTTCAAACCGGATGAGTTACGCACCCGGTTCTAAAGAGGATTACGAAATCCCGGGGGCTTGGCTTCTCACGGATCAGGAGTTTGTTGGGAACTTCGCTACACATACTGTGCTCTTTGCATCACCGGAGGAGAGCAATTGGGTGGACGCGCTCAAACTCATCAATGAGATAGGCTTCTTTGCGCTTTACATGCCTCCTTGGTCTGTCGAGGAGTTGCAGCAGGTTTACTTCTCGGCGCCCGAGAACGCAGATAAGTCGCACATCGACTTCTGGGCGACGTACTACATAGCCGGGCCAATCGTGAGGTACTACTTCATGCCTTTGGAACTTGTATACAACATGATAGGCATGGCTGTGAACCATGCTGTGAAAGTGGGAGAGCTCAACATTTACCGTGCATTATTTTTGCCAGAGACCTCTGTTTCCTGGCCAAGTCTGGACTTTACCTGTGTGGATCATATCTCCTTCACTTCGGAGTGGGTCGTAGATTGTTTCGCCATTGCATGCTACAAGGGACAGATCGAGGACTGGATGGAGTGCACTCGGGCACTGCCTTCACTGCGGAGTGCAGCTTGGGTCTTGTTTGAACGCTATGCTCACCACCGACTCTCGCAGGGTGGTCACTTCTGTAGCGTCGATGATGCTGCCATTGGCCTGCATTTGGAGAAGCGTGACGTGAAGTTCTTCTCAGGCAACAGTCTCAACCTGCAAGTACCTGGCCTCCACTATCTACAGCCTAGCAGCCCAGCAACATTCCCTCCGATAGACTCGGTGTACCCCCCACTCGTCCTTTTCCATATCTCGACTGCACTGAAGCAGAGAGCAATGAACAAAAGCGACTACGACGCCTTGTGCTCTTCACTGATGGCATTCAGAAGGGAGCATCCTGATGTCCTGTCGGGCTTGCAAGGCGTGAAGGAGGAAGACCAAGTGTACGCCGTTTTAGTGAAGATGGAGGGTGGCAAGTCTTTGGATTCAGAACCCTTGTGTGTGGTGGAAGACGTTCCAGATGATCAGCCGCTGCAGCAGCAGTCGAAGAAGCGAGCGAGAAGTCCAGAGTGGATCAAGAAAGAGGAGATGCCTGAGCGGAAGAAAAAGAGGACGTACCTGCCTTTCGAGATGACGATTGCTCTCGAGATGCAGGATCACGTTAACGGCTCGATCAGCTGCTCGACCATCGAGGAGGTCTTCGACATTGTCCGTTCGAGGATGGATGGTACAGTTGATACTGGAGGACTCAAGTTTGGGGACATGAGCAGAAAATCAGGGGAGGCAAAGTTCCCAACAGTGTTGATGCGAGGAGGTACGTGCAAGTTATTATATGGGTATTTTGTTTGGTCTCTTCCTGCATCTCATTACAATCCAACAGGAAAGGGAAGCGTACAATGCAAGGAGATGGAAGACGGTGTGACTGTGTTTGGTGTATCGATCGAAGCTGTTCGGACCACAGTACACACTGAATTGAAGGAGGAAACTGCTTTGAGTATCAAGTGCACGGCTGGTAAGCTAGCTGGGAAAGAGTTGACAATTTTCGTGAATGAGGTAGGCATCAGTTATCTGGTATTTGTATCAATGTTGTATTTTCTTCTTTTATTCCAGCGTCTTCGAACACATGTGATGTTTTCTCTGCCTACTATCCTCAACATGGACACACAGAGGCTCGGAGTCTTGACTGTTCCTGGTATTGTCTTCCAGTTTTCATGGTCGGGTGACACAGCAGATGTTCTCATCAAATCGAAACTGAGAACCTCAACATTAATTAAATTTGTGTTCCCATTGGATGAGGAATAGGCAGAAGTTAATTATTTGGTGAAAATTCAGTGAATGTTTACTTAAAAAATGCCATGAAGGTTTTCTTTGACAAATTTTCCTTTATTTTTAATAAAACAAATTATAAAATCTGTATCAACATATTGCAAATGTAGGAAGGAAATCAATGGCTATGTTGTTTATCAAAATCCTTGTTATAGGAAACGCATACATTGATCATTCATCAAGTAGAATATTTTCATTGAGCTTCTCTTGCAATCCAGACATCATCTATGACTGGAGTTGACTTGACGTTGACTTCACATGAGCTTTACCCTTAAATACCTTGACTTAGGGCAGCTACCGTTTAGTCCTAATTAATTATTTGGCTAATCTGTCTAGGAGTTTAAACCCAAAACCCTCACGCCCAGATGCCCTAACCCTTTGCGAGGTGGGAGGCGTGGAGGCGTGGAGGCGCAGCGAGGATGAACAATTTCCGCAATGTGAAGATGCCGTCGGGCGCTGGCCCCGCGGGAGCGCTGGCCAAGGTACTCACTGTCGCCGGTGTGGGGATCTACGCCCTCGCCAACAGCTTGTACAATGTGGACGCCGGGCATCGCGCCATCGTCTTCAATCGCCTCGTCGGGGTCAAGGACAAGGTAGGCGAGCTTGCCGCAAGCATCGCATTGCTCTCTCTTTTATTTCGGGGATCGCCCTTTTTGTAGAGTTCGATTGATCTTTTGCCTTCCAGGTCTATCCCGAAGGAACGCATTTGATGGTGCCGTGGTTTGACAGGCCAGTGATCTACGATGTCCGTGCTAGACCCAACTTGGTCGAGAGTACTTCTGGCAGCAAGGATCTCCAGATGGTAAGATCAGTTCGTTTTAGTGTGTTCTACGAGAACTTTTCTAGTTCTTGTTCATTCCGTGAGGCTGGAACTGATTTTGCGTTCTTGCTCTCAGGTCAGAATCTCGCTTCGTGTTCTAACACGGCCGATCGCGGACCGTCTCCCGTCGATCTATCGCACCCTGGGACAGGACTACGCGGAGAGGGTCTTGCCTTCGATCATTCACGAGACGCTTAAGTCGGTGGTTGCGCAGTACAACGCAAGTCAGCTCATCACTCAGCGAGAGGTGAGCAAGAGCGTTTCTGCGAGTTTGTACTCACAGGGTTTTGTAGGTGGTGAGCAGGGAGATCAGACGAATCCTGACCGAGCGCGCCTCGCAATTCGACATCGCTCTGGACGACGTTTCCATCACGGGTCTTACGTTTGGAAAGGAGTTCACGGCTGCCATTGAGGCGAAGCAAGTCGCGGCACAGGAAGCCGAGCGTGCCAAGTTCATCGTCGAGAAAGCCGAGCAGGACAAGCGCAGTGCCATCATCCGAGCTCAGGCATGTCCTTGTTTTCGTTCTTTGTTCTTCTTGCCCGTTCTCTTTCTTTGTCTTTCGTCGTTCTTTGTTCCTTCTTTACTCTCTTTGTTCTTCTTCCTCGTTCTTTCTTTTCTTCTTGGTTTCGTGGATGGTGTTGCAAAGATTTTTTTTGTTAATTTTTATCGCTTCGACAATGAGCTTGTTTACTCCCTTTTCTCCGTGATTCTTTCGTAGAGATTTGCCTTTTCCATGTTCTACTTCTTTTCATGGCTTTGTTGTTGCAAACTTGACAGGGAGAAGCAAAGAGCGCGCAGCTGATTGGAGAAGCCATCTCCAACAATCCCGCGTTTGTGACACTGCGACGCATCGAAGCCAGCCGGGAGATTGCTCACACCGTCGCAAACTCGGCAAACAAGCTCTTCCTCGACTCGGACTCGCTGCTGCTCAATCTCCACAGCGTAGACGTCGAAGCCGACGCCATGGCAACGCGCAAAGGAAAGAAGTAATGCGGTAACTTATAGCTTTTCTTTCGTTTTCTCCATCGCTCTTGGCTAAACTTCCTTCTCCTTTCTCTCCAAAACTTTCAGGGAAGTTTTTGGAGATTAAGATCACTCTTCGTCGTCGTCTCGTGCTCAGCATAAAACAATGGACCGAAGTTTTGGCGATTTTTTTCCTCTTTCTTTCTACAAAGATCTTGCATTTCCGTTACCTTCTATTTCGATGAGTTAAAAGTGGACGAATTCTCGACCGTGCGATTTGCGTTGTGCCACGTGGCGGCATCCCAGGCCCATTGTTTTTAACCCCGCCATTAAAAAATTGCCATGGCCCTTTCCCCTTGGTCAAAGAAGTATGTTTACGTACGAGGACAACTCATTTTTTACCATGCTCTGCGTGAATCCCCATTGTTTTTGTGAAGCGTGAGAGAGAAATTTTCACCGCTCGCATTTTGGAGGAGGGAGCGCGAGCTAAGCTGCGCCGCGGCGGCGCGAGGAATTGGCATCCAAGCTAGCGCCTTGTTCTTCGCCGCCGGTATGAGCTCCATGGCCTTGCGATTCCATCTCTTCTAGGTTATCCCCCAAGAATTTGGCCGCCGCCGGATCCATTTCTCGCGGAGTCAGCGCTGGTTGTGGCGGCATCGATCTTTGATCGCTGGGAAATCAGGGTTTCGCGCGGGCAGTGTGAACAGGGCGGTCCCCTCAGGAACACGGCATTTCGGCCGCTGGCAGCTCCACTGGCACAGCAGGGATAAGAAATTCAAGGCGCGTGTCAGCGCAGGGAAGAAATTTCTGGCAAATGGTGCTCGAGATCGCGGCTGCTGGGTGAGATTATAGGTCGGGAGATGAAGCTAGATGGGGAGGAGAGTGGAGCTGGTCCAGGGGATGGGGGTGGAGGCGTTATGCTGCGCAAGCCAACGCCTTCTCGGGGCCGGCTCTCGCTTGATTCGTTTGGAAAGAGCAGCGACTCCAGCCCAAGTCCCATGAGCTTGATGGCAAACTTTCTAGCCGACCACGACGCCGACAACTCGGCTTCTTACTCGAGCTTGCTAGCGGGAGCTATGACGGCGGACGAGAAGCAAACAGATGGTTTGAATGGGATCTCTTCGAGGCTGCTGGCTTCTTCCACGGCTGGTAGCTTTGCCGAGAGGCTAGCGGCTAGAACTTCGACGACAACCGCGACTACTACGGCGGAAAGTTGCAAGAGCGGTGGCTTGCCAGCGTCAGGACCAATCAGGCCGTCTACTGCACGCTTCAAGTCGATGCCTCCATCGCGCCTACCGATTCCAAGAGCTCCTTGCGTGACAATTCCTCCGGGGCTCAGCCCAACCACCTTACTGGATTCGCCAGTTCTTCTTTCAACATCTCATGTGAGTTTTCTCGCTCGCTCTTTCTCGCTCACTCGTTTTTGGCTCGCTCTTGGTTGGAAAGTTGTATTCATGGCTGGTTTTTTCCTGATTGCAGCAGCCGGAACCATCGCCAACTACAGGTACTTTCCCGTTGCCTCCTCTGCTTAGTGGGAACGGAATCAAACCCGGCGAAAACTCCAAGGTGAAAGAACAGGATGGGGGCGGCTCGGGCTTTGTCTTTAAGCCTTTCCCAAAGACAGGAACTCGCAACTCATTGTCGCCTCTGGGAAATTTTGGAAATGCGGTACGTGTTCATTTTAATTCACTGGTACTTGGTACTTCTCTTCGCTAACGTTGGTTATGTCGTGCTCAGGCTCCATTTAGCTTTTCACAACAGAGTTTTGCGGAGACACAATCGCATCTACAGCAGAAACCGCAAGGACACGCGCCTGTACAGTCGGATCCTTTGCCACCTACATCCTTGCAACTGTCGGCAAATATCCAAGCAGAGAAGCAGCAGGAGCCGCAAAAACAATCTCCCACACAACCGGACCAAAACCGGACGACTTCAGCTTCGCCCCCTCCTCCTCCTGCGGAAAGATCCTCGGACGACGGATACAATTGGCGTAAATACGGGCAGAAGCTGGTGAAAGGCAGTGAGAATCCTCGGAGCTACTACAAGTGCACGTACGTGAATTGCCCGATGAAGAAGAAAGTCGAGCGCTCTCCCGACGGGCAAGTTACCGAGATAGTCTACGAAGGCGAACACAACCATCCCAAGCCGCAGCCAACTCGCAGAATGGCGATGAGTGCGGCAAACCTCATGTCCAAGTCTTTGAGCGTAAGAAACGGGAGCACGGACAAGACCGAAGTAGGCCGCAATCAGTCGAATGGTGGAGCCAGCGAGCACTCATCATCGTCTGGGAGTGATGACGAGGATGAGCCCGATGGAAAACGCAGGTAAGACGCAGCTCAAGTTCTCAGTGCCGTGTACGCAAGTAACTCCTTTTTCTCTTTTGTTTCTTATCCCCAGGAAAAAAGAAAAGCTGTCCAGGGAGAGTCCTCCCATTCCGAAGAATGTCCGCGAGCCTCGAGTGGTCGTGCAGACGACCAGCGAAGTTGATATTCTGGACGACGGTTATCGCTGGCGCAAGTATGGACAAAAGGTCGTCAAAGGCAATCCACACCCCCGGTAAGAACAGTGTTCTTGTAGTTTTCGTGTGTCTTAATGCGTGCATTTATGGTTCTTCTCCAGGAGCTACTACAAGTGTACCAATCTGGGATGTCCGGTGCGAAAGCACGTCGAGAGGGCCTGTGATGATCCCAGAGCAGTGATAACTACGTACGAAGGCAAGCACAATCACGATGTTCCTGCAGCGAGGAACAGCAATGCTCATGATAGGAATGGCGGCGGCGGCAGCGGCGGCGGCGGCGGCGGTGGTGCTGGCGGAATGGAGATGGTTCCCATGCTTGGAGCTCCGCCAGGGAGCTCGGTTCCAAGCCAGAGTGGTGGATCCGACTCGGCTCTCAGCCTTCCAGCGACGTCGGCGGTCACGTCCCCGGAGGTTACTGCCGCGGCGGAGGGGGATTCGTTTGGAAGAACTCTCGAGGGTGTGAAGCCCGAGCGGCAAGAGTTCTTGACGGGATCGCCAGTGATTATACCGGTGGTGAGGCCGAAAGAGGAACTCCAGCACGATGCTACTGGCAAGTTAATGCTGAGGCCGTGACGAACACGAGGTGGAAGAAGCGAATGAAGCCATGGAAGTGGAAGAAATCATGGTAAAAAAGAAGAAGATGGAGAAGCTCAAGATCAAATCCACCATGGTAGAAGAAGGCTCTACCATAAAGAAAGAAAGGAAAATCTTACGAAAGGAGAAAGAGAGGAGATATAGGCCTTGTACATTAAATCTTCAAGAGCTGGATTTTACTTTACGAGGATTTAGGGTTCTTCGTTTCTTCGTCTACGGAGTTATGGCGGCTCCCGCGGCCAAGAAGCTCAATCTCATCACGAAGATGGCGCTCCAGACGGCCGGTAATGCCAAGGTTTGCTGGTATCCGGGGCATATGGTCAAGGCGATGCGCGATATCCAGCAGCGCTTCAAGTATGTGGATCTGGTGCTGGAAATTCGCGATGCTAGGGTATGAGAGTGAGAATGTGGGAGGATTTGCTTTAGTTTCTTGGTTTGCTTGTGGCAGATTCCGCTTTCCTCCGCGAACGATGAGCTTGGAGAGTTTATTTCGAAGAAGAAGCATGTCATTGTGATGAACAAGATGGATTTGGCGTCTTCGAATATGATCCATGTAAGTGTTGTGTGTGTGTGTGCCATCGTGTTTGCACACGATGTGGATGGATCGGTTCTTAGGTGGATTTGTTTTGGTAGAATTGGAAGAAATACTTTGAAGCTCAAGGCCAGGTTCCCATCTATGTAAACGCTCACTCGAAACACTCGGTCCACAGTGTAAGAGCTCTTTTCGTGTTTTTCTTTCATGGGAATTTTCTGTGTGGGTTCTTATGGCTCGGACACTACAGATGGTTGTTGATATCAAGGAGCGTTTAGCTGGTGCTATCCAAAAGGAGGCCACGCTTCTTGTGATGATAGCCGGCATTCCAAATGTTGGAAAGTCTGTGCTCACGAATGCTTTATATCAGGCCACAGGTAGACCTTTTCTTCATTGTTTCTCTGGGTTTGTAACGAGCTTGTTTGTATCTTAGTGCAGGGCAGGCCTAAGAAGGCTCAAGTTGGCCCGCTTCCTGGTGTTACCAAGATCATTTCAGGATTCAAGGTACTTAAGTTTTTTGGTCTTTTTGATTTGGAGATTTTACTAATATCTTTGTCGATAGATAGGCCAGTGTCCCAGTATTTATTTGCTAGATACACCAGGAGTTTTGATTCCGAACATCAAGAGTGTGGAAACTGGATTGAAGCTGGCTATAACAGGTGCGTGTGAATTTCGCTCGTGGAAAAGATCACGGTCTTGTGCTTATCCAGGCGCTGTCAAGGACTCCGTTATCGGCGAAGATCGACTTGCCAGATACTTGCTGGCGCTGCTAAACATTCGAAGGCCAGTGTTTGCGAAGAAACTAAAGCCAAATGCCAGAGACTACGGCCACTGGGAAGTGGTAATGAAGCGAGCATTTGGTTTCGGACGGACTCTAATGCTTGTAATGATGCAGAAAGGATGCTCCCCGCAGGAACGAGCCGTCCGCGAGGCTATCACCTCCCTGATGATCAACTTCGACGGCGATCTGGAAGACGAGGACGCGATGACAGAGCTGATCGACAACCAGATGTACGAGCTGCGAAAGACCTTCAGAGTCCCGCAGTCGGACGGATACGAGGGGTACAACAAAGTTGCCAGAAGACTGCTACAGTTTTACAGGGGTGGCAAGCTGGGATCATACGTGTGGGACATACTTCCAGAGGGTGCTTAAGCGTGCGGGGGGTGAAGTGAAACAGACGTGGCCATTGCTCGGCCGCCTTCACATGGCGGGGGTGATATAGGTGCAATGCAAGCTGCCAAGAGAGGACGGGTGAAGTGCCGTTTTTGGGGATCAGGGACGAAGAGACTGAGCGCAGCAGAACTCTTAGACAACAACCGGGGTCAAGTGGGCCTTGCAAACACGTCGGA
The DNA here is from genome assembly GCF_000143415.4 of Selaginella moellendorffii. Taxonomy (NCBI): domain Eukaryota; kingdom Viridiplantae; phylum Streptophyta; class Lycopodiopsida; order Selaginellales; family Selaginellaceae; genus Selaginella; species Selaginella moellendorffii. Next base: position 1,054,216 of record NW_003314300.1, on the reverse strand, counting down.
GCACAACTTGTTTGACCTCCGCGGCTGCTGAATCGATCCATTACAAATCTCTGGCGTCAATAGGTAATTACGTTTTCACACAGAAAGGACGCTGTGTGGTCCAAGTCTCTCCTTTTTCTTTTTCCCCCCTTTGCTTTCCTGTCTCTCTCTCTAACTTTTGCTACTTGTTTGTTAACCAGCAGGGAGCTTGGCGATTGTTACACGCAACAAAATGAAGCAGATCTACCTGTGAAGCTTTTGGAATGGCCTGCACAGAAGGGAATGAGGTGGATTTGGTACCTGAAGGACAGCAGACCTCCCAAGAAGGCGAGGAGAAGAAAAGAGAGAATTTTAAAGCGGGGCAAAGTCTGTTGACGTTTCACCAACTGTGGGGGCTGTGGCGGCTTTTCGCTGTAGCCTTGTCATATAACCAACAACGGTGGTACGTGAGCTTGCACCCTCTTTCTCTTTCTCTTTCTCTCTCTGCCTGGCATTTATCTCCTTTTCTTCGTCCTCAGGTTTCGTTTCCAGCTTTGTCTCAGGCGCTAGATTGCCAAGTTCTGTACGCGACCAATAAAGAAGCGGGCCTTCCAGCAGCTTATCTATCCTGCGGGAGCACACAACACAACAAAGGCCAGCAACAGCAAGGCGAAGGTGATGAGTTTAAGTTAAGCATCTCACTTTTCTAGTTTCCTCTCTGCTTTAGTTTTTTCCTGCTTGTGTTTGACTCAGAGGTTGAGTAATTGGTGCTTTGAGTGGAGAAGTGATTGATTGATTGTGTTGGGGTTGCTTACTTCACTTTGCATTGCTCACCAGTAGGGGCGCTAGGACTGTTTGAGATGACATGATCCTCCCAAGAATGAGGGAGAATTATAAGCTAGCATCAGCTAAAGAGATGAGAAAGAGGAGGCTCAGCAAACAAGACGATGAGATTGGGAATGAAGGGATTTGAGGATTTAAGGATTGGATTGAGAGTTGCAAGACAAGAAGAGGGGGAAAATGGAAATAAAAAAGAAGGTGAAAAACTAAACTTTTACCACATCTCAATCATCTCCAATTATATGAGTCCCCCACCTTGCAGCCAGCTGAGGTACAGCCTTTCATGGGGGTTTGACGCGTGGCAGCCGCTCATGAGCCCACCACCCCCGAGCTTTTGAGATTTTAATCTCTTTTAATCCGTTTTTTGCTAGACATTTATTTGGAAATAAAGATTGAGAAAGCAACACAACAGCTTCTGAAACATCAACTCGATTCACCATTTCTCCTTTTTTTTTTTTTCAATTTGAGTTGATTTCAGAAAAAAGTTTAGAAAACGTAACGGAGTTTTACTCCCACGTACAGAAAAGTTTGGTATAAATCTTCCTTGGCCGAAAATTCGTGGCACCGCCCGGCTTCTTCCCGCAGCCACGCGAGGCAGCAAACAACAAACAACACGCAAAGTTAAGTAGCTCAACTCGCTCGTCAAAGGGGGCAAAACACAAATAAAAAAAAGGATAAGAGATAAGAAAATGCAAAAAAAAGAAAGAAAAAAAAGCATACAAGGAAGAAAAACACAAACAACAGCAACGAATCTCAATCAGTCTAGCTTACATGCCCAAATAATTGAGTTAAAGAAAAGGAGCTACTATTACAAAGATTTTTATGCCGCTGTATATAAATTTGTCCGCGGAAGCGATCATCATCCTCTGTCTACGTTTGTTTTTCCGGAACCTCTTGATCTTTTTCACGATGTTTTTACTTGGCTTCACCACGCGTGCGTCCCCAAAAGCAGCAGCTAGCTGGCTGTGCTGTCTAACCTGACCACCAGCGAAGTGTTCTACCCATATCGGCAAACCTTCTCACTCCCTGGCCCTTTAAAGCCGCATTCCCTCTCCCCACTCCAAATTTCTCTCCTCCAATCCATCACTCCAAAGCACAATCCTCTAAACAAAGAATAACAAGGAAATTCCTTTCGTCTTCCTCGCTCGAGCGCTCTCACCCTCTCTCACACACACTCTCCCTCTCTCTCTCTCTCTTCACTCTCTCTCTCTCTCTCTCCCCCAATTCCTCTCCTCAAGTCGGTCTTCTCCGTGAATTGGCGTTGATCTTTCCTTCCAAGAGGCTTCTTCTCCTCGCGCAAGCTTTCGCGCTTGGTCCTGCTGGATTGGATTTGCTTGGATCCGACGCCAGCAGCGCTCAAGCGAAGCATCTCTTGCTTGCCTTTGCTGCATGATTTCTTCGTTGCGGCGGGGTGTTTGCAAGGCGGAGCGCGCTCGCTAGCTGGATTCGCTGGCGCGCTAATTGCATATATATGCATATAATTGAGCTGGATCCTGGACAGGCTAGCTCGGAGCAAGCACAGGAATTGGGCAGCAAACAGGAGGAGGACGAGGAGAAATCGCATCGCACTAGCACCGAAACAAAGAATTCATCCGAGAGTGACAACAATTCGACCAAGGAGGAGGAGGAGGAGGATCGTCACCAAGAGATCAAGGATCAAATTGTGTCCAGTGAAGAGCTTGAGAAGAACCAAGAAGAAGGAGGAATCAGGCAAGTGAGTGTCTCGCACGCCACCAGGAAAAACGAGATTTTCCTCGCGCTCTCTCTCTCTCTCTCTCTCTCTCTCTGAATTGTCAATTGATCTAACAATTGGTTTGCATGGTTTTCTGTTAGATCGTTGCAAAGTTCCGGGAATTCGCGATCTAGTGATCCAGTTGGAGATCAAGGCGAAGAAGAAGTTGTCGCTGGAGAGCGAGACTTACTAATGGCGGCCACGACCTTGGTTCAAACAATCTCACCACACTTCAAGGTAGAGAAAGAGATCTTCTCACTCCTCCCGTTCCCACAAGATTGGATAATTCTATCTTTCTACCCGCTAGTTTTATCTCCAAGTTCGTTTCTTTCTCGTTTTTTTTCTTTCTTTGGCTTTGCAATGGCTGATTGGCTTCCAAATTCCAGGCTCCCGGATCATCCAGCTCGGCGGCGGCCGGTCGGTGGTCAGAATTGGAGGCGGCAGCGGTCATGGGATTGGGTTTGGGACTGGGAATCCAGCGAACAACCTCATCGGTAGCAAAGCGAAGATCATCGCCAGCAGGAGGAGCAGCTCCATCAGATCCCGATGTCACGCTCACGCTCTCCCTCACCGCCGATCGCCACGACAATTCCCGCAAGAAATCATCCGCCACCGCCACTGGCACCGACCAACGATCGCGAGCAGCAGTGACAATTCAGCAAGCTCCAAAGCAAGCCAAGGAGGAAGAACAAGAACAAGAGAAAGAAGAAGAAGCAGTAGAAGAAAGCGAAGCCTCCAAAGTAGAATCCAGCAAGATGGCGACCGTGTCAATCAAGCACCAGGCCGAGAATTCCTCCGGCAGCCATAGCTGGGTGGAGGCATTGCAAAGGTCCCAACAAGATCCAGGTGGTGGTGGTGCTGGCGGAGGTAGTGGCGGCACCACCACCACCACCACCACCACCAACAACAACAACAACAACAGCAATCTTCTCATGATCCTGGATCCAGATCAAGAAACGTCCATCACCATGAATTCCACCACCAAAAGTGGTGGCGGTGGTGGCGGCGGTGGCGCAATGGTTCTGAGCTCCGAGAGTGGCAAGCTGCCCTCTTCGCAGTACAAGGGCGTGGTGCCGCAGCCAAACGGGCGATGGGGCGCGCAAATCTACGAGAAGCACCAGCGCGTGTGGCTGGGCACGTTCAACAAGGAGGAGGAGGCGGCGCGAGCGTACGACCGCGCCGCCATCAAATTCCGTGGCCGCGACGCCATGACCAACTTCCGCCCCGTCCACGACTCCGATCCCGAGGCCTCCTTCCTCCGCCTGCATTCCAAGGAGCAAGTCGTGGACATGCTCCGCCGCCACACCTACGACGAGGAGCTCGACCAGAGCCGCAAGATCACGCACGCCCGCGCGGTGGCGGCGGCTGCTGCCGCGGCAGCCGCGGCCTCCATCTCCATCATCCCGGACAATCACCACCACCACCATGCTCACCACCAACAATTCTCCTCCTCCTCGAGCTCCCAGCAAGTCCTTGGCCACCACCCCAGCTCCAAGAACTCCTGGCAGGATCATCACCAGCAGCAGCTTCGATCATCCAGCGCGGCTGCTGTGACGCGGGAGATGAATCATCCACAGATGATGATCCACCACCCAGCGTCAGCGGCCCCGCCAGCCAAGCCGTCCGCCACCGCTGCCAGCGCGGTCCACCGCGAGCACCTCTTCGACAAGGCGGTCACGCCCAGCGACGTGGGGAAGCTCAACCGGCTGGTGATCCCCAAGCAGCACGCCGAGCGCTGCTTCCCGCTGGATCTCTCCGCCAACGAGAAGGGATTGCTGCTCTCGTTCGAGGACATCACCGGCAAGGTGTGGAGGTTCCGCTACTCGTACTGGAACAGCAGCCAGAGCTACGTCCTCACCAAGGGATGGAGCCGCTTCGTCAAGGAGAAGAAGCTCGACGCCGGAGACATCGTCACCTTCGAGCGGGGGCCAGGCCAGGAGCTCTACATCAGCTGGCGGAGGAGACCGGTCCCTCCTGGCGGCGCCGCTGCTCATCCCTCGATCCATCATCACCACCACGCAGCCGCCGCCGCCGCCGCCGCCCAGCAGCACCACCACCACCAGCAGATGATGATCAATTCCGCCGCTGCCGCCGCGGCCGCGGCCGCTCGATCCAATTGGGGGATTTCTTCGCGGCAGCAGGGAGGATTTGGCAATCCACTCCCAGCGGCGCCACCACCACCCGCGGCGGCGCATCCGTGGTTCCAGTTCTCTTCTTCTGGCTCGGGGTATAGATTTCCTCCGCCGCTTCCAGGCAAGAACGATTCTTCTTCCTCTCCTCCGCCGCCCATGGCGGTGCCCATCGAGGAGATCACGCCCTTCCACCAGCAGCGGCTCTTCCAGTTCCAGGACCAGAGCGCGGCGCTGCGATCCAGCGATGGTGGCGGAGGCGGTGGCGGTGCTCTGTTTCGCGGGCAATTGGGCGGGATTGATCGGGGCGAGGGGGCCCTTCCCACCGCCGGGACGAGGCTTTTCGGCGTGGATCTGGCCAGCAGCAGCGGCAATGCGGCCCGGAAGCGATCCTCCCCGCCCTTGAACCTCGACAACCTCAAAGATGCCGGGATTGGGCATCTGTCGCTGGCGCTCCACCAAGTCCCACACGATCGCGAGGAGCGCGACGACGATCGCGACCGCGCCAGCTCCTCCAATGGCAGTAGCTCCTCGTCCAAGAGGAGGAGGCGCGATGGCCACGATCTTCCTCCATCCTCGTCACAGCTGGACGCCGCCAAGACGATGGAATCGAGCGAGGACGATCGAGAGGGTCAAGAGGGCGAGGGCGATTCTTCCAGCTCCATCTCGGCGTCGCGGCCTCACAGATTGGAGCGGCACAGCTGATCTATACGTATATATACATGTGATTCGATCGCGCGGATGATCGATCGGATCATCATTCTCAGGTGGTTTGTTTGTTCATACTCCAGCACACTCTATTTTTTCCTTCTTACACACAACATATCTTATTACTCCTCCCCTCTCCTCCTTTGTCGATTGTAACTTCCATACGTGGGGTTTGTAAATTCTTGGGGTGGCCGAGGAGAGATTTATGATTCTTTTTGGGGGGAAAGAAGTTGGTATGAAGATCATGTGGTTGCAATGGATTTGGGCAACTATTATTGAAACTTGGGTGGATCCACCCACTCTTCGCTTTGTGTATTGACAATTTTCTGATAATACAGCCTTTGGAAGTTGAAAGCTTCTCTAGGGTTTGATTCAAGAATTTCGAAGTTTACAAAGCTGGCGTGATAAAGAAATGGGATAAAAGTGTAATATCTTCTTCTCCTTTTGTGTGATTCCTGTTTGGTGTCTCGCAAACTTTCCGCGAAACCCCGTGGCTGGATTGCTCTCACGCATCACTTATCCTCCTCGTGTCAAGCCTGTGTAACTTGCCAATCTGACCTTGGACAAATAAAAGTCCAAAAGCTACGAAAAAACTACTTGGGCAGATTTTTCGGACACCTTGGGCTATCATCTCATGGGCCGATCCAAGCCACTATAATGTCCTGATGACGATGACGATGAGAAGAAAAAGAAAAAGAAAGTAATAGCCATATCATCACATGGTAGTAGGACAACAAAAAATGCGGCACCAACAGTACATTATTCCTCACGCCACCACCTTCTTTTCCCTTTTCTTATTGTTTTTGCGGCAGCCAAGTAGAAGCTTACACGATAACAATCCCCCTAACTGGGCATCTGGATCGCGATGGTCAAAGTTAAAAGCTCCCATTCTTCTCTAGGGATGGGAATTTGCGTCATGGAGATTTCACCGCCTAGAAGTGGAGGCCCTGATGTAGCCACACAACGTACATTCAGACACACAAAAACTTGGGTCCGTGACATTGATATGATCTTTAAGCCCATGAAAACAACCATGGATTCTTTGAAGTTATCCCAAGCACAAAAGGACACTTGAAGTGGTCCAAAGCTTGATTGCTGCAACTTGGGCTCTCCCGACTCATGCTAGGACTACTCGCGCCACATGCAATCTTGCCCTTTTCTAAGCGCATCATTCTGTGCTCCCACAAAAGTAGAGTGGGCCAAAAAGTCGTGGTCTTGGTTGTGGTGGTGTGATGAGCGGAGCTCAGCTCGTTCATTTATTTTCTGCGTGGTTTGAGCGCTTAATGAGAGAATGATCTTCGTAAAACATGTGCTGCTGTTGCTGAGATGATGATGTGCGGTGTGTCGAGCTGCCAATTCTAGAATTGTTCATCCATCCTCTTATAAGCTACTACTACTACTACTTGGTGCGGATTGCGACCGAGCAACAGCAACTATGGCACAAAAATGTGGGACCTGAAACTTTCGCTGCACCCACCGACTGCTACTACTGGTGACAGATTTTTTTGTGTTGGCTGCCCGTGAATCCATCGGGTTTGGATCTCTGATAGCTAAGTTCTCGCATAAATATCACACTCGCAAAGTTTGCTCAACAAAAACAACAACGCCACCAATTCCAGCAGCAGCAACAACTTGCACTATACCCAACAAAAGCTCATCTTTAAAACGCATGATTATGTTTGGAGTAATTCTTTGTTTTTTGCCAGCTTAACTACTTCCATCAACTAGCTCAATCATGCACACACACAAACACACAGGCCTGGCTTGCCAAATATTAAGTGGACATAACAGACATGTATCTCCTGTCCAGAGGAATCTACCCAAAAGCCAGGCCAACACGATTACTTCAGAAAAACAACACCAAATTAGTCTTTTCTGCGATGGATCTTCCTGTTGAGGCCAGATATGCGGGTGGCGGGGCGCTGACACGTACACGATAGGACGACCAAGTTTAGATTTTATAATCCCGCATGCCAAATCCTAAACTCTCCCGATACCGGGACTTTTCAAGTCCACAAACACACTAGCAGATGGCCCCAGCAGCAGCACAAAAGAGGAATCAAGCAGAGGATTTGGAATTTGGGAATGGGATCATGATTTGGAGTAGGAGACAAAGCGGCATTTCATTCTCCACCAACAGTCCTCCAGCTCCTCCTCCACAGAGAGAAGAAACAAAACAACTAGTAGAACTTGGCAAGAGTCCCCACCATGAAAGTGATGAGGGAATTGAGTACCAGGCTGGCCATATGGCTGTTTATACGTTATATATCTATATGTGCTCGTCACCACCACCCCTCCCCAACATTTATACCACCAAAAAGAAAAGGGGAAATATATGAAAGCAAGAGGGTTGGGTGGTGGTGTGTGTGCATGTGTACGTGGGGACTACCAGCCAATGTCTGTGGCTAACCAATTTGGTTGTGGAAAGGACGCCTGGGCCTCTAGTGGGTGGAAGCAGATCAAATTCACATATTTTTCTTTGTATTGTGTGAGTATACATATGTGATGTTGGCTGGCAGGCTTGCTGGCTGGCTGGAATTCTTACACCATTTGAGACTTTGTGAAAAAAAAAGAAGTTCTCTCCCAGAATTTTGCACACGAACAGCAACAGAGGTTCAGAAAGGGTCTCTGGGCGCACAACAACAACTTTACCAACACCAGACAGAGCCGAGCTATCTTTCAGATCGGTGGACAGTGGAACAGTTCTGTACTTTGGGCTGCTCCAAGTGTTGAGTGATGTATTTTTCTCCTTTTCTGATTTCATATATTTGGTGAAATATATGATATATAACAAAATGATGGGATCAGATTGGACCCAGAGTGGTGGTGGCATTTGCAATCGTAATGCATGCACATGGGGTGGTGTGGTATCACACAAACAAATCCAGAATAACACCCAATTGTTAGGATATTCTTTATGTGGATGCAAGGATGTTTCGTTGCTTCGGGTCTACACAATGACGATGTGCATACACGTTTAATGCTTGGTTTTCGACTCAACGTGTGGTTTATCAAGGGGGTGGAAGACTGGCTTTAAAACCGCGTGAAAAGAGAGCTTCGTCGCGTAAACAATGCGAGCTTGACTTGCGCAACTTAACCTGTCCCACAATAACACCTGAAGGACAATCTTAATCCAGACTCCAATCTGATCCTTACAGTGCCTAGCAAGCAAAAGTGACAAACCACGAGATAGAAAAGAATGGAAAGAAAATAAAGCAAAGCAACAACAGAAAGCAGTGGCAGCAGCCAGCCACAGAGCACTGTCAAGCACTACATGTGTTTTGTGTAGGGCCTGATTATAAGAATATTATGGGAAATCAGCAAACCAACAAACTTTTCAAACATTCTGATATGGCCTAGTTGCTGAACATTCTTGCTGGTTTACCTAGTCAAATGAGAAGGATCAAGGCAAAATTTCCATGAGATCCTTTTCCTCTTCCCTCTTGTTTTCAATTTCACTTCTTTTGTGTGTTTTTTTCTGGTTGGATCTGGCCCAGTGCATGTGAATGAGGGAGATGGGGGGCAGCTAGGCTGGTGGGAGATGGTGGTGGTGGTGGTGGTGGTGGTGGCCACACCACACCCCACACACACATGTATCAGAGCATAGCAGCAGGAACCAACGCAGATGCCTCTCTACCTAATGACTTTGTTTATCTTTCCATTTTTCCCCCTCTCCCTCCTTTTTTCCTCCTCCCTCCCTGACATTTGCATGCCTGAAAAATGTTCAGTTCTTCAACCCACTTTAGTTGTTGCTACTGGTGCAGCTGCAGTGCTGCTGCTGCTCTTGTTGTTATTGTTCAGAGGCCATTTTGTGGGGTGACGTCAGTCAACCACATCTCGATCAATTCTCAGGTGTCCGAGCAGACGCGTTGGCCAACCGCACCAACAAAAGAAAAATACAGCCTACTTTTTTTTTTTCTGTGGTGCATGTGTACTGTGTTGATATGGCACACCAAGTCCTGGCCTGAGTATCACGAGATTTTTTAAAGTATTGGGTGGAATTGTCTATGATGTGTATGGTAGGAGGCAGCAGGAGCAGGAAATTTTTGGATATGTTATAATACTTGAGTCGAGACTTTTGCTACTCTTGTTTCAGAGGCTTGCATCCGGTAAGGTTGAATCTGAGCGGGCATATGCTCCTTGAGAATTGATCATCCACAAACATGATTCTGGCGACTGCGCCCTGTTGCGGGCCTGTCGCTTTTATGATTGTAAGTAAGTTTCTTCTAGAAAGTGCTTCGCAGATCTGAAGTTCTTGCTGGGAATCGCATCGGTCCTTGACAAAAACAGCCTTCTCAGTCGCAGCAAACCGGCATTAATCTTTCTTATTTTCCACGGGGAATCTACACTGTATTTGACGACGTCATCCGGGCGGGGACTATCAACTTTCATCTGAGATCAGTGCCTGGAAGGTATGTTTAAATGGTTGACATCTCAGGATAGATACATCTCCTTTTCTTGAGTTGTGTACAACGAGTGCAAGCACACCTCACATTCAAAGGTGGTTGGATGATTGATAGGCAGATGCCAGGCCAACAACAAAGCGATCAACTCTTGCATTTCTTTTGCATTAATTTTTAATGTGTAAATCGCCGGAAAAACTTATATCAGAAGGCTGCTGCCAACTCCCCCATGTTACATTCGGTTTGCAAGTTAGCCTCACCCACGCAACCACGCACAAAAATTGGGGGAGCACAAATGGAGCTATCCGCCCATCCACCTGTTTCCTCGCTTTTGTTAATGGGAAAACCTTTTCCAGCTTCGAGAGCAGCACGCAAAAAAAAAAAAGAACAAAAGAACAAAAGAAAAAAAAACCAAGAACAGCTCAGTTGTTTGTGTCTAGATGCGTGTCAGAACGACCATTTTGCTACAGTAGAACACCTGTAATAATTTGGCCCAGCACTAGGAAGGCCTCTTTTTCTTTTGGCATGCTCTGCTATTGGGCTGGGCTGTGCGAGCAAGAAGATTTTATGGAGATGGGGACCACTTTGTTTTGCACCTGGGAAAGGAGATGAAGGGAAATGCATGCAACAGGAACACCATCTCTCTGAAGTTTGTGTAAGGAAGGTGCAACTCTGAACCTGAAGCTGAAGCTGAATCTGAACCTGAACCGGATTCGCTCAAGATAGTACTTTTGCAAAGTGGTGGGCTATGAATTACAAAGTACATGAATTACCAAGGAATGTTCATGAAAGGGTGGTCACCTCTTTTGGGCGGCTGTACTATACTCCCCACTTGTACTACACATATGTACATGCATAATTCAGCTGCTTCTTCTGGGACGTTAAAACATCGTTTTCTCGAGGGAGGCAATTCAAATGCAGATCAGTTGACTTTGCAGTAATAAAAATCTCAAACGGCGAGCAAAATAATTCCAACCAACCACCAAGAGCGGAAAACGGAGGGAGGGAAAATAAATAAATAAATAAATAACTGGCCATGCGCATCACGTGCACGTAGTCAATCAAATTTTGTAAATCCTCAGAGCTTTTTTTTTCTGTCTATTTTCTTTTGATCGAATATAGTTGTTTTCTCCTGCTGGCTGTTGCTGACGAAGGCTTGCTGTGTCATGGGCAATCGTCACGCTCGCCTTTCCAGGTGTGCACATTACTATTGTTGATATGAACGTATCTCTCAATCAACGCGTGATGCCTCCCCCAAGTTAAAGTTTCCATAATCATATATTCAGAGTAACATTCCACCAGGGAGACGTAACTTTCGAGACAAAAGCCATAGCCGGATCACAAATAAGTTTTAAAATGTCAGACACTTGCCTCTTTCACCAGCCACTGGAGAGAGTTGTCAACAACGTCGTCCAGTGAGCTTTAACTCAAAAAATACTAACTGGGCAACAATCTATTTATTTATTTCTTAAAACCACCAAGCAAAAAGGTTATACACACTATCTTTGAGACGAATGTACCTTATAAGCAGATGACAAAAGCAGCCACAGTGAGGGCTAGCATCATTCCAGGCTCCACTCGAGCATGCGGAGCGGAGACCTGAAATCTTTCCATTTCTTGGCATGCAGACGACCGCTCCGAAAGCCGTGTCGGAAAAAGAAGGAAAAACGAAATGCCTCGGCCTTAAACAAACCAAGGCTTGGAACTTGTACGAGGTAGAAGGACTAAGCTCTTGTTTTTTTCCTTCCTTTTCTACTAAGCATGTCTGCAAGATAGCTTCGTGAGGAAAACAAGAACAGACATGGAGAGTTGCGTGAGCATTTTGGAACCGGGAGTGATAAAGCTGGTCAAATTTTGCCGGTGGTACCGAGTTAATTATTTCGAATCAAACGGCGCCGCAATAAAAACTCTAAATGGATAAAACTATTGCTCCCAGTGCGCAAGAAAAGGTGTTCCATTTGTTTCATCATTTGAGAACCTAGGCAGCTCCTGATTCCCTGTTGGGAATATGGCTCGTTCGATTGGACTCATAATTAAGAGTATGTAAGCTTGCTCATCTGGCAGCTCATGTTCTAAGTGGATTCTCGTGTTTGAGCACAATAATTGGGTGGTATGTTATGAAGTTGATATATTTAATGGTTTTCTAACAGTAGTTTCAAAACTTTAGTTTCTTGGAAGGGCTTACCCAAGCTTCTCCATCCCATCAGCCTGAGCTACTCGAATCATCACATTCCAAACTCCTCATTGTGTTGTGGAAACAATGAAACTGTCAACCAAAATCAAACAATGTTGGATCCACATTTCTTTTCCCCTTAGAAAATTATACTGGTAAGAACTTTTTTGTGGTTTAGAGTTTAAAAGAAGTTGAAGACTCCTTTCTACGCCTCGACTCACCACCTTGCACCACAACAGGCCACTCTTCCGTTAGAGATCGAAAGAAAATCGTCAGCAATGGGAGAATCAGAGAGGAAACAGAAGAAGAAGAAGAAGCCCAAGAAATCGTCAAAGGAAGGACATCGGTCGGATGTAGAGAAAACTGTAGTCGAGGGTGAGCACGCTGAGGCTCCGGAGAAAGTTGTCGCAGAGATAACAGACTAGGTAAGAGCCGCAAGGTGTTATTCTTGCGGAGGAGGAGGAACCAGAAATATTATCCTGGCTCTACGAGGAAATCAAGGATCGAAACGAGTTCTTCCACAAACTATTGCCATCAAGTGCATTACAAGTCTTGCAAGCACTTAAATTTACCACGTTATCAATAACGCTTCCAATCCTACTTGTTTCAAAATCTTTAGCCACGGCCCTTGTCTCGGAGGCATGGCAGCGGCACAAGAAAATCGTGCAGCGATTCAGCAACTTAAACCGAGAGGAGGCCTTAATGCAGCTCTGCGATCCGTCGCGCTTGACTAAGCTCGAACTTCCGAGCATCTCAAGCACCAAGTTCTCTCCACCGCGATCCTTCACTTATGTTGGCCGTCCACAGCTCCGGTCACTACTCGAAGAAATTGAAGACAACAATAAACCTTATCCACTTCCGAGGCCATCCGGGTAGGGGCAAGTCGTATGTTTTGGCAGCCCTGGCGAGCTATCTCCACACTTACGAGCAAGAATGCGGGGTGGTCGTTTATATCCTTTTGTCACGGCTGGTTTGGACGGAGGCGAAGCTGGCATATGTTTTACAAGCTTTGCTTCTGGGTTTTGCTCGACACTGGAAAAAGCAATGGCTTGTGACAGCATCCAAAAGCTCCAAGTGCTGGCTATCCGGCTATAACTTCAAAGACCTCGACATCAACGATCTGCCGCTGCATGCTCTGAAGGTATTGGAGCCCCGATCAAAACGCCAGAGTGGCCATGGCGCTGTCCTGGCCATATTCAAATATCTTGGTGCTGTCCCCCGTTTTTGGATTTCTATGGTTTCTATGTCTAGGCCCTATTTTACACTGGTTTCATACCACGATGCCTGGCCGAGTTTGTTCACAAAGGTGATGCACATGAGGAAGTGGTTTACTAGCAGATTTTCAATTATTTTGTGGAGCACATAACTATGGATTGTTGAGAAAGTTTTGGACTTGAGTTTGGAGGAGATTGGAAATCTAGAGCTCCCTCCTGACATCTTCTACGAATGGACCTTTGGCAACAAGACAATCGTCTGAGAATCGCCTACGGATCGTGATGGCCGAAACGTAGAGCCAAGTGGCCCGTGAGAAAAATATAAAGGAGTTCAAGAAGCAAGTGGTGAAAAGTAGAAGACTTATTGGAGATTGATTCGGATCATCAGCCAAACTCGTCCCCCAATGCTTGGCTGGCAGAAGGCCTTGTTGGAGTACATTCGTCTGAAGTGCAAAGACGAGAAAAAACAAAGCAAGGATCCTAGAATGCCAGCCGTTGCTGGTTGTACGCCTTAGGCATTGCCAAGCTCTAAGAAAGTGGAAGAGACAAAACTAAACTAGTTAAAAGTCACGATAGTCAACTTGGACCACTCAAGTTGAACTTGCAACACTTGCCTAGAGTTACGTTGGTAAGTTTAAATTTCTGGAGGAGATCTTCAATGTACTTTTTTTGAGACATTTCCATTGTTCCCTTCCTCCTGTCTCTGAAGATCTGGATGCTGAGATAGTACTTAACACTCCCAAGGTCCACCATCTTGAATATCAAGCTGAGATCTTTCTTGAGTTGTTGAATCAGCTTCTTGCTTTTGCTGAGGAGCAAGCAATCATTCACATACAGAGCCAGTAGCACTAAGAGAGCTCCCACACGCTTGATGTACACGTTAGTGTCTGCAGAGACTCTTGAAGCCAAGGGCAAGAAGAAACAAGTTCATCTTTGCTTACCAGGCACAAGGCTATTGCTTCAGGCCATAAAGTCATGGAGACTTCCTCCTCCAAGTCATCATTCAAGAATGCCATAGTCACGTCCATGTGCTCAACCTCTATGTCTTTGTGAAATCAACTCCTTCAACTTGTGAGAATCACAAATCTGACTTTGTAGCATGTATCTGCAAGAGGAACTTGGTTTTGATCACTTTCCTATTAGGTGGCAGCTCCACGAGGTCCCAAGTCTGGTTCTCCATCAACAAGTTGTACTCAACTTGATAATCAGGTCTGGAAAGAGCTTCTTCCATGGTCTTCAAAACAAGTGCATCTCGGCCATGGCTAAAAAGAAGTAGAAGCTGGGACTCATCATGTGCCACTTCTTCCTCCATGCTGGAGTTGACAAAATAAGAAGCTAGATCATAGAAGGTCTCAGGAATTAGCAGTGTCACTGATATATCTCTAGTAGCCTTGGCTTCTTGTGGAGAATCCCACTTAGCTATTTGTAGATTCAGCTCCCTGTATTGACATCCAGCCTTTGTGAGTGTGTGCTCACGGCCAGAACATCTCAACTGTCCTCACTAATTTCAGCCCTGGTCTTGCCAACAGCATGCTCACGGCCTTGGTCCCACTACAGCTTTGCTCACCTCCCCTCCAGTGCCATCCACACTCACTACATCGTCCTCGTTGCCACTTGGTTGCCACAAGGTTTTTAGGCTAATTGGATTGTGCGTGCCCTAACGACAAACTAAAGTCGCAAGTTTATCCCATACTAAACCTCATTTGGTGTCTTCTTTGACACTAGCAGATACATAAGGTGGCAATGGCAAAACATTTGGGGCAAACTTGAGTCTCGTAAGAGAGCTCTTGTTGCATCATGGAGTGTGCAATTCATCCTCTTTGATACACTATTCTGCTACTGTGTATATATATAAGATGGAGAACTACCTTTGGATTCTTAGCAAATTCTAGTGAAGTGGACTCACCTTGAATTTCTTCCCAGTTTTTGGGTCTTGAAGTATTGGAACTTCTGAAAGACTTGATGATGTGTGAGAAGTCGTCAATGAAGGTGACAAAATACAACTTGCTAAAATCTCCTTAGCATGAGTAGTGGCAGTCTACCTTACCTAGTACATACAACTCACAAAACTTCATTTCACTTGATGAAGTGATACTCAACCCCTTCACCATCTCTTTGCATGGAGTTCCTGTGGCCAAGCCTTATCTGGAAATCCACTGCTTTCCTTGGTCCTACAAAGAAAGCTCACTCTAGCTACATCACTTTAGCATTCAGATGATACAACCCCTCCCACACACAATTGCAGTGCCTATTGAGCCTGCAATCATGCATATCTACTTCTTGAAAGTGATGTAATCTACTATTTTCCCACTGAAAATAGTGTCTTATTTACCCTAAGAACATAGTAAACATTGTGTACACTCAAGCTTCCATCAGGGTAGATTGTGATGTCGACCGTGCTAACTCCGTGTGAGTAATCATCCCCTAGAAAAATCCATTTTTTTTCCTAGAACTGATCTAAGAGATCATGTGTTTGTTTGCCCCTAAATCAAGCCATATGACCTCTGCCTCGTCCTGGAAGCTAGTGGCCAGATGCTTGTGGCCATGAAAAAGTTGCCATCCTTTGCCATGTTAGCAAAGTTGGCAGACTTTCTCCTACCGGCCACTCTCTATACCTCGGCTTTTCTTGCCTCCTTTGCTCTCTTGGCTTCCTCGTCTGTGCAATCTCTTGCCTAGTGTCCTGGCTTCTTGCAAATGTTGCATAGGTTGTTCTTTTTCTTCTTCTTGAACTTCTTACTGTTCTCGCCTTAGTCATTTCTTGGTCTTAATCTGTTCCACACTATAATTGATTGTTTCCGCTTCCTAGCAAAGAGTGCTAACTCTTTCTCCT
>NW_003314300.1:1037013-1038129 GCF_000143415.4 Selaginella moellendorffii | reverse complement strand
CAGTGAGATATACTATAACTTCTATAAAAGTGTTGCTGGAACTTGATGTGACATTGCCAGCTGCATCGATCCATTCAATCCCTGGAAAAAGGTTGTGAGCATCTCATCATCATCAAACTCCTTCATCTGGATTGCATCGATCTATCCACAAGTGCACTGGCAAAATGACTCACTGATTCTGCCTCGCTCTACTTACAGCTGTTGAGCTGGAGTTTGAGGTCCAGCAATCTTGCTTTCCTGGTCTTGCCAAGGATCAAGCATACAGCATCTCAATTCTCTTTCGCCATTCTGTTGATATCCAAATAGCTTCAGTACCTTGTCCTAGAACCCCCAACACCTTGCTATTCTTCACCTCTCACTCCTTTTTCTGATTTGTATCATCGTCTCCTGGCTTGAGATCGCTCTAGATCACTCCCCAAAGATCCTTTTTCAAGACTTTCCATGACTGGAAATCCTTTCCATCAAACACTTCCAAGGACAAGGTGGGCAATAAGTGAGAGCTAATCTATCTCTAATACCATGCAAAGACAAGAAAAAACAAAGCAAACTGGGCAGTGACAGGCTATATAAAAAAAGTGGAAGAGACAAAGCTACCTTGAGTGATACTAGAACATTCCCTCAATATGCCTTACATGGAGATTTGATACTTTCGAAGTTTACAAGGCTTGGAATGTGTAGCATTGGAGGAGGTGTCAATTGACCTTTTGAGAAAGGGAGTGTGCTTCGTCATTGCAAGTAGTGGTGATCATCATTATGACTGCCAACAAGAAATCCCTTGACATCCAGATAAGCGTTTTAAGTTGGAATATGAAGAAGTCATGGATTCATAGAACTTGTGGAAGGGGGTGACAATGAAGAAATGGTCCTTGTCAACGTCTGCAAATGTCTTCAATGTCGTATATTCATTTCCCAGGTTGGCTCCTTCAGTGTTGGTGACAACGTAAAGGCAAGGCTGGGTCTCATCAATCACATCCCAGGTGGCTCGACTGGCTGAACTTGCTTCAATGCAACTATCTGATTGCAAGGAACATCAACCTAGCCTTCATCGACACATCTGTTATTCCTGAGTCTTTTGTCTGATCTATTACTGGATAATCCATCAGATTGCTAGAAATA
>NW_003314300.1:1034735-1035767 GCF_000143415.4 Selaginella moellendorffii | reverse complement strand
CTTCTTCAGACGAATGTACTCTCGAACAAGGCCTTCCACCAGCCAAGCGTTGAGAGGCGAGTTCAACTGACAAACCAACTCCATCTCTATAAGTTCTCCCTCAATTGCATCTCGAACTCCTGTATGTCTTTCTCACGGCCCGCTTGGCTCCGCTTTTCGGCCATCAAGATCCGTAGGCGATTCTCCAGAAAAGTCTTGTTGCTCGTGTCAGGAGGGAGCAGTCCAGAACCTTCTCAACAGCGTCAACATCTTCACAGTCACACGCTCAACAAAATCATAAAAAAAACGGTCTCATGTCTGTAATATACATGACCTTTCCATAGCGAACAAACTCGACCAGTGTAGAATGTGAGATCGTTGATGCCTAGTTCTTCGGAGTTATAGCTACGGGTAGCCAGAAGTGAACTCTTCGTTGTCAAATGGCTCGTTGAGAAAGAGTTGCTGCCAATATCGCTGGCCATGAACTCAGACTTACACGACACTTACCAGATAGCTCTGCTGACAATCCGCTAAGACTTCCATCTGCTTCAAAGTTTCGCTAGTCCATGCCGAACCGGTGTCCTCGTCTCTCACACGGCTATCCGTACGAAGCCATTTCCATGGTTTCTCAACTAGTTAACATGAGTTATTATACATTCCACCATATTGCTGCGTGTGACTACGTGTGAAAGGAACTCGCCAGGTTCAACTCTTTCTCGAGGCTACGCTTTGACTTTTTTCGATGCTTACTTGACGGGGATATTTTTTTCCTGGCAATGCCACTTTTGAGTTTGTCAACGACATCGCGTTTTTCTCGCCGTCAAACAAATACTTGGCCCGCTTCTAGACCTCTGTTCATTAAAAAAAGCGGAAGACTACAGCACAAGAAAAGTCGTCTGGCTCGAATGTACCTTAGTTTATGATCATGAGACTCTAGGCTCCAGTCGACCTGAACCATTCCATGCAGACGACCGCTCCAAAAGTCGTTTCGGGAGAAAAGTTGCTTTTTTATCTCCCAGCACCTGATGTTTATCAAGACTTTCATCAGAAACA
>NW_003314300.1:1024626-1025897 GCF_000143415.4 Selaginella moellendorffii | reverse complement strand
CAGTCAATTAGAGCTGTGCAAGAGTCGGCTTAGGGAATTAGAAAGTACCATAGAATTTTGCAAATTTTTTTGGCCGTGTGCTAAATTAGGTGTTACAAATCCAGTGATGAACAAAATGCTTGTTGGTTTTTTAGTGCAAAAGGGCTCTTTGATACAGGGATTGAATTTCAGATTTACTCTAAGCCCTTAGGTTTGGAGTTTACAACTGTGGTCACTTTCATTGCTGGATGCTTGAGTTCCTTCTCCAACTTTCTGTGAAAACTGGTGTTTGGACGGGTGCAACTTCACCTGGGGGTTATAGAACTGGAGAGTATGGTTTCATCTCTCAGAAGAATTTCCTGCTCAGCTAGAAATAGGTAAGATTTCTTGGTTCTTGCGAAGGACGCAAAATCAATTCAATTTTCAGGTTCTATACTGGGTTTCAACATGTGAGAAGTTGGCTCTTACGGTAGTAGCCATACTGCCATGGCAGGGTGAGCACAATTGAAGGCATTCATTTTACCAGCAATGGATGACTTTGAGCTCTTGATTTTGTGCAAACACTTCTGGGTCGGCTGAGAGACCGTCCCAGCCATAGTCATTGGAGTAGTTCCTAGGGAGAATTTCTTCTTGTCTCTTTCTATGACTGGAATTCTTTTATAAAAAACAAGGGTCTCAGAATTGGAGTTGTGCTTCATAATGACCACACTAATTCGCAAAGGTTAACACTTAGGCACACTAAAAATCATGATTATTTGTCTCTGCTGGTAGGTAATCTTTGCACTTTTTGGTGTTTTACATGTTGCTTCAAATATATGATGATAGTAAATAGCAACAAACTGAGAATGGGCATAAGGAACATTGAGCATGATGAGGTGCTAGGAATCTAGGTGTTGGATGGCTTCTTTTCATTTTTTTTGCCTATAAAACTCTTAGCCAACATATCTTAGAATCTTTTTGGCTCAGATTTAAACTTTTGAGAACTTCTATTAAGACTTGCCAACCAGCCAACATTTTGCTGGGTATTTCTTTGAACCTTCAAAAGCTTTGAACAGCTCTAAAACCATTTTGCTCTCCCATGTCTTGGTGTATTGTAGTATATCTCTGTATAATCAATGCTTGTTTTTGAGGGTATTCTTTGATCACAAAACCAGTTTTGTACATTTATATCACCAAAGATCTAAGAAAATTCTAATCTACACTCCCAAATGCCTAAAAGAGCCTTTTTAAGTCTGTGGTTCATTTGATACCATTGCAAGGTTTACAACCCACAAAATATAAGTAATAAATGT
>NW_003314300.1:1007528-1024526 GCF_000143415.4 Selaginella moellendorffii | reverse complement strand
ATACTTCATTGAATATGAGTATAACTGAGGAAGCCAAAAACTCGAACATGCTAACCAGCACTGCTCTGGTATGACTGCGTTAACAACACAAGTTGGAAGCTAATTATAAAGATAAACAGATGAGTTGGTTCTATCTAGAAAGAATTTGAAACTTTTGCTGTATATTTCATAATATATTGAGTGATATCTAAAGAAAGTATTTTCCTCTCAACACTATTTTGGCTGTGTTCTTTTAGCATTGGAGGTGAATCCCCATACTCTTAAAAAAGCCTTCGAAATTCTTGCTATATGAATTCTTTAATATTATCTACTCGAAGTTATCTGATAGATTGCTTAGTTTTATTTTGGATTTGTATAAAAGAACAATGCATGCTTCAACACAGTTTTTTAGTACAATTATCCATGACTTGCAGCTGTAGTTATTGATAATTATTAAAAATAAAAACAATGTGTATGATGGATGGCTTCTATAGAAGAATACCAAATATTGATAAAGATGAGATTAAGGATAAATACTTTTTGAAATGATTTTTTATACCAAAATTTGACATAGTCTAAATTAGGCCATAATTACATTGTACCACTTTTGAATGTAATTAGTATAGATTACCTTTGATAGAGCCTATTGAAATGACCTTTATTAAGAAAAATAAAGTCAACATGAGTGCCATAATAAAAGACAAAATGCCTTCATTGGAAAACTTTGATATAAAATGAGAGTCTTTGATATTTTTGGATTATGATAAAAGAGCTTCTAAAAATATGTTTCCAAGAAATAGATGTCTCATTTGTTACACATTGTGAAAAATTTAGTTTTAATAAGAACAAGCACCACTATCAATTTACCAAAGTGTTTCCAGGAGATTAACCAATTATTTCAAGATAAACATATACATTAGAGATGAAAATGATATTCATACCTTTAATGAACACCCTTGTTAGGAAGCATGTGGCAATTCACAAGCTTTATTAAGTTGAGCTAGATAGTTTTTATCTTTATGTGAGAGCTTGCCAAACTTTAGTAGCACTTCTGGCATGAAAAGCATGGAGTTGATCCACTTTCATATGTTAAAATATGGTATTGAATTTTGTGAAAGCCCCATTTTAAGCGACAACTCATTCTATTTTCTTAGAAACTCTTAAGAGTAGCTCTCAAAAAGTTTTTGCCTAGATGTTAGCTATGCTTTAGAGAGTTAATTCCTCTTCCAGAAAACTTATTATGGGAGTGAAATCAAGCTTCAAATCACACCCCATTTTCTTTGTGCAAGAAGAAACCAATTAAACATAGTGTCATGAGAGAGCATAGTAGCAATGGCAACCCTTTATCTTGCTCTGTTGTCACGAAAAAATGAATAGACTAGAGAAAAATGAAATAAAAGAAGAAAGGATAAACAAAAGAATCAAAGTAAAAAAACAAACTCAAAGCAAGTTATAACCATGATCCTTAGATGTTGTTTCTAAAGTAAAATTCTTCTAAACTTGTGATATCACTTTATATATGAATGAATAATGTATATTGATGGCTTGATTTTAGGGCATAGTAAGAATCTAACTGATCTAGATAAAGGATCTTTGGATAATATTTTTAGTTATATAGATGCATTTTCCAATTTCAGAAGAAAATGGATTCTAAATCTATATTTAATCTACCACTATTGTAATGATTTTCTTGTCATACTTTTAAAAACTTTTCTTGAAGGTGCTTTCTTTGCAACCATAATGCCTCTTAGCACCTTATCTTCTTTAACTCCCATTATCAATCCATTGAGAATTCTAGAAGAAACATATTGACACATTGGATCCTTAGGGCTTTATTAGTAGATAAACAACAGATAAAGAATGGATAGAAAAGGATATTTTTCTCTGATACCAAGTTGTAAATCATTGAAAGGAGAGGAATATTTAAAATTTCAAATACATCCCTGTTTTTAATCCTTATTTTTATGTTCTTTTGTTTTCTACCAATTATATTAGATCAAGGCATAGTTTAATTGAGAGGAATACTAATATTTAGGAGCAAAATGAACTATAACACATGTAAGAGAAAAGAAATGATTGCAATACTACCCACTTTGGGTTTATATTGATGAGACTATTTGAGAGTATATGTTGTATACATAAAAAGTAATTAATAATTAATATGCTTTCTACTATTAGCTTGTAGTTTATTTTGTTGGATAATTTATAATGGTAATAAATATTCCAGGAAAAAATAAAATACTTTATTTATTTTAAAGAGGAAAATATTATTCATTTAAAATGATAAATAAAGTAAAGTATCTTTTTCTTTAAGTTTGAAGACTAACTTATTTTGATTTAGATTTGAAGAAACATTAAAAGAACTTTATAACTTTTCAAATTCTACAAATAAAGTTTTTTGGGATTAGTAAACCAGAAATCTTTAAAATGTGATAAAAAATTAAGATGCTGTTTTTAAGGAATTCATTAAATAAAATCAGTGGTAACTATAAATATTTCCATTTTAATAATGAAATTGATTTTGACAAGAATGACAATCTAAAAGACTTATGCATTAATGCTGAGGAGATGGCTAAAGAATTAGTTACAAAGACTAGAAAACAATAAAAGATTCCAAGAAATTATTTTAGTTTATAATTCAAAATTACCTAAATTAATTTATTTCTTTTGAGCTTAGAAAAATGATTTAAATATCATTACACATTATTACAATTATGTGAATAGTTTATTACTATTTTATGATATATATTAAAATTATGATAATAATTATAGTTACTAATTTATTTAATATCTTAAATTATGAGCAAACTAGGCACAAATAGTAGTATAATAAAAGTAATTTATATAAAGGTATAATAAGTTAAATCCTAATATTATATTTACATAAATTAGAAATAATTTCGCATAGTGGAAATAGTTTTGACATTGTAGAGTTAAATAAGATAACGGAGTATAAAATTATAAAATTTGCTAACCTTGGGTTCACGTTTAATCTCGCTCAAGGGAGCTCATGTTTGATCCTGTCCCCTTTGGAAAACTTGCATCCGCTTCTTCAATTTTGCGACACTCCATTGAAAAACGTCCTCAGTTCCTTTCCCCAAACACATGAACTTCGAGCCTGGACTTGTTATTCTGGAACTTTGAGAACTTGGTTACAAGTCGCCCCACGAACTTGGAAGAACTTGGTCATTAAAGTCACCAACGAACTTGTTTGGTCATTCAAGCGGTGCCTCTCCAGCAAAGTTCGATCGATCAAACTAACAACCATGCTCAATATTTGAGCCCGGGCTTCCTCTTCCTCACCGTCTTATACCCACACTTGCAAGGCTTCCCCCACGGCGTCACCGAGGGCCGTCCCCCGTTGGTCCGCCCGCCATGCGGATGATCCACGGGGTTCTTGGCAATCCCTCGGACATGCGGCCGGACACCCTTCCACCGATTCTGCCCCGCCTTGTACATCTTGGGCTTGACGATATTCGGATTGGTGAGCGGCCCGATCACCGCCCGGCACCGCGAGTCGAAGATCTTCTCCTTCCCGGACGGCATCCTCACCGCCACCCGCGGCTTGTCCGTCCGCTTCTTGGTGATCTTGGCGAACGTCCCCTTGGCCCGGACGAGCTTGGCGCCCTGCCCGGGACGCATCTCAATCCCATGGATCAACACCCCGATGGGAATGTACGCCATGGGCATGGCCACCCCGACCATCTGCTTGACGTCGAGCTGGTCGTAGACGGTCACCTTGAGCTCCTTGCCGTGGTCGGGGCGCGGGCACACGACGGGCACGGGGCCGTCAAAGACGGGCAGGCCCTTGTAGAGGTCGTCCTTGACGGGCGGCGGGGGCTGCGCGTTGAGGAGCTCCGGCGGCGGGAGGAGCACGTCCTTGACCACGGAGAGGTCGAGGTTGTTGCGGACGGCGTAGTGGTGGAGCAGGTAGTTCTGTGCCATGAGGTGGGACTTGGCGTCGCTGAGGGGCATCTGGAATGTGGGATCGCCGTGGACGTCGGCGTGGGCGAGCTTGTACATGCGCGCCTTGAGCACCTGCCAGATGTTTACCCCGATGCCGGGCTCCACGCGCGACGGCTCCATGAAGGAGCGCACCTTCACCTCGCTGCCCGCCTTGCCCAGCCGCCGGACCATGTCGCCATACCTCTTGGGCCGCATTTCTGCCCCTTCCCCAAGAGCCCTAAAACCCAACTTAGGTATTTGATATTAGTTTAAAACATGGTTTTTAGTATATTATAAAAATAAAAACTTTTTTTGAAGGAATTTTGACATAATAGAGTTTTAGATAAAGCTTTAACTTTGATAAAGAAAATATAGAAAATACCTTATGCTATCAATAATAAAATAATTATTATATAGAATTTAATTATCTATATATTTTTCTAGACTTTATAGAAATAATTATATAATTTTAAAAAAAAATCATAAAAATTAATTATTTTAAATTAAAAAAAATTCATTATTTATTTTACTTGGGACATGAACTTTTATTAATAAGGTTTCAACTTATTTTTAAAATTATAAACTAAAGAAACTTTATTTTGAGTGATTTTACAAAACTTTACTTTATGTAAAAGTGCAAGTATTTGGTGTTAAGTTCTATAACTTTAAGTTTTCAAAATTTAATAATATATTTTCTAAATTACAGATATCATTCTTTTGTAATAATTCTAATTGATGATACTAAAGAAACAAATAAAGTTTTCCACATTTATTATCTTTTTATTATCGTAATTAGATGTTAACCACGTTTTAGGTTGTTATAAATTATAAATCTTATTAATATATACATATTGTTTAATTAGTTACATATTAGCTT
Source organism: Selaginella moellendorffii (assembly GCF_000143415.4). NCBI lineage: Eukaryota > Viridiplantae > Streptophyta > Lycopodiopsida > Selaginellales > Selaginellaceae > Selaginella > Selaginella moellendorffii. Next base: position 1,019,725 of record NW_003314300.1, on the reverse strand, counting down.
TTAACAAAATGATACGTTAATTATATAAAAAGTTGGTTTGTGCATTAACACCATTATCACATAAAAGTTTTATAAAAAATTATAAAAAAATTATTGATATTCATGAACAAGTAAGGGCATATTTAACTTTATAATAATGTATATGTAACTCATTTGGTATGTATTGAAAAAGCTTAAGCATATAAATATTTTCCATTCCATACATTAAAATTTATAATTTTTTTAATTTATAGAAATTTTAAAAATATTTCTATTTTTAAATTAAAATAATATTTTTAATTGGTATTATATTTAATGTTAATTATAAATTTATTTATTTGTTATTATGTTTACAGTGCGTAATGAAGCCATTCGAAGGCGTAAATGATTTGGAATTCACGAAAAAGCTTGGCATGTTTAAAATGTCTGAATTCAAGCAAATGTATGTAAATTTCGATACAGTGGAAGAAAAGTATGAGATCCTTTTTAGGAACTATGTATTCAATATTTAAGTTGCCATGTGCTATCCTTTGAATTTGTCATTTACATTTAGGAAGGAGAGGGAGAACTAGATTGCCATTGGCTACGGTAGCACCAACAGCAAGGGGTTTATATTAGCCAATTTTCTATAAAGACATTAGAGAAGAATTTACAAGTCAGTTAACATGAGCTAAATTCTCTAAGAATGAATAGGAGAACATTTTAGAGTCACTTTGCTAATGTAAGACGTTCGCAACAAACTCCTTAAGGAATTAAAGGGGTTAGAACTTCATGATTTAGTTATAGAGCACGTAAAGGCTACTAAGAAGCTTCTAAAGATCAATGAAGCAATGATTTAATTCAGCATTATAGGATTGAGTGAGAAGATTTGGAAAACGGTTAATGCAATTTTGGAAGAGCAAAGAAAAATGGCCATGGCTTTTATGCGTTGCATAAATTATTTTAATAAAGGAATGACTAAGCATGAGAGTTCAAAATTTCTATTTTTCTAAAGTTGGATCTTAGAGCTAAACTAAAACTAATATCTATTAAAAAATATAAAATTCCAAAACTTTGTTTCAGTTATTTTGAAATCATTAAATAAATATTTTCTAAAGGTTTATGCTAGTTTGTCTACGTACATAGTAAAATATATTAAAAAATGTTATGACTATTTCTAAAATATTTATTATTTTTAATATTAAATAAATTTTATATATGTTTTTTGGTGTTTTTTTTTAAAAATAAAATAATGGTTTAAGTTAAATTTTTTACTACTTACTAATGAACTTGCTGTTTCTCTAAATTTATATGTTTACTATTATTGCTCAAAAAGTTTCAAACCTTTGTTGATATTAACTAAATTTGACTATTAGAAATATTCATACTGATTAACATGGATTTGCTATGGAAATGTTTTTATTTTTATTTTGTTAAAATTCTTGTGTTTTTCTTAGAAAATGTTTGAACCATTCTTAAATTTATGTTTAATATGAACTTTGTATAGTAACAAACCTTTAAATTTAGATATGCAACTGAGTTTTATGCTTATTAGAATATAGATTTTCTCCTTATAATCGCTCTTTTGCTCGTTCGGTTCATCTCTATTTGTACCTCTACTTGAATTGGTGTGAGCTGGATCATGATTAACACTTCTACATTCTAGATCCTCTTGATTGCTTCCTTGAGCTCCTTCACATTGTCCTTAATGGTTTCATAGTTGCTTTCATACCCTCCAATCTTGTGTCATCTTGTTTTCTTTCACCACTTCCAGCAGCTCGTTCTTCATCCCATGCCTCATCCCAATATATTTCTGTGTGCACAATAGTCTAACACCTGTTTATCTAAAGACTGTTCTTTGCAGCTGCACAAAATATTCTTTTCGACCAGAATTATTGAGAATCAATCCATTTTTTTTACAACGAATCGGGAAAGAATAAAATAATGATTGTCTCCATCGAGCTCCCCACCGTCAGTTAGCTCCCAGGATTGAGAGGACCTACACGAGAAAGGAGTAAAATAAAGAACGGAGAGACGAAGATGACGATGTTGTTTACCTGCATGGAAAATTTCGCCACAACGTCGGCGGCGGATAGATCGAGATCGGTTGGATCGGAGTCGCCATCTTGTTGGTATCGCTTCTGGCGCTCGAAGAAATCATCGCTGGAAATTGACGAGGAGCTCTGCACAAATGTTGGCACTGTCGTCAAATGGAAAACCAGAAAGGACATCCATGACTGACCGAGAATTTCATGAGACGCGTTTGGCTGTCAGCATCGACGGTGGTGACCTTGTTTTCGTTGAAAAACTGGGACGACGATATCGATTTGGCGTTGGCGAACTTCTTCTGTGCCTCGTTGCTTTCTTCGACCTTACAAAATCTGGATCGTTAGCGAGACGACGAGAAATAAATGCTCTTGACTTACATGTTTGGAGCGGGCAGTGCTAGCAGACGACTTGTGGTTTCCATTAGAGAACTGGGAGAAAAAGTCTCCATTAGCCGATGGCGCCGAAATATGCCCATTTGTGGACTTTGACGACTCCTCGTCTTTCCAAGTAAAACGCGCAATTCGAGGCTGGGGCGCAGGGACAGGAGCGGGCGCTCGGGACACCGCAGGAGGAATCTCTTCTGGCTTCTGGTCGTAAAGACTATCATTTGTCTGCAAAGACGTTTTGACGAAGTTCGTTAAAAGTTCTACCATACAAAGGAAAGGCAAACAGTACCTTGGCTGTGAGCTTCTTGATTCCCAGGCCACCGGACTTGGTCACGCCGTTTTTCTTTGCGAGAACTTGCGCAGGCTTCCTTGAAGAAACAGTAGTGGTGGTGGTAGCAGCAGCCGGAATTGGAGCTGGAGCTCCTGCTGCTGTTACTGCTGGAGGAGCAAAATTGTCGAAGAAGAAAGAATCATCGCTAGTTTTCTCGTCCGGAACCTTGGAGTTTGTCGAGGAACGTCCGTTACAAGCGGCGGCTTCTTTGGCAAGAAGCTGCCTGTAGAGATCAGCCGCTCTAGACTTATACTTGGACTCGTTCTTACCACTCTCGGTCCACCCATGCTGCTTAAAGAAGGTCTGCGCTCGGGCATTGCCACCAAAGTCCATGAGTTTTAAATGCTCTTGACTCCAAGAGTCTAGGATTGTGGACCTGGATCCAGCAGAGATTTTGTTTTAAGCCACGAAGAACAAGCAAAGAAACTTTCATACCTCACGAAGCTAATGTGGACACCGAGGCTCCTGTGCATCGAGGAGCAGTCAAGGCACACGAAAATTCCATACGTTGTGGAGGCCCACGACGGATTCTTGGCATTGCAGTCAAAGCACAGCTACAAAACAAGAGAACCAAAGCCTCGCACATTGTCAGCTCCGAATCGCCGGCATTGGGCACTTCCCTACCTTGTTCTCCGGCCGCGCCTTGAGCTTCTTGAAGAGCAAATCCCGGTCCAGAACCTCGGCGCCGGCCCCCGACATTGCTCGCCCGCTCCTGGAATCGCCTAGCGCATCCCAGATCTAGCTCGCCGGGCCCTAAGAACCCTAAATCCCAACCACAGGGAATAGGGGAGCACACACCTTTCGCCTTTTGGCTGTTGGCGAGTGCCTCTCAAAGCCCAACCAACAGTAAAAAATCAAAAACAATGACAAGACCTAAGAGCGTTTTAGGGCATAGCGGCATATTCCTTAGAAAATGCCTTGCGTCCATCCGACGGCTGTGATTACGGTCATCCACGTGTTTTGGTCAAACGGCGATCAAAAGTCCTCCGCGTAACACGTGTCCAGCTTGAAACACGGAACTTCTGGCGATCGTCGGATCGCGGCCGAGGATGAAGCTTCGCGGAAGCTGCCTTACCGATCTTGAGAAGATTGGCGGGCTGTCACGTGCGCGTTTACGGCCGCCTTTGACTGAGAGTCAGCAGATGGACGGCTGGGATGGGGCGCAGCCTGGCAGCTGGAGCCACGCGATGGCCGCCGCGTGGATGAGCGTAAGAGACTTAGGGTTTATATAGTCCTCCCAGTTGAACAGGCCCCAACCGCAAATTTCACACACCACAGAGGCGAAGAACACCTTCCTTGATCCTCGCGGGGAATTCAACTTAGAATTCTTCTCACAGGGTTGAAGGGAATAGAGAAAAATTCAAGTCGATCGTGCGCAATGGCAACCGCCACATTCATCGAAGAGTCTCACGCGCACAGGAGAGGGCCGCTCTCGGTCAGCAAATCCTCCACGAGAATTGCCAAGCTCCGGCGAGGAGGGTCAGCAGCAGCGGCGGTGGCAGCGGGCACTGGAGCTGGAGCTGGATCTAATCAGCGCCCACCGCCGGCGGTGTACAAGATCGAGCCCGAGGGATTCCGGAGCTTGGTCCAGGAACTCACAGGCCCCAATTCCTCCTCGATGGCTCACAACCAGCAGCATCACCAGCAGGAGCAGCAGCCCAAGAGGCTCCATGGCTTAGCTCCTCCTCCAATCTCGCCATTCAAGCCCTCCTTCTACACTCCCAGCCTCAGCCCCAAATTCGAGCAGCTCCTCAGCTCCTCCTCGCCCAAATTCGCCTTCGCTCCGCTCACGTTCTCGCCGCTAGCGGATCTCACGCCGCGCGACAGCGTCTGGGCCAGCGGATTGGAATCGCCCGAGATCAAATCTAGCTCCTTCTCGGCGCTCATCGCCGGCGGCGACGATAGCAGCAAGATCGAGCGCGCTGGCTCCTTCACATTCTCGCCAAGGCTTCTCCAGGGCTCATCCTTGGCTGGCTATGGCCTTGGCGGAGGATTCAGCTCGGATTTTAACTTCTCCAACTTGTGATGGAGTCCAATTTTTTTTCTCGTCTCTATCGTTCTTCCCAGGAAGATCAAGATGATACTTTTCACCCTCTTTGTAAATTTAAAGCAAGGCTTTTACCTTTGTTTACATATACAACACAACAAATATACCACCAGCTTATTTACCACTTGTGTGATTATTTACACCGAGTTTCCAGCATCCTCCTTGTCCACTGTTAGCCAATCGTTCGATCCCATCCTCTCGTGTTTCTTCGCGCACTCCTCATCGATCTCTTCCTCGGATTTTGCTTTGGTGTCGAGCTCCACCCAGCCTTGGGCTTTAGCGGCGCGTTGGATCCTGCCATCGTCGTGATCATCCTCTAGATCACTGAAGGAAACATCATCCTCGTCGTTCCCTGCCGCCGAGATCTCTTTGTTGGTGTTCCCTGCGTTTGATCCTGTAGCTTCCTCGTCTAGCCATTCATCCGCCTCGTTCTCCTCGGAGGATTTCGCCGCCGCGAGCTTCACTGTGCTTGGGATAGCGTCCTTATCCACGACAAGGGAATCGTCGGCTTTGATAGCAGTAGCAGTAGTAGCCTGGACTTCTTCTTCATGACGAAGCTGTTCCAAAAGAATCTTTCGGGCCTCGAGAACCTGAAAGAAAGGAAGGAAAGTAGCAAGCGTACAGTGGAAGTAGAAGTACTTCTCTTACCTGTGGTGTAGACAAAAGCGCGGCATCCTCCTGGCTCAGCCGGGGATGGACGAGGACGAAATAAATCTTCCAAAAACGTCCCTCGTTCATATGCCGGGGACAAATCTCGACTTTCAAGGCAGCGAGCCTCAACGCAGCACGCTCCACTGCGTAAGCGTGGTCCTTTTGGAAGCTGTTCATCTCAAATCCTGCAAGAAAAAAGAGATTTTTTTTCTCCTGCTAAGCGATCCTCAAGGTAAACAATGTCAAAACACTTCCCATACCGTTTTGAAGATCATCGTCCGAGGCAAGAGGAAAGTCGAGCCACGTCTCGGGATGCAAAGAGACGTTCCTCGCAAACGCGACAACCTCGTCAGTGAGCCCCGGGACCTCGATGGCGTCGTCTGGCTCGTCATCAAACAAGAACAAGCTTGACGCAAGCTTGGACACTCCATCCACGAGAGTCGCCGCCGAAATCCCCATCTTGGAAGACGACTCCACGCCACCACCACGACTGGTATCTTCTTCGTCATCAACAGGAGTAACCTGGCCGGCCGGTTTGTCGCTGGAGAGAACGTTGTCAATCAAAGGCTTGAGCAGCCCCGCGATTCCATGATCCTGGGAAGCTCCCTCCGGCTTGTCACTGCTCCGGGACTCATCCCCCCGGATCACCGATGACAAGCGCGACAAACCTTTCGCGAATCCTCCCTTGAGTTCCGCAAAGTCGCTTTGCATTCCACTCAGCTTCTCTTTCTCAACGATACCAACACTGGCATTCTCCACTCCTTGATTTGCCTGATAATCATCTCGAGAAGTCTCCTCTTCTACCTTGGGAGAATTTTCTCTGGGTAACTTTGGCGGCGGCGCAAGAAAAGAAGCTACCCCCCACAGCGATTGCGTGAGAGACTTCCGCAATTCAGCCAGATCCTCCCCCACGCTCTGCCCCGGCTCAAAAAGCTCCGGATCGTCCCAAAATTCTGCTCCACTCTCATCCTTCTCTTCCTTGTCCTCCTTGTCCTTGAGAACCCCTGTCAAGGAGCGCGAAATCCACGACATTCCTCTCGCCCTTGCCGATCGATCGCTACATTCTACTCATCTGCTGCCCCGCAAAAGCCCTAACCCTAATCACACAAAGGCGAAACTCTAGCCAACGGACGCAAGACACGTGGACTAAAACAAAAGCTTTGTCAGGAATGGGATTCGAACCCATGCCCTTGCGGACTAGTACCTGAAACTAGCGCCTTAGACCAACTCGGCCATCCTGACTATTGGTAAATATTAAAAATTATTTCCTACGTGTCCATACCTCTTTGGACAAGGTGCTACTTCTTAGGGTTAGGGCTTTTTCAGCTTCCAGGCGCGATGACGGAGGATCAACAGCACAAGAAAGAGGCGGCCGTGGCGTATGACTACGACGGCGATCCTCGCTGGGCGGATTACTGGTCCAATGTGCTTGTGCCCTCGCATTTGGCCGCAAGGCCAGAGGTTTTGCGGCATTTCAAGCTCAAGTTCTACCAGAGATACGTTGTAAGTTTATCTAGAACTCAGAAAATAGTGTTTTTCTTGCTGCAAATCTATCTCCGTTAAGCATGAGATTGATGGATGAGAGATGTTTTGTGATTTTTTCCAGGATCCGGACCTTGTTGTGGATCCTCTTTCAGCGATTTCTTCCCCGAGATCGTCTTCCAACTCGGAGCCAAGAGTGCAAAGACGATCTGCGACTGGAGGTACTGTTTTTTCTTCTTCTTTCCATCTCCGTTAGAAGCAAATGAGAATTCTCTTTGCAGCTGATCGCAGCAGCACAACGCCTCCACCGGAGACCACTCGCCAGCAGTCTCCACCAGCGTCTACTGCTTCGCGGAGCTCTTTCAGAATGGATCCTCCAACGATACAGTTCCTTGCCAATGCTTGGGTATGTCAAACTTGTTCATCTTTTCGTTCTACTTGTTTTATCCTGAAAAAGTGATCCTCCTGCGCTAACATTTCTCGTTTGATTCTTTGGCAGGTCACAGTGATGGCTGTTTTGGCTATGTTTCCTTTCCTTCCTTATGCACTAGCGGAGAAGGCTTACAGGTTAACTCTACTTGGCTCGGCAGCAACTAACTTGTATTGTATTGCGAACCAGCACGGGGTAGAGTGATTGTTTTTCGATCGTCCTGTTTGCCTGATCTTATTTTTCAGGCTCCGGCGACTTGGAATCTTCAAGGCTTGCAAGATTGGCTCCGATCAATCTTTGAGACTACTGGAAACGACTTCCTCTATCTTTTGTACGCGTTCTTTTTTGTCTCAGCATCTATTCCTCTCAAAGGTACTCTCTTTCTTCCTTTTGTTCTTTCTGAAGGCTCAGTGGACGAAATGTCTGCGCAGTTGCTGTGATTTCTTTGGCTATACGCTCTCTGGAGCAAGTAGTGTACCATCTAAGACGGAATTTCAGCAACACTCGACTTTACAGGTCTTGTCACGTTGATCTTCCTAGAGGTGGTCTTTACAATTTTTTCTTTCATTCTCCAGAAAGTATCTCGACAAGCCATCAAACTGGGTGGCTTCCAACTCAAACCTTTTGAAGAGTCTCAGTGCCAACGCTGAGATCGGACTTGGTTTCTTGCTAATCATCCTGCTACTAACGTAAGTTTCTTTTTTCTCTCTTCTCTCTAAATCCTCGTTTCGATGATGCAGGCCGCAGCGAAACATCATCCAAGCATTCGTTCACTGGAGGGTAAGTTTCTAGATTTCGTGTTTTCTCGCTAGCAATTCCTGAGCTCTCGAATTTCTTATCGCAGCTTCTTAAAATGATGTACGCGCTTCCAAGCACGGCACCATATCACCGAAGCTCTTGGTCGGCTATTGGCAGAAGGGTGAACCCACTTATCCACCAATACGCTCCATCTCTCGCAACACCCATGGCCTATTTGCAACGATGGTTCGTCTCATAGCCAAGTTCTTATCTTTCTCGATCCAACCAAAAAAAAGTTTGGAGCTTCGATCAAACGCTTTTCTTTCTCAGCGGCAAGAATTCCATAGAGCTATTTTTTTTCGAGCAGCTGCTTGGTGGTTTTGAGTGGGGTCTTCTTCGCTATGGGCTATTATCTTCTTTATGGTATAGTGGAGAAGCAGGGCTAGGGCAAAGGCTAGGGTTCTTAGTTGCTATGGCTCCTGGTCGGAGGAAATCGGCGTCGGCAGGGGCACCAGCAGGTCCCAGGAAGGCCTGGAATGTTGGCGATTTGGTTCTGGCGAAGGTGAAGGGCTATCCGGCATGGCCAGCAAAGGTATGGCGAGTTTTTCTCGGTTCTTCTGGTCTACATTGTGTTGCTTGCGATGAGAATCGTGTGATTTCTGCCTGGAATGCGCTGCCTTGGTCCGCATTGTGCTGGAAATGGCTTCTGGGTTGTGAGATTTTTCTTGCCGCTTTGTTTCCTTAGGTGAGCACACCGGAGAAGCACAAGATGAGTCCCAAGTCCTCGAAAGTTTTCGTGGAATATTTTGGAACGAACGACCTGTAAGTTTCTTTCTTTCGTAGAGTTCTTTCAGGAAAATCTATGACGGTTTGTGTTCGTGGTGTTGTTTCAGTGGCTTCGTCCAGAGAAAAGAAGTCTCGGAGTTTACACCTGCGGCTCGGGCCATCATCGTCGAGAAGGCCAAGTCTGCGCACAAATCTTTCAAGGCTGCGGTCAAAGGGATCTGTGACTATGTCGACAGTTTCAAGGAAAAGCTGATAGATGGAGGAAAAGCGGCTAAGGAGCTCGCGGAAGCTGTTTCGAGCGAAGACCATCAGTCAGGTAGTGGCACTGATTCTCCGGCCAGGAATGTCGATGGTGGGGATTCGATGGGAGTTGTGAGCAGGGATAGTGAAGCTGGTCCGGCGGCAGCAGTTTCTTCTGGCGGCGATACGACAGACCGAGGTGAAGTTGTAGACGAGCAAGAGTTTGGGAGGAAACACGAGGAAACGGCTGATGGAAACTCTGCGAAACCGCTGGGTGAGGAGGAAAGGCTGGATCCTTTGAACAGCTTTGCAAGCGCTGCGTGCTTGGTGCTGGATAAGCTAACTGCCGAGGCAGATAACTCAAGGTGTCTGTCCGTGGAGGATAATGCAAAGACGGTGTCAGAGCAGATCGAGAAAGCTGAAGATGCCGTGGACAAAGATGAAAAGATGGAAACTAGGCAAGGATTTGAAGCTGCGAGGGACAGAATACATGAAGAGGTGGATGAAAGAGAAAGATTTGAAGCTGAGAGAGAGAATGCCACCGAGAAGCTGGATGAGAGAGAAGGATCTGAAGCTAAAGCTGAAAAGGAAAATGTCACGAGGGAGCTGGATGGCGGAGAACGCTTCGGAGCAGAGACAGAGAATGTGACAGCGGGAAATGAGAATCTGGATGACAGAGAAGGCGTTGGCCTGAACAATCCCGAGTCGGAACCAGATGCAGGAGTCTCGCCTCTTGCTATTGTGGTGGAAGCGAAGATCCTGAAAACATACGAGAGGAGGAAGAGGGCGGTAAAAAGTGGTGAAAAATCAGAAAAGAAACAAGATGGTGGGAAAGAATATAAGGACGACAAAGGACAGCCAAGTGGCGAATCTTTGAAAGCGCATACAAAACTTGACACGAAGAACACTGAGAAGCTGGAGAAGAAACTGCTGAAGAAATCGAAGGCGGATGTTTCCGATGGGAAGAATTCTAAAAATGAGAAGCTTAGGCGTACTGATTCGGATGCTACAAAGAAACGGAAGGTCGACTCTGAAGATGATGTGAAGAGAAGGGATAAGCACAGGGACAGGAAGGACGAAACTTTGCCACCGTCCAAGCGGCAGAAGTTTTTGAGAGTGGACCGTGAAGACTTCGATTCCCTGGACAAGAGGGTGAAAGGAGAAAGAGAGAGCCAAACGAAAGCCGTCCAGACGACGAAGAAGACTGTGACTGTGGTAGCGAAGGAACTGCCTGAGCTTTCTCCGGTATCTGCCGCAGCACCTCCGAAGCTCTTTGAGGAGGATACCAACAAAGTTCGTGCGGCGTAAGTTCTTTGTTTGCCTTCGCTCTTCTTGAACTCATACTAAGGACTTGAATTTTACTGACAGTTATGAAGCTGCAAAGGAGATGAAGCAGCGGTTAGCTCTAAAAGATGAGACGTCCTCCGCATCTATGAAGTTCCTAAAAGCTGCAGCTCAGGCGAAGCAGAGAATACAAACAAGCTCCACAACCTCAAACCGCGAGTCGCCACTCTTTATGCGGCCCAACTCTGATAAGTACCATAAGGCCAGTCCATCTCAACGCCGAAGTAGTGGCGAGAAGCACATTCAGCTCAGGACCAAAGGCGTCGACAAGCTGGAAACCTTTCGAGGCATGTTGGAAACTCTCACACGGTCGAAAGAGAGCATCTCCAAGGCAACCCGCTTTGCTATGGAGTGTGCGAATAAAGGCCTCGGGAAAAAGGTGCACAGTCTCATTCTCACTTTTCGTTTCAAGTTGACGAGCTTCTATGCACAGGTGATGGACGTAATCATGCGCAAGCTTAAGAACGAGCGGGATCACAAAAAGCGAGTGGATGTCTTATTCCTGGTAGACTCCTTGACGCAATACTATCATCAGAAAGGTGTGTGAAATGCTTTCTTTGTTGTTCGTCCCTGTGCTGACTTTGTCTGGAGTCGCCTCAGGAACATCCGGACGCGGCTATGCCCACATTGTGGAGGCGTGCTTGGTTCGCTTTCTGTCGGCAGTAGCGCCCCCAAACAGTCCATCGGAGAACCGTCAGCAATGTGTCAAGGTTGGTGCGAGAACTTTATTTCTTTTTGTTTAGTTCGCCAGCTTCTCGTAGTAATTGATTTCTTCCTAGGTGGTGAGTCTCTGGCTCAAGAGGGATATCATGCAAGAATCGCTGCTGAAAGACACCATGGCGAAGCTGGAAGCAGGACTAAACACAACGCAGCGGCAGTACCAGCGGCAAGACCGCGCGATCGACGATCCATTACGTGGTCTAGACGACATGCTAGTCGATGAATATGGGAGGTAATCCTTTCTTTGTTCTTCCTGGCTGAGTTACTCCTGTGTGATCTTTCACTCCAGCAACACGAGCTTCCAGTTGCCAGGCCTCCTCGTTCGTCAAGTCGACGAAGATGATGATCTGCGAAGAGACAGAGGCGCAAGAGCTCCAGTGGTCATGGAGGACGTGGACGGGGAATTGGAGATGGAGGACGTTTCTCCCCGGGCCGAGAATCACTCGCGAGACGACAATAACAGTAGCAGCTCTTCGTTGACGAGGCACGAGGATGGACAGGAAGATTATAATCGAGGTCCACTGCCACCATCGTCGCCGCCGCCACCGCTACCGCCGCCGCCACCGCCAAGCCCGCCATTCCACCTATGATCGGGTCAGTCAATTCTCATCCATATTCTTCATTGTACGTATCTCTGGTGTGTGCCTACACATTTTTATATTGATCGACACTGCTAACCCCGCAAGTAAAATTCATCATACTAAGAAACCATTGTTTTCTCGTTTGATAAAGGTAAAGGTGAAGGTTTCATGGCTTATACCTGCCAGGTAGGTGTCATTATACACGAGACAAATACATTGGAAAGAAAGATATAGCTGGGTAGGTGGCGAAATTTGAGAATATTCGACTGCCGCGGATGTAATATTCCGTCACTCGCAAGTGGACTGGCACACGTGGCGCCATGACCCGCAGTTGGATTTTATTAAGAAAGCGCCCATCTGGTCTTTAAAATACTCCCCCACGCATTGGAGTGGCTTGGGGCGCCTCTCTTTGCTCCCTCCTCCGCATTCTCCGCCCACGCCTTCATCGATTTCA
>NW_003314300.1:998398-1007428 GCF_000143415.4 Selaginella moellendorffii | reverse complement strand
AGTCCCTGCCGGGAGCTCAGATTTCGCGTTTGGATCGTTCTTGGCAGCTATGGAGATCAATGTGGTGAGGGAGACGATGGTGAGGCCCGCGGAGGCGACGCCACAGCGGGTGCTGTGGAACTCCAACGTGGACCTCGTGATCCCGCGCATCCACACCGCCAGCGTCTACTTCTACCGCCCGGATCCGAGCGGCGGCGAGGGATATTTCGAGGGCGGCGTGCTCCGCGAGGCGCTGGCCAAGGCGCTGGTGCCGTTCTATCCCATGGCTGGGCGGCTCAAGAAGGACGAGAATGGGCGGTTTGAGATCAACTGTAATGGCGAGGGCGTGCTTCTCGTGGAGGCGGCGGCGGCCAATGCGAGCGTGGATGAGTATGCTCGCGATTTCGCCCCGGATGTCTCGTTCCAGCGCCTCATCCCTTCCGTGGATTACACCCAAGACATTGGCTCCTTTCCACTTCTCGTTCTTCAGGTAAAGCAATAATTTTTCCCACTTTGCTCTTTCTTTTTGGCATTTCCTTTGGTCGTCTTCCTTGTTCTTGTTTTCTTTTGTCATTCCCGTACACAGTGCTTTTGGCGTTTCGTTCATTTATGAAAACTGTTGTGTTCGACTTCTTTTTCTCGCAGATCACTCGCTTTAAATGCGGTGGAGCCTCTCTCGGCGTCGGAATGGAACACCATGTCGCGGACGGCATGTCTGGGATAACTTTCATCAACACCTGGGCTGCTATGGCCAGGGGCGAGGATCCAAAGATCGTTCCATACATCGATCGGACGCTGCTCAGGGCGAACAAGCCACCGGTCCCAAAGTTTCCGCACGTCGAGTACCACCCTCCGCCGCTTCTCAAGCAGGCAGCGGCCACGAACGGGCACTCGGTCTCAAACGGAAAAGCAAAGCCTCACACCGGCGACGATGCGCCTCCCAGGATCGCAGTAGGACTTTTCAAGTTTACGAAAGAACAGCTCCAGGCCTTGAAGAGCCAGGCCACGGACGAAGAGACCAACACCACGTACAGCAGCTACGAGATGCTGTCCGGCCACATCTGGAGGTCCATGTGTCTCGCTCGCGGCCTCGACGACGACCAAGAAACCAAACTTTACATCGCCACCGACGGGCGAGCGAGAGTTGTGCCGCCGCTTCCAAAGCACTACTTCGGAAACGTCATCTTCACTTGCACGCCGATGGCGCTGGCCGGAGACCTGGTGTCGAGGCCACTCTACTACGCGGCCAGTGTGATACACAATGCGGTGTCCAGGATGAACGACGAGTACTTGCGCTCGGCGCTCGACTACTTGGAACTCCAGCCGGATTTGTACAAGCTTGTGAGGGGAGCTCACACTTTCAGGTCGCCGAATCTGGGGATCACGAGCTGGAGCCGGCTGCCGGTTTACGATGCGGACTTTGGATGGGGGAGGCCAGTTTTCATGGGGCCGGCGGTGATCGCGTTTGAGGGCCTGGTTTATGTTCTTCCCAGCGGGACAGGGGATGGCAGCCTCAGTATCTCGTTGGGGCTGCAACCGGAACACATGCCACGATTTGAGCAGCTCATCGGGCAAATCTAGAGTCGATGGATGGCATGCTAAGATTTCTGTGAAATGCAGGCTCCGCCAAACCTTTTTTTTATCTGCTCAACAACCAGCCATGGATTCTGTGTAATCATTTAAGGGTTGGTATGTAGAAAAGAGGTCAAGAAGCTTGCTGGGCTCCTCCATGCTGTTGCCACAGAGTCTGGACTCCTTCCCAAGCATGGGAAAACTACTGGGGAATTCTGAACTGGGTTGTTATTTACATCTTTGAGATGGATGGAAAAAGCTTTTTGAGGGTAAGATGCACAACAGGATCCAACATTATTCCACTTTGCAAAAGCAAGAGAAGGTTTAAAATCAAGGGATATACAAAGTGATCTGCAAAATAGCCATGGAGGTGAGGACCTAATGCGGTAGTTGGATTGAGTTTCTGCGACTCAAACTCCACATAGATGTTACATCTCTATGGCTTGAGTTTGATACAGTTCAACGTTGTGCATGGATTTCACTTTAACAATCATGGAGTTCTTATAGTAATGAAGAATTTCAGCTTCCAACATTTTTCTTATATATTTGTTTAAACAATGCATTTAGCACCAAACCTGATTTTGTCAAGTTTTATGTAATGTATATTCATGTTAACAATTCTGTAACACACTTTATTTTTGGCAATTATTTAATAAAAAAGCCTTTTGTAACTATTTTATCCTTATTTATCGTTCTATAGTAATAATTTATACAAATCTTCTTGTATGATCACATACAATACATTTTTATATAAAACATTTATGCAATATGATGTGCAATAGGATGAACTCTAAAGAGTTTAATCAAAACAATTATTATACTCTATTTTGTATTAATATATACATCCAACTTCTTAAAATGGTCTGATAAAAAATACATCTCACTTGTGCAATATTTGTTACTCAAGCATGATATTATAATCTACACAAATTTAAATGCACAACCCAATCAAAAACATCAGTTTAATCAAAACAATTTATTATTATTATAAATTCCTTATCATACTCCATTTTATATTAAAATTTATGTTCAATTTTACAAATTATTTTATACTAAGGACATCTCATTTGTGTAATACTTGTTACTCAAGCATGATATTATAGTTTGCAAAAATTAAAATGCACAACCACAATTGTTGAAAGCAAGCAATCAAAAATATCTCAACATTAGTTTTTATAAAACATATCAATACTTAGAAATTAATGTAATTTTAACCTATGCAACTTCACTAAATACTTATATTATATCTTCACAAAATCTTCCCAAATCTTTGAAGCTTGAAATAAAACATTTAATTAAGATTAAGATTAAGATTCAAAAGAAACTATAAACAATATTAATAATCTCTAAATTAAAGAGGAATTACATTCTAGAATTAGAATTTCTATGGAATATATCCATAGTTTCTTTAAATTCCTACTATAGTGATTATGGTAATTATGATAATTATAAAAGTTTATATTAATTTTTATGAATATATTTTAAATTTTTATTAATTTATATTATTTTTAGATATAATTATGAAACATTTAAAAATATGTATCAAATGTTTTTACTGGATATGTTCTACTATGAGAAAACTTTTATTATAGTTATTTTGAAGTTGAATAGAGCATAAAACTTATATAATAATTAGATTTAAGAAAAAGTTATTATTATACATGTGGTATCGAAACAAATGACATGGGTTTATATGACTACTTAAAAAATTAATTTTCATTTTTGTAAATTGTAAAGAACTAAAGAAAATGGTATCATAGACAATCTATTGATACAATGAAATGACATATAAACAAAAGTGCACATCTCTTTCCTCTTGGTTAAGGGTCTTGATGAAATTAATTGTCATTGGGATGATGTTTTGGGAAGTTTAAATTAAGGATTTTAGATTTTGCTAAATTGATTGTTCACTACCTTCACTTAATAGGAAATTCAAATTAAGGAGGTTAAAGATTGCTCAAACACTCAAAATGGATTTGAGTGTTTGCTCAAACCCATTTATTTTTGCTTGATTACTCATTATTAGCATCAAAAGTATTGAATTGAATAATTTAAAATATTTTAGTTTTTTTATTTATTGATTAGGTTTTTTATAGCTAGAAATCAGGAGTATCTTAAGTGATGTAGAATTTTGAGTAGCACCAAACATATAGTTTAATAGCATTACATTATTCTAAAAACTTTAGGGGTGACAATAAAACAAGACTCCATATAACACCACTAATAATGTTTTTATTATAAATAAATTCAGATTTTTAAAAACAAATTGAATAAAGCAACTTGTATACATGTAGTTGTAATGGGTCAATTAAAGTAAAAGTATGCACATCATCAATAATTTTAAAATTTAAAAGGAAATTATTCTAAATCATGCCTCAAATGCTAAAAGGAGTGAAATGTAATCAATTGGCAGTAAAATGTATTTATTGTTATAAAAAATAAGTTAACTTAGCACATGTCAACTCTTTTTTATAAGAAAAAACATAAGTATAATGTAATCAATTGGTTAATCCTCTATCAACACCTAAGTGAAGGCCAAAAATCTTGTAGGTCTCATAGATCACTAAAATCCCAAAAATCTTCAACTATAAGTGCAATGTAATGAACTAGCTGTAAAAATGAAGATATGATCCTTCATTCTAAATTCTCCAAGGATAAGGCCAAATCTAATATGTTAATTGCCAAATTTCATACAATGAAGATAGCTGTCAAAGCAAATACCTTAAATCAATTGGTAGTGAAATTTAATCTCCACCAACAATTTCATCGATCTCATGGGGGACGAACGTAATCAATCTGCAGTAAAAATTAATCCTCGCCAGATCTTATGGGACACTAATATTAAAACATTACCAACCCTTTTTTGTAAAAGTAAAAACCCAAAAATCATACCTCAATAACTATATATTCAGTATCGTAATGTAATCAATTAGCAGTAAACATTAGTCCTCTATGAAGACTTAGAATAGAGGATTAATAGAGGATTAGAATAGAGGATTTACTGCTAATTGATTACACCAACCCTTTTAAAAAACAAAATCCCAAAGTTGCTATCATTTTTAATATTTAGCTAATTCCCATTTCTTACTTGAGAAATAGAATTTGTGCCTATATCCCTTAAGATCTCGCAGTAGACTACAGTTAAGCTACTTACCCCGCGTCCTTGGCATCATGTACACAGGCGTTTCCTAGCGCCGCCAGCTGTCAGTGACCAATGACCGGCATCGTCCGGTAAAAACCGGTGGCTACCCGTCCGTCCAATCCGTCCGTCCGTTTTAACGTTAAGAATAAAGATTTTATTTCAAACTCGCATTCCCAGGAAAAATAATTGCCTATCGGATTCCGGTGCGCAGAATATTCGTGTAACGACTCATCCTAGCCGTCCGTCGCGGCGCTGTGTTTTTTTTCCTACCCTGGGAGGTGGTTGTCCGCTTGGAGGCTTCTGAGGATTAGATTTTAGGTGTAGGAAAGAAGAAAGAGCGAGAGAGAGAGAGAGAGTGGAGTGGCGGCGCGATTCGCTGCCAAGGGATCGATCGAAAGTTGGAGCTAGGCAGTAGTCTCTGGAGCTCGGGCAAGGGAATGGAGGCCAAGGAATCGCCGTGGCGTTCGTGTTCTTTGCAGCGGTGGCGCAAGCGGCTGGAAGATCGGGCAGAGCAGCGGCGGCAGCGGCGCCAATGCAGCAGCGCGGCGATCCAAGAATGCTGCCGCAGTGGCTGTGGATCGGATAGCTGATCATCGATTCGAAATATCGATCCTCCCTCTCCATCTCCGCCAATATTTCCATCTCTCTCCCCCGCGCCGTGACGATCGATCCATCGGCTTTCTCTTCTAATGGTGAAGCTCAGCGAGAAGGAGAAGGAGAAGACGAAGCTGAGGGAGCGGCACAGGAGAGCGATCACGTCCAAGATTTACTCGGGGCTGAGGAAGCACGGCGGCTACAATCTCCCGCCCAGGGCCGACATCAACGACGTCTTGCGAGCTTTGGCCACGGAGGCGGGATGGATCGTGGAGCCCGACGGCACAACCTATAGATCCCAGGTCAGTCTCTCATCGCATCGATCCAATGCTGGATGGATCCAATGTGTTCTTCCATCTTCTCTGTTGTTCTTCCTGTTTAGTTTCTCCAGGCCGTGAGCATTCGTACTCGTCCTTCCGGATTTTTTTCTGTGCTTGCTTTTGTACTCTTTGTTTATTCCTCGTGAAGAGTTCTAGAGCGGATTTGTCTGGGCGTTTTTTTTTTTTTTTTTTCCCCTTCTAACACTTGCTTTTTTCCTGCAGCAATCACAAGCCGGGCAATCAGGAGCTGCGACGAGCCTCGGTGGCGCTGCCTCGGGCAGCGGCGGACTAGCCGGCATTGTGGGCAACAATGGCGCTTGTTCTTCCGGAAGGCCGAGCTCTCTCACAGCGACGGCGACGACGACCACCACCACTGGCGGCGGAGGCCAGGGTGGAGCCACCGCCACCACCACCGTCACCACCAGCAGCATTGGCGGGCTACTTTCGGCAGGACCCAACAACAGTCTTAGCAACCTCATGGGCTCGAGTGTAGGGGCAGCGGCGGGATACACGAGGCTGCTGGCGGATCTAGCAGCGGCGGACGCTGGCCGGGCCGGGGATTGCTCCACCACCGCCTCGCCGCGCCACATTGGAATTGGAGCGGTCCATCACGGCTCCAACCTCTCGTCGCCCTCGCCATACGTGTCCCCGGCTTCCAGCGAGGGAGCGGCGGCTCCTCCTCGCATCAACACGTCCTCGATCCTCTTCGGTGGCAATGCCGCCAGCAATCAATTCGGGGGATTTCTCGACAGCAGCAGCAGTGGCAGCAGGGACTGCGTGGTGTCTTCGCTCCATCCGCATCTCAGTAACCTCTTCCCCAGCTCCGTAGTCGCGAGCGCCGCCGCCGCCGCCCAAGTTCCCGCTATCAAGGAGGAATTCTGCTACTTCCCGGAGCAGCCAGACCAGAATTGCCAGCACCAGTTCATGCTCCAGAGGCAGCAGTCGTCCATGAGTCATGTCTCCAACATGATCTACAGCGCTGCGCAGCAAGGACAACTGCGATCATATGGCGCTGGGTTTGGCGGGCATTGCTCCTCGTCTTCCAGGTCCCAGGCTCAAATCCAGCAGCACCAATTGCCGCCATCACCAGCTTTGGTTCATCATCAACA
Organism: Selaginella moellendorffii; assembly: GCF_000143415.4. Taxonomy (NCBI): domain Eukaryota; kingdom Viridiplantae; phylum Streptophyta; class Lycopodiopsida; order Selaginellales; family Selaginellaceae; genus Selaginella; species Selaginella moellendorffii. The sequence goes on along the minus strand of NW_003314300.1, from coordinate 1,000,712 downwards.
GCAACAGCAACAGCAACAGCAGCAGCAGCAGCAGCAACAGCAGCAGCAGCAATTGCACTATCCTTTCTTGCAAGAATCCAAAGCTTCCAATGACAACACACCTCTGGGATCCCCACAGCCACACAACACAGGGTGCTGACTTGGTGAACAATGTATGCACATCATATACTACATATGAGGCACACAGGTTTTATCTAGGCCTGCTTTTTCTTGCTAATCAATTGCATTGCATCCATCACTGGAATGTTGACATCCCTTCCAATTTTACCATGGTTGAGGTGGTAAGAAAATCAGGATTTTGAGGCTTTTCACCATTAGCTCTCTGGTGCCACTGGCAGCAGTGGCAGCAACAGGGTCAAATGTGGAAAATGGAGGGGAAATACCAGTTAAGAATCTCTGCTCTGGCTGGTTCTGCCCTGAAACCTCATAAATATTAGCCTGTGATGATTGTGAATTATTTCCTGACAACTAGATTTTCTCCATCCCAAGATTTATTCCCAAAAATTCCATCACGTTATTTTAAAAATTTGAGTGCAGAAAAAGGTAAAAACGTAAAACTATGTTCAATGAATCATAGCTAATTAGTGGTGGTTCATCTTTTGAAACAAACAACCACTCTTGGAAATGCCTATCAACCATTAAGAAATATAAGGTGGTGGATGCAAGTACACGTCCGTACGCTTCTTGTACAAGGATATGTGGGGCGCGATGGAATATTGTACAACCTACGATGAAGTATTGTGTTCGGCGACTGTACTCTCCTATTACCTAGATTACCAGGAAGAGCTGCAGCAATTTCATACATACAATTCATACCATCCTACATGGCACGTACGGACATACAAAAGCCACGTCAGAGAAAATGGCGCGAAGCCCGGTAAAAACGGATTTGACGTTGACCCGCGCATAGTGTGAAAATCGGTGTGGATCGGCGGCGTTCTTCCGTTTCCTCGGTCCTTATCGCGGAGTAAAAATATGGCTTTTACTGCGCCGGACGCCGGACAGTAAAGAAAGACACCGTCCCCAGGCCGAAGCGCCGAAACTGCCAATTACACGATTTTATTGTGGCCATGCCAGCCTCGCATTTAATTATTATGATTGATAACGTGCCCAAGGACATGAGTCCTTAAGCTGGAGGCTCGTTTACACTGGCGAAATGTTGCCCATTTTACCAGATTTGGAATATCCCCACGGCACCAAAGTTGTTGGTATCACCATGAAGTTCCAATCATTTCCACGGTCGCCATATACGATTTTATCGTCATTTAAAAAATTTTCTCTCCATCCTTCGGCTAGATTGTAGGAATCTCAAATCGCTGGAGCGGTGGCAATCAAAATCCAATCCAACGGTCACACAAAACCTTAGCCATTTATTTCCAAATGGTTCCTTCCGGAGTGAGACGGGCAATCACAATTTCGGTCCATGACCCCCCAAAAACCATGGTATTATTTACTCCGGGCTGAAAGAAACGATCACGGGTTTCCTTCAATCAAAATCTTGTCATTGCAGCAGCCGGTTTTGTATCATCATTTGAACAAACTCAAAAAACGCTGTCATCAACAAAACAAAGGTTAGCGAGACGTTTGATTGATTGAGAGATTTGCAGCCTTACCTGGATCAGCGTCATGCGGGCCTGGAGACGACTCCGGGTGGTATTGTATGCCCATCACCTTCATGGCCGGGTACGTTAACCCGGCACAAGTTCCGTCGTTCAAGTTGACGTGAGTGACCTCCACTCCCTCCGGCAAAGTCGCAATATCCACAGCGTAATTGTGATTCTAAAGAGGAAAAAGAAATTATCAAGCATTAGCTTAGTGACCAGTGAATAGCTGTGGTAATTCGTACCTGGGAGCTAATCTCAACACGTCCCGTAGGAAGATGGCGAACAGGATGGTTACCACCGTGATGGCCAAACTTCATCTTGAACGTTTTTCCACCCAGTGCTTGTCCCAGGAGTTGATGCCCCATGCAAATGCCAAACACTGGAACCTGTCCCAGCAGCTCCTTCACCGTTTCGACGGCATATGGTACCGCAGATGGATCACCGGGTCCATTGCTGAAAAGAATGCCATCTGGTTTTAACTTCATCACTTCCGAGACCGGCCAGTTTGACGGCACCACCGTGATGTTGCAGCCATAAGAAGCCAAGCGCTGCAATATGTTATGCTTGACACCAAAATCATAAGCCACAACCTGCCATAGAGGTACACATGTTTTCTGAAGTAAGACAAACAAATCAGTGAGCTACCTGTAGCTTGTCACAAGCTGCAACCGCGTCCTTGCTAAACTCCCATTCGTGGCGTGTAGTATCTT
>NW_003314300.1:993185-998298 GCF_000143415.4 Selaginella moellendorffii | reverse complement strand
AGGCCGTGTACAGCTTACACCTGAGATCAAATCCTTCCCTGAAGAGAAACTTACGAGAAGTCAGAAAAAAAAAGGAATGATTTGTGTCATCCAAGATTCCTCTTACCAACAATGGTCCAGTTTTGAGCTATATGTAAGAGCTCTTCATCCGTTTTTGTTGCATCAGTGCTGAGGACCCCATTCAAACTTCCATCATTTCTCAATCTTCTGGTGATAGCTCGGGTGTCCAGATAGGCTGCAATAACGACATTACAAAATGAAAAAAAAAAAAACAAAACAGACTCTCGCCTTACATATGCCCATGATGTTCCTCTTTTGTAAATATTCTGCCAGTGTCTGAGTAGCCCTCCAGTTTGAAACGCTAGACACAGAAGAAAGAAGAACAAAACCAAAAAGAAAAATGAGTATTTTCTAAAGGTTAGCGTACTTACCGGTCACTTAAGCTTCGAACAATTAGACCACAAAGATGGCACTTACTGGATTCCTCGTCCTCTAGAAAAACCAGACATCTTTATGTTAAAACCCAAGGTTGAGAACGGAAAAACTGACCAAAATTGACGCCAGTGTTCCCAATGTGCGGTTGAGTCATAACCACGAACTGGCCAGCATAACTCGGATCAGTGATAATCTCCTGATACCTGGGAAGGACATGCAACACTTTAAAGTGGTTGTGATCCAAAATGGAAAGAGAAATACATACCCGGTCATGGCAGTATTGAAAACAACTTCTCCGACTTGCGTTCCAGAAGCTCCAAAAGACTTGCCATTCCACACTGATCCATCCTGAAGAACAAGCCTTGTGTCTTTAGTCTTCCATGGCCGCTCAACTGTCCCACAAAAGAGCCAAGATTATAATGGATCCAAAGCAAGCAAGAAGATGAAATCACATACACAGCGCGCCAGCGACACCTTCCATCTCCGTCGCAGCTGCAGGCGCCGGCTGACAACAGAAAACCTGCAGCGATCGGCCGCATTTCCGATGCCGGTAGCCAAATCGGAGCTGCGATCCACGAAATCCATGACGCTCGCCAGCTGCGGCGCTTGATCCGCGCTTCCCAGACACAGCAGACGAGCAAGGGGAGGACAATGCATGCTGGATCGCCATCGCAAAATCTCCCCCTCGTTAGGGTTCTATAAAAACCCTCTAGCCAAGAATATCCCCAAGTGATTCCAACAAACGGACGGTCGGCGCCATCCAACGGTTGTGATTCAAACTCCGGCTGTTATACAAACGGACGGTCATGACCATCCGGCGTTCGCCATCCAACGGCTGTGCTTCAAGCTCTAGACTTGTTGCGAGTTTATCAGGCCGAGGCTGTAGAGAAAGGTCCCAAACGAGAACCTCGACTTGCTCGCGACCTCGTGCTGGGAGTTTGGGGAAGAAGGCGTCAAATCCTTCACCTGGAGAATGCTTTGCCCGATTTCCTTGCGCGTCGCCTCCACGATCCGCCTGTCCACCGGGTTCCCGGACGCGTCCGTCACGTAGAACACATTGACGGCCTTGTCACCTTGTGTGGACACGTCCGCTCTCGTCACCGAGAGTCCGTTCTCGCGAAAGATGCGAGTCACGTCGGACAGGAGGCCCACCCTGTCCTTGGTGCAAAGCTCCAGCCGGATTCCCTGGAAGAAAAATCAAAGCTATTCTTCTTCTTCTCCGAGATTTAATGAATTGTGAAAGCTTACCCCGCCGGTTCGTCTTTCTATGGCGGCTTCCAAGCACTTGACGACGTACTCCTGCTCGGCTTCCGACTTTAGCGTGCAGCCATCCATGAGGCGGATGTAGTACTCCTGGTGAAAGCGATTTCAGTTGCGTGGAGAGAAACGGAAATGTGCGTACCTGATAGGCGAAAGATCCCTCGGACCGGATAGCGGCATGGAAGACGACGTACTTCATGTCGGTTAACGTACACACCGTGTCGAAGAGTAGCTTTGGGCGGTCATTGCACCGGACGTTGACGACGGAGTATCCCTTCTCGGCGCAGTTCTGGACAGAGATGGCTGGCCTGGTCTTATCGGCGGCGGCCACGAAAGTGTTCGTCGACTCCGGCTGGATGGCAGCAAAGTCGGCGGACATGATCTGGTGGAGCCGCCTCTCGGTGTGGAGCACGGCCATCGGGATATCGGTCTTGGAGCCTTTTCCGCTCTCGTCACCTTGCAAAGCTTGGGACAGCCTCGCCTTGATTACCGCCAGTTTCTTCTCGTCTTCGATGGGGCCACCCGTGACTTCGTCCGTGACGTAGACCACGCAAGCCACTCTCAAGTTGTGCGTCCACACCTCCGCAGCCACAACGTTGCACATCATGTCCTTGAGGACTCCAGAGATGTCGGAGAGGAGGCCCGGGCGATCCCTCCCGCAAAGCTCGATGGCAGTTTGCTCTGTGTTGGACCGTAAGCTGACCCGCCGGCCGAGACAAGTTTGGACCTCGGTCGTCTGGGAATCTTGCTTTGCTCCGAGCGACTGCCATGTAAATCCGCAAGCAAGCAAGCTCTTGCAGTTAGTAAATTATGCTAGTGGCAACCACAGTACCTGGAAGTGTAGAGCTTAGTGGGTACCTGCTGGATGTAATCGATGATTCCCTCGTCTGTGAGCTTGTTTCCCAGCTGATCCGTCACATGGAAGACTGACAGAAAGAATGGTTAAAGTTCTACCTTTACTCCCGTTCTAAAGCAAATAGAAAAGCTTTGCAAGGTTCGTCCTTCTTACCATCCATAAACCAGCCACCATCGGAAGAAATGTAGGCCTTGGAAATCGCCAGGTCGAGGTCTGTGAGAACTTGGACGACCTCGAGAAGAATTCCATGCTTGTTTTTGCTATCAACCTGGTGGAAAGAAAAAAGTATTTAAGACGAGCACAGACAGACAGGTAAGGGGGTTGCCTTGATAAGCGTGGCGTCCGGACAGCTTGTGTTATCGATCACGACACTGCCAGTCACGCAAATTCGCCAGAGGGGAAAGGTTAGCTCCAAAAAGAATTCGACCGCATGCTCGAGGAGAAATTTCACCTTGGAGGATCTAATCTTAGCGAAAGAGTGTCGTATTCCGGGTCGAAATATGGACAGCCTCGTCCGGAGACGCTGGTGCTGCTGCAATCCAATCCATGGACTCTGAGAGCGAGAAATTTCGACCAAGAAAGCTCTTCCGGCTCACCTCATTTTCGGGCGCCGCGCATGGACAGCTCCAAAATCCCGGGGAGAAATCCCCGATTTCTTTGCCGCACCGCCTCAGCAAGAACGCTGCGCAGCTCCTGGGAGCTGCCCCGCGGCCCTAGACACGCCAGCGCCGCGCGGGAGATGCGAAATCCCCAACAATCCTGGAGCAGCGCCGCAACGATCCAATCCAATGCAATCCAAAATCCTCGCTGCTATCGAAAGAATCCAGCCGCCGCGCCGGAGAAACAAGAGAAAAGAAAAGCCCCGCCGCCACCGCCGCCGCTGACCCCTTCGCTACTCTCCTTCAAAAAAAAAATCCCTCGCCAAACCATTCGTGTTGGCTCCAAGTTGTCACCTGTACGGAGGCCCAAAGTGCCCGTACGGGGCACCGTGACCAATAATTGCGCGCCCAAACCGCGTGACGTGGCGTCCGAGCTGTCTCGCCACGCGGCGGTATCTTCGCCGAGTCGGACCCACGTCAGATGGAGCCCTAAAGCTTTTGTTTTTGTCATTCGCGACAGAGATACGCTGCTAGTTGCGAAAGCGAGTTCTCACTCACCCACTCCTTTTAAGAGACAACTTGTCTCTTCAAAATTTCGTCCAGTTTTCTCGATCTCGGCCTTTCTTTTTGCTGGACCGCTGTGAATCGCTACATTTGGGAAGCTCGGAATCTCCCAAATCGTTGTCTTGCATGAGTTAGAACGTGGGAATGGAATGGAGAATCCCAAAGGAATCCAAACACTCAATAGAGAAATGGTAGAAAAATCCCTGAACAAAAGTATGGAGGCAAATTGCAAGAGTGGGGCTAGGTATGTGGAGAGAAGCATCCATTCATTCAATTTGATACTTGAGAGAGAGTGTGATCAGATAAGGTGAGCTTCCACACTTCTCTTCTTTTCTCTTGTGACGTTTGGATCACAGGGATTTGTGGGGCAACATCACCATAATGTTGGTGTTGCTTGCTGCATTGCTGACACACTCCACTGTTGGGGTGATGGAGATGTCAACGGCCTTGGGGATTTCAATCTTTGCCCTCCACTTTCTGTGGGCATAAGAATTCAGTGGGAGGGACTTTCAATGATAATGCAGCTGGCAAGTATTTAAAAGCTGAAAACAACAATGTCCCACCAGAAAATTGGCATTGACTCTGAGAAGGTTCAGCCTGGTCTTCCTCCTAATTCAAGCAAATTCTGACCCCAGGCTGATGTCACTCAAGGATTACAATCTGAAATGCAGCTTCATTAATCTTTCACCAATGAAAGAGAAATCATGTTTAATGGAATTTGTGATACCAATCAATTTTGACTAAGGCAACTAGTTAGTTCCCTTAATTGGCTAAAAATTAACAACTTGCTCATACACTAGCAGCATTTCAGTTTGTACTTTTAAGAATCCATTTAAACTTAATCCAATTCCTTGAACATTAATAACTTTCTGATCATTTCAGTTTGTAACCTGAAAAGTGTTTATTAAAGTAAGCCGGGAAGAGTAAACTTAATCCAAACTTTTCCACCAAGCAAAAAATTACCTCGACAATCACGTATTGACGCTCTCGTCGTTTCCTTCCAGTATGGCGCAAGGCAGCGTCGCCATTCTGGTGCGCTTGGCAAGCGAAACGACATCGAAGGCCCTGTTGCTCTTCCTGTGCCTGTGGCCCCTGCGACCATAAAACTTGCTCCTACTAGCTGGCATCTGGAACAAGTTGTCTCGGCTCTTGAGCCACAGCTCACACTTCTCCCTGCTCTCTGGCTGCACCGATGCCTGGGACAGCGCCATTGATGGGGCGTCGCTGCGGTCGTCCACCTCAGACTTCTGGGGAGCGTCTGATGTTGGAACACCGCTGAGGAGTATCTTGTCCAAGCGGCTGAATGTGTCCCTGGCAGCCTTTGGGTTGGGCTGTTCAAAAGTTGGCAAGAGGCTTGACACTGCACCCGCCAGGACCTGCTTTATCGATCCTTGGTTGT
>NW_003314300.1:978328-993085 GCF_000143415.4 Selaginella moellendorffii | reverse complement strand
GCTGAGTGTAAGAACTCGGAACTAAGAGAAGGACGGCGCTCGTGCTTTACCTGCGTCACCGCTTCCTGCCGTTCTGCTTGACACGATGACAGTGCTCTTCTCAGATCCAGGCATTGTTGCAAGAACCTGAATCGAAAGCACGGCGTCAAATTCATCAAGTGTCACAGTCATCAATCAATGGATTGGATTACTGACGTTTGAGCTCGGACGTAAAAGCTCAGCGTAAGTGTATCTTCCCCCGGAAGAAGGTACCCTTCGTTTTCAAGGTCATCAATCTTGAAAAATTGATAGTACCCCCAGCATGCACCTTCCTGTAATGTGGCCCTTGTAAGTTACAATCAAATGATCTGGAGATATCGATTGCCTCAAAATCCGAAGAGAATCGCCTCACAACTTTCATGTGCGGCTGCGAACGATGTAACATCTCTATGCCATATTCATATGTTGTAGGCTCAGAGCCACCTTTGACCATCTAGACGTGACTAGCGTTAGTTTTTCTCAGGTACATTGAATGAAGAGGCCGACCTCAAGAAATGCAGAAATGTGGCTTCCCTTCGATGAACCACTACCATTTGGATACAGCTGCACGATCAAGTCAGGATCGTGACTGCAACCGCACGAACAGTTCAAGTACCTTTAGGCGCCAGGTAATCCCGGCGGCAGAAATCGGCTACAGTAACGAAGAAGTTTTAGTTAGCAGTGACAAGTTTCAAACAAGATGCCATTATTTCACCTCCTTGTTATGTCCACTGCATCTAAGGTACCCACCGCACTGTAAACGATGTCGCTTGTGGAGTCAGTTGTACTAGAAGAATCGTTGCTCTTGCTTGGTTTCGCATGCAAATACTTTCTGAAGTTCTTAAGAACAAGCTCCCCGTGCTCAAACGGAGGAATAACCTACCACAAAAATTGTATATGCATAAAGTTAGCTCGTGTGGGATACCTCGGAAACAAAATCTGAAGAAACAGGGTCCCGCCTTAATTCAAGATTGATTTTCTTGTGCAAGTCCTGGAAACTTATCGAATGAGATCGTGCGCTACACAACAAGAACCAGTATCACCTGTATAATACATGTAATTGTCGGTTCATGAGCGATGAGATCGCTCTTGGACGATGTAGTTAATTGAAAATCAAGTTGACGCAAAATGGTCTCTAACAACTCCACCTGCAGAGGCCAGCAAATCAGGCTGAGCCGTAGCATAAATAAAATCTCATACCTCTTGAGAAACAGCACCCTTCTGTGCCAATAGTGTCAGCAGCTTGCATTTGAGCTGTTCTTCGAGCTTCGCCTGCATATCACATCAGTAAAACGATAGCAATTCCTGTTCTTGCAAAAAGAAAGCAGTTCTCACCCGCATTCTTTTGAAAGCCGCTTCAATCTCAGTCGCTTGATCATCTTTGGCCTGTTCTTAAGGACATAAGTCACACACGCAAACATATGATATACCTTCAAGACAGCTTCAATGTCATTGTCAACCGACGCCAGCATATCATACAAATCCTGAGCAAAAGAGAAGACTTAGCATTACACCTAACAGTCGTAATAATCCTTACTTTAAGACGTGAACGTAGAGCTGATGCCTCGACATGCAATTTTTTGGAATGCCTTCCATAGGTCACATTTAGGCGTTCAAACGAGTGGTTTTGGTGGCTCTATAGAAACCAGAGTAAGATAAGTGAAAAAAGAAAGAGCGAGTATGACCTCGGCCAGGATGGCGCAGTCGGAGCACACTGCAGTCGAGCATGTGGTGCAGAAATACGAAAGTGGACTGCCATGAGCTGGGCAAATCTGCAATAGAAAAGGTCGGTGCGAGCACACGAAAATGTAGCCTTCTACCTTCTCTGGTGGAGCATCCTCGTCAAAATTCCCGTGTATTTTCTCCACTTCCTGCGAAAGCAAAATGAATGAGAAGTCAGTCGGAACTCGCAAACTCACGTACCGTCGTAATCTCGGAAATGAATTTGCAGCCTACAAGTTGCGAGACCGAGAGCGAGGCACGGCAGTGAGGGCACTCGGGCTTCTGATCGGTTAACCAGCGCTGCAACCAGGCCGACGACACAGATGAGAAAAAGAAGTGAGAAGAGCTTGAGTTTATCAAATGACCTTGGAAATGATTCAGGCTGCAAGGCGTACTTTGATACATAGCATGCACACCAGCTTAGAGCAGCATGGACAAAGTTGAGCATCCATAAGCTGGAATGAAGAAACAAAACAAAGAACGGTCAGTGAGACTCTATATGGAACGAGAAAGACTACTACCTTTCCCAAGCAGATGAAACAGCGAAAGATTTCCGCGATGGCTGATGATAGAGTTCCAGATTTGTGGGGCTGCTCGATCTTGGTTCCCGACGCTTCGCAAAGTTTCTGCGACATTCTATCTCGCCGAAAGGAGCTGGCCTGTTCCTTCTGTACATCCACCACATTGTCGCCAGGAAAAATATTGCGAGCAACAGACACGTTGAGACGATCCGGCGAGAGCAATTGGCCCAGCCCCGATCGATTCCTCGCGTCTCCCTTCTGCCTGGACAGAATCCTCTCCTGCAATTTGTAAGGGCTCGATCCGATCCTGACAGCACCAGCTCGATCGCCGCCGCCCCTGGCGCGATGATGCTGGCGATGCTGCCTACCTCGACCTCCTCGAATCCTGGTAAAGATCGAGGAGCAGCCAATGCCGCTTGCATTCCTTGTCAGCGGCGCCGACGATGACACGGTCGAGAAGCTGGAATCGGAGCTCTCGTCATCTTCCTCCATCGCGGGCAACATTTCGAGCCCTAAAAGGTGAAAACCGCTCTCCTACAAAGATCTGGGATCCAACGGCTGGGACGAAAAGAGATCCACGGCTGGCTATTAGGGTTTATAAGGCTCATTCCTTTAGGGTTTGTGGATAGGCTATGGGAGTGAGCGAAGGGGGCGAAATCTTGTCACAGGAGTTCCCAGCGCTTGAGAGGTATGTGGCAGTGGAATCGATCGGCCGCGGGAAGTATGGCAAGGTGTTCCTGGCCACGGACAAGCAGACCAGCGAGCGCGTGGCAATCAAGCGGCTAAGGGTCGACCCCAAAGAGGCGACGCTAAAGGTCAGAGAGGCCGGCGGCGAGCTGCGCGATGTGCCGGCGTCGATTGCCATCGAGATCAAGGTCCTCCGGCTGCTCAACAACGATCACGTTGTCAAGCTCCTGGATGTGATCTACGCGGCCACCGACATCTTCCTTGTCTTCGAGTATATGAAGCACGACCTTTGTGGGCTCATCCACCGGCATAAGTTCTCGGCCCCGGAGATCAAGTGCTACCTCAAGCAGATCCTCGAGGGCCTCCACTACTGCCATCTCAATGGAGTGATGCACAGGGACATCAAGTCGGCCAATCTCCTGGTGAGCGGCAAAGGGGTGCTCAAGCTCGCCGACTTTGGCATGTCCACGCCCATCCCCGAGACGCCCCGGCCGCTCCACTGTGGAGTAGTGACGCTTTGGAACCGGCCGCCGGAGCTCCTCCTTGGGTTCTCGTCCTACGGCCCCGCCGTGGATATGTGGTCGCTGGGCTGCGTCTTCGCGGAGCTGCTCGTCTGCCAGTCGATCCTCCCGGGCAAGGACGAGAAGCAGCAGCTGTCCTGGATCTTCAAGATGTGCGGCACTCCGGACGAGACGAGCTGGCCGGGGGTGTCCAAGTCGCCGGTTTACGCGAAGTTCGTGGCCGAGAACGGGAAGAAGCCGCGGCGGCTGCGCAAGGCGTTCAACAACGTGGACCCGAGAGCGCTGGATCTGCTCGAGCAGATGCTGACGCTCAACCCCGAGAAGCGGATCACGGCCGAGCAGGCGCTGCTGTCGGACTACCTGTGGACGGAGCCTCTGGCTTGCGCGCCGGCGGAGCTGCCGATCTCGCACGAGGCGTGCACCGAGATGAGATCGAAGCTGGACAGAAAGAAGCAGCACCAGCAGCCGCAGCAGCACCAGCAGCCGGCAAAGCGAAAGCTCGAGAGAGTGGATTCGCTCAAGCGCAGGCCGCCGACGCCTTCTTCTGTGAAAAAGGCGAAGCCGAGCAGTCACGGATCCTCCACCATCGCCACCGCCACCGCCGCGACTGCGAAGCGAGACGAGCAGCAGCAGCTCAAAGCTTCTCCCTCTCCATGGCAACGATCGCAGGCCCCGACGCCAAAGCCATGGGAGACGGCAACGCTGGCTTGCTGAAAAAGAGTCAGTTGAGTTGCTTGCTCGTTTGCTATTAACTTATTCTTGGTGGTTTTTTTTTTTGTTTTTTTTCTTGATCCTTTTTCTTTCCTTGTTTCTGCAGCTAGATGTAGAAGCAGAGTGTATACTACCTCCTATTTAGCTCGCAATAGGCCCTCCGCGCGATTATTTCCCCGTGGTGGTGATACGTTACGAAAAGAGAAAAATCTGATACGAAAAAAAAGCGTTTGTGGCGCTTAATTTTATAAGCAGCCACACCAAAAAGTTAAAAAAGAAAAAGGAAAAACACTTCTTATAAAAAAAAATCAAAAAAGGATTGGAAAAAACGAAAAACATTTTACGTTTTTTATGTTTTACCTTTGTTGAAGTGAAAACTTTTTGGGGTTAGTAGGATATTCTGTTATTAGTTTGAATATTCTTTTGTGGAGTATATTCTGATCTTGCTTCTGAATATTCTCTTGGGTTTAGGGCTTTCATGGGTCGTCCTCCCTTGAGCAAGGATGTTCCAACCAACTCACAGCTGCGCAGGCGCGTGAAAGCTGCGATTTTCGGCGGCGATCCGGCCTTTGTGACGACCAAGGCCATCCGCAAGGCTCTGGAGAAGGAATTTGGCGCCGGGAAGGTCAAGCCCAAGGAAGTAGCGCGGCTCGCCAAGCTGTATTTCAAGAAGAAGATCCGGCTGGACGAGAGCAAGCGGGCGCTAGATGAGAAGATCCAGGACACCCTCCAGAGCAATCGCAGGAGCCAGTAAGTTCTTCCTCCTCGTTTGGCATTCCTTGCGATTGATCTCTTGCTGGGACGGATAGAGCTGGGACGCCTGGAAACAATAGCTTCCTCAAGGCCTTTCGCCTCTCTCCGGAGCTTCGAGCGGTCACTGGGCATCACATTCTCAGGAGACACGAAGTAAGCTCTAGTTGAATGAAAGCTAGAAATTCTTTTCCTTGTTCTTCTTTTCGAGGATTAGGCTGTGCAATGCTTGTGGCGCTACATCCGAGAGAACAATCTCCAAGATCCAAGCGACAGGAAGATGATCCTGTGCGCCGGAAACAAGCTCGTCGACATTTTCAAGGTGGATTCGATCAACATGTTTACCATTAACAAAGTTCTCCAAGATCACTTGCTACCGCTAGAAGAGGGTGAGTTTCTCTTGATTGTTTTGTTTCTTTGATCTTAGCGTGTGCTTGCTTGTAGGCTACGAGGACATTGACATGCCCAAGAAGAAGAAACTCGATCGATCTGATGATCGTCCAAGGCGTTCCAATTTCCTCACTCCATATCCAATCTCCGAGGCTCTCCAATCCTTCCTCGGCACTGATAGAACGACGATGTCTCGAGCCGAGGCGGTGGACAGAGTGTGGGAGTACATCCTTGACAAGGATCTCCAGGTAAAAGCAAGTTTCTTCTCGGGAGTTTTAGAGCTCTAAAAGTTGCGTTTGCGTTTTCTCGATCCAGGAACCAGGTAACCACAATGTCATATGTGATGACAAGCTGCGAGAGTTGTTTAAGAAGAGCCACTGTTCACATTCCAAGGTCTCTCAGCTTGTAAATCGTCATTTTATCGATGACTCCTCCGAGCAAGATGAAGTTCCGAGTTGACTAGGAGAGCTTCGGTTAGGCTTCATGCGAAATACAACTTGTAAATTTACCTCGTATCAGTCCCAGCTTCCTTTGTCTCTCCTCGCCGATTTCTTGAGAGCAGACAGTTTCTTGGACTGGAGTCTCTTCATGTCTTCGGCAGCAGCACTAAAACTCCAAGTTTAAACTCTGGGAAAGACTCGCAAGAAATAAGATAACTCACAGCCTTGCAATTCGTTGCTTGGTCTCCTGAGATGGAGGCGGTGGCACATAAGCTGCAGCATCAACTAATTCCTGGTAAACAAAGAGAAGAAACAAACGTTAGCTACCGAAGAAACAAAGCGCGATGAAAACCTGCCTGCAATTTAGCTAGAGCATCATCGATGTTTCCCCTGGCAAGAAATTGAAGAAGAAAAGGTGAGTATTTTCTCTCTTGTGACATTCCGTTTACTTTTGTGTCCTTGTTCTTGTCGAAGAAATGACCAATTCACCGTCGCTGTTGATCCGGTTCTTCTCCTGTTCACGAAACGGAATGGAATTAGTATAGAAAAACTCATTCCAAACTACTAGACAGCCTCACATTTCAAAGATCGTGACAAACCGTTTGAAGCAGCTTGTTCCTCACTTGGAGAGGAAGCCAGTGTGCGTTCATCACATTGAATCGCATGTCCACTTTCGTGTTCACTGTCAAAGAAGAGATTCCAATCACCAAAGTCCCAAACACCGAAAAAATCACACCTTTGTTCACATTTTGGCCGCCAGCACCTCCACTCCTCGCAAAGCTCACAGTCACATGATCTAGAACGAAAACCTCAGCCGAAATCCCTTCCCAGATCCAAGAATCTCACCGATCGAGAGCCGAGGGATGGGCTGATTGCCATAATCCGCCTCGGCCGCCGCCTCCTCCCGGCTGGAGATCATCTGCTGCTTCTGGACGAGCCGCGCGGGCGCTTTCTTCTCCCCGGCCTTGCAAAGAACCGAGGCGCGCAAGCCCGGCCATCGCGGAGGAACAGGAAGCCAAACAGCCATTCCCAAGAACCCTAAAAATTCTCCAAGGTCGATAAAATATATTGTACAAACGAGACAACGTCGTATGATCAAAAAGTTCTTGTAGAAAAATCTTTTCTTCTTCCCTGTGATCTTTCCTTTCGAAACTTTACCGGCCATTGAGACGATCATTGGTGTTGGTGTTGGCATTAATCTCGCTGGAGCTCGTCGTGTCCGAGCTCCTGAGCAACCCGGCCCGCCGCCTCTCCATCTCCATGCTGCTCATCCCTTCGCTGCTCGACACCGAGGGATTCATCCCATACTCGCTCGTCGGCGGGCCACTGTGCTCGGAGCTCCCGTGTTCTTGGCTTCCAAACACCGCCTTTCGGAACCTTTTCATGTCCGAGGCGTACTGGTTGCTATCGTAGTCCGCGCTCGTGAAGTTCGAGCTGTGGCCTGGCTTTACTCCTTGGTTGAGGTCGGAGATTGCTCCATCGCTTTCTAGAGCGCGGACAACCTGAAAGAAGAATGCGAGGAGTTTAGTAGTTGCTCGAGAAAACAAAGAGGCAAACAAACCTGTGCCATCCTTGGGCGTTTGCTGGCTGAGTGTCGAACGCAGGCTGCAGCCGCCTCGACCATTCGTAGCATCTCGTTCTCGTTGTAGTTTGCTAGTCTTTCGTCGACTATGCCGTCGAGGTCGCCATTCTCGATAGCCTGCGTGAGGTATGGTCGTGCCTGAAAGAGGCAATAAGTTTTAGAAAGTCCAGGGATGAGCTTTTGCAAAGACTCACCCATTCGACCAAGCTTTCGTCTCCCACACGTTGCGTGGTATCTACAGGCCTCCTTCCCGTTATAAGTTCCAGTAGGACGACTCCAAAGGAGTACACGTCTGACTTCTCCGTCAGTTTTCCTGTAGAGGCGTACTCAGGCGCAAGGTATCTGGAAGTTTGAAAAATTCATATGGGAAAATGATATATTTGGTTGGTAATGTCCTTACCCGAAGGTTCCCATAACTCGAGTAGTGACATGTGTGTAAGTGTCAGAAGCGAGCTTCGCAAGCCCAAAGTCAGAGACCTGTAATGGACAAGCGTTACAATTGAAAGCAAGTGAGCAAATATGTAACAACAAACCTGAGCGTCAAAATTATTATCCAAAAGAATGTTAGACGACTTTATGTCCCGATGAATGATTCGAGGATGGCCTGCAAGAACGAATGACTTTTAGATTAAGTTCCAACGGAGAGATAGAAATCTTACAGTCTTCATGAAGATATGCTAGTCCACGAGCAGAACCAGAAGCTATTTTCAATCTCGTTGGCCAATCCATCACGGGTCTACCTTTACCTGATAGAAACAAGAGAGAAAACGAGACTGAGAACAAGGAAAAACACGGACAAAAACTTGTACCGTGCAGGTGATGCTCCAGCGTTCCATTTGGCACGAAATCGTAAACCAGCAGCCTCTGAGCATCAGCAATGCAGTATCCAACCAGCGACACTAGATGCCTGTGATGAACTCTGCTGATAATCTCAACCTCGGCTCGAAACTCACGCTCTCCTTGGCCGCTTCCAACTTTAAGCTGCTTCACAGCCACAACCTGTCCACCAGGTAAAAATCCCTTGTATACACAGCCAAAACCACCCTCGCCGAGAAGATTGGCCCTGGAGAATCCAGCAGTCGCTGCCTCAAGTTCCTCGTACGTGAACCACGACCTGGAGCTACCCATGCCCGGGCTCATACCGGGCGGTGGTGGTGGTGGCGGAACTGGCCTCCAGGAATCCTGGCTTCCCGAGCTGCTATAGTGCGGTGGTGGCGGCGGAGGTGGCGGAGGTGGTGGCGGAACTGGAGAGCCATACGCGTAATGCTTGTGAGGCGGCGGCGGCGGCGGCGGCGGCGGTGGCGGAGGAGGCTTGTGGCCATAATGATCTGGTCTTGGTCTCCTGCCAGCTTCATACATCTCTGGAACACGCAAGAAAACTTTTAGAACATGTCGCCTGCATTCCCTAAAGCTCGCAAAAGCCGAGTGGAACATTATCAAGAAGAAAAGCACTCATGCAAAAAGAGATAGCTTGAAAAACAAAGATGAAGAAAAGCACGCAAGCAAAAGAGAGAGGAAGAAACTTTACCAGCTTTGTATTGCCCGGATCCATACTCGTGGTCATCTCGTCTATACTTCCTCTTGGGCTTCCTTCGGAGGCAGCAAACCACCAGCGCGAGCACGATCAAGATCAAAATCCCGGCCGCGGCAATCCCCACAATCGCGCCAGTGGTAATCGGGCTATTGCCGCCGCCGCCGCCGCTATCGCTAGTCGCTGGGTTTCCACCACCATTGCCAGTACTTGGTGTTCTCGGAGGAGATCCTCGAGAAGGAGGCGTTGGCGTTGATGGAATGGGCGGTGTTGGCGCGGATGGAGTGCCTGGAGCTGGATTTTGCGGAGGATTGACTATAGCCGGCGGAGGAGAGGCCGGAGGAGCAGGAGGTGTGCCAGGAAGAACAGGAGGAGGAGGAGGAGATGGAACCACAGGCTGTGGTAAAACGACTGGAGGACCAGTAGTAGGAGGCGGAGAGGAAGGAACAACGGGAGCTACTGGAGGAGGAGGTGAGGCTGGCGGCACTGGAGCTGGAGCCGATGGAACAGCCGGCGGTGGAGCTCCTCCTCCTCCCCCGGCTGGAGGACTCGGCGCTGGCGCAGACATTCTTGCTGCCCCTGTGCTAGAATTTCTTTGCGACCCTGCAAATAGCCTGTTCTAGCCGCGATATTTCGGTCACAGAACGATCGATCGATCGCAATCCCTGTCCCTTCCCCGCAAATGTACGATCTAGCCTAGATCAGATCCGCGTGATACCTACCAGAGCGCCCGATCGATCCATCTATGCGTGGAAAGGGGAGGAATCGATCGTCGCCCTATCTCTAGTCGCCTCTAGCCCTAGTGGCGACGAAGAGCTCCTCAGCAAAGCCGGCTTGATTTCCCTCTCATGCAGCCAGCCGCCATGGTTAGCACACGGCAGAATTGACGCTGCTTGCCACCTGGCAGACGGAATATGCATCCCAGACTCTTACTTTTTGGTGACAGGACTAGCGCGTCACATTCCAGCGAACTAGATTGCCTTGCAAACCAGGGAAGCCATAATGCCGGGCGGGCCGCATGACGTGGACATAGCGGCCACGTGGCAAGCACCGGCTGGCATCCACTGACCTTGCAGGCCACAAAAGAAAACAATAACTAGCTACGATTCGTCCATGTCATGTCAGGAACAAAAATTTTTTTTTTTCTTACAAGCGCCTGTTATTTAGTTGGCTTAGCAAGGCCGTACGGTGGCATTCTTGCGCGTTGTACGAAGAGGTTGGGCCACAGTGGCCATGGGACAACACGACAAGGCCGTCACCATTTCGATTCCCCATTATCAAACGGTCCTTGACACATGTGTCGCGATCCACTGCTACGAGAACAAACACACAAACGTCGCAAGCTCGCGTGAAGAACAGTGACCACCACCACTATAAGTTGGAGAGCTACTTCTCTTAATACGCGCTCATGATCTCCCATTTCAATGGTCCAAGCCGGCCCATTATTGCACATGAGAGGAGCGGAGATTTTTTCTTCTTTCATCGAAACAAAAAAAAAACGCAATAAAAAGTACCCCGTCGATCATTCCATGGATTTGTCTTTGTTCTTAATCTTCTTAGCATGATCTAGGGGAGTTTCTCTGGCCCGTGGAGGAAAAACGCGTAAGCTACAGGCTTTCCACGCAAAACTTCGACAAAACAAAGCAAGAATCTTACATTTTCCAATGGCACCACGTTGAGTTGTTATTCTTCTTCTGTGAGTTTCGAGCTTGGACGTTAGTATTTCAAAGCGACTTTCGTAACTTTAGCTCGTTTCGCTATCGCAGACTCTGAAAGGAATATAAATATAAAGTTATGTCGAAGAAGAGTTCTCTTTGCATGCTTCTCCGAGAATCCTATTGGTGCATCGTTTGTTTGTGGCTCCACATACCAGACATCGCAAACGACTACCCAGGATGTCATCAGCCTCAGCTAAACGAAAAAAAAAGCTTAAAGTCAATCGAGATGAAAAGTATAGACTTAGCGTGGACAATTATCTTGTTTTACTTTGAGAGCAACGGGGCAGACAGTGAAATCCAGTTCGAATGCAATCTGCAGAATCGAGCGCAAGGAAATAAGAACTGCCTGGAGAAACTACGAAGTCAAGAACCTGCTTGAACATCACAATGTCCTCCTTGTTTACGCAAGTCCCCTCTGCAAAAATGAGCAAAATAGTGCTTTCCGGATCGCTTGTGTCCCTTCCGAAGCTTGGTTTTACTTTCCAGCTTGCTTTTCGTTTCAAATCCATTGCTACGCCTGCGGATGATCAATCACAGCCTTCCACTGCTTTTCTCGACCAAGAAGCTTGGTACAAATTGTCGCGGTCTCACATAAACCTGAGTTTATGTACTTAGAAAACACTCAAAAGAGAAGATTTATAGAAGACACCATCCCAAGCTGGATACTTTTGCATGATCATAGAAAAGGGAGTCATCCGTGAAGAGTGTTCTAAAAACTTTTATCATTGTGGAACCACATCAAATGTTCTGCATTAACGAAACTTTGCCAGCCTGAGAGTGCTAAGAGATTTCTGAGTTGGTTTTCCGCCAAACAAGCGCTACAGTTGCCCTGAGTGGGCAAGTGCCAGGTGAGAATATTTCACACGGCATTCGATTGAGAATCCCTCGCTGGGACGTAAAGCTGCAGCATTGAAGGGGGTTCAGTTCCCCTCGATTGACAGACTCAGGCGAAACACCACCTCCGCAAAAGGAGTGCAGATTTTGTGCCTAAAAAAGAAATTGCCCTTGCCACGTATAAAACGTGTCAACCCTGAAAGGAACCCTATGGCAAAGAACCCTATGGCAAAGAGGAAGAGGAAAGAGTCTGAAAGGAACCCTATGGCAAGGAAGTGGGAACTTCTCGGGCTGACAGGGAAGTGGGATCTTCTCGGGCTCACAGGGAAGTGGGATCTTCTTGGGTCGACAGGGAATTGGGTTTCTTTAAATTCGAGATCACGCAAGTTAGGTCCTTCGAGGAATTCTTTGGTGAACCACCATGCACTGTCTTTGCAGGTTCAAGAGTTTTTAGATCTGGATCTTATAGACGTTTACTTGAGCTCATCTAGTGCAGAGATCTCATTTAGGTCTCGTGTTGTAGAATTACTTGTGAAGGACATCATCTCTGCCAATAGAGCTCACCGGAGACGTGAGTCTTGTGCCATCGATGTGGGTAAGAGGTTGTTGGAGTTCTTAGATTATGACAGGAATGGTTCCTCTATAAGGACTAGGGTCACCATTCCACTGCAGATGTTAGACGGCCAAAAGGAAGTAAGTTCAGATTTGTGTGTGGAAGATGAAGTGACCATGGTAAAGATCATGGTAGCTACTGAAGACAAAACCTCTGATGAAGACATAACCTCTGATCATCTTCAAGATAATCCTGAAGCTCAACTCATGGCAGAATCCATAGCTGCAATACAAGATAATGAAAGGCTACATGAGCTCTATGACCTACATGTACCACTGGAAGGTATTGTATTTCCTGGAATCGTTTTTGTGGGAACTCTTCCTTGGTTTTATCTCATCAGCATGAGAAAAACTTTGGCTGATTGCGTCAAAGAAGGTAAAAGGCCTACATTTATCACTAAGGTGAAGAAATTCCGTTCCAAAAAGTTTCTCTGTGCCGACCCTTCAGATGCATTGTTTGTTAAGGATTCTAGACGTTTTATCATACAATGCCTTATTTCTTTTAAAAAGTTTCTCGTACAATATGAAATATAGATTTTAATAATAAATTTTTATTTTAATAATTTGTATTTATTAATATAATTAATCAAATTGAAGTTTATAATTATAAACATGTTTATAATTTATAAAAAAAGATTAATTCCATTTGATGGTAGAATAAACAAGAATATACTAAGAAAAATTTATAAATTATTTATGTATATCCACTCACTCCCCTTATGCTTAAGCAAACCAAAAATGTTGGCAATAATTAGTATGTGGAAATTATAGTTAGTTTAACTAATAAATACTTCTTATACCTGGCACTAAAGAGAGATGAGTTGCCCAACTTTTCAGGCCATTACATCTAAATGGCAGCCATTGGATGGAGGGGTACTTTGTCAAAAAGTTATTTCTTTAACCATGTCTTATTAAAATATTTTGATAAGGTTTTGTTTTGGCCAATGATTGTTGTGTTGTGAGAAATTTGACACATGTGACATGCACATTTGGGCAAGAGTCAAAATGGCACTTTTTGCTTCCTCAATCTTAATTCCACTCCCACTAAATAGGGCCACTCCCTCAATTCTCGATGGCTTGGACTGAAGGTTAAAGTTCTTGATTTAGGCATGGGGATTCATGCAAGATTGATGGTGCTCCATGGATTTGCAAACAAAGTTGTGAATTAAAATTTAAATTTTGACCACACAAAAATGCATTAAGGTGTTGGCTTGTGAAGAGTGCTAAACAAAGTTGGTGATCAGATTCCAAAGGTACATGTCAATCTCCATATGAGCTTAAGGTCAATGTTTGAACTGGGAATTTCTTGGTAGTGGGACAGTAAACAAGATTGTTAGCTCTAGCTAAAATATTGTCCAGTCTTAAGCAAGCTGGGCATGTTATTATTGCACTTTCTTTTGCCAATTGCCTCCATGAATAACCACATTGTGTTTTCTACTTGCTGCCTCAAGTTGAGCTTCTATGACATAGTTCTTAAGCTTAATATCAGCACTTCATGGCAGGAGAAAGAGTCCCGAGCATATATATGCTTTTAACTCTTGGCTAAACTCATAATCTTTAGTTTACTTGCTCCAGCTCAAACTCAATATCTAATTTGTAATTTATCAGGATGTGAACATATAATTGATTGTAAAAGTCATCAGATCATTCATAGTCATCTTACAACTTTGATTTGGAAGGATATTGGGGCAAAGTTTGCCCCTTATATGCAAGTTGCTTGGAATGGACAATAGTGAGATGTTGCAAATGGTGACAATGTAGGTTGTGAGGATATCATGATGTGTTTTATAGTTTTAAAGGCATTTCCTCCAAACTTAATATTTGCTATATGCAGAGCCTGAACATCACAATTAGTGGTAGAAAAGCTGTGTGGATTCAAATGCTACCCTAGAGATCTAGTAAGAGATTATTGATAATATATGGATCAAATAAACTTTGCCAACTAAGAAGCTTATGCTAGGCAATGAATAGTATTACATATGAAAAATATATACTCTGAAATTTATAATATTTTGCTAGCAACATTTGTTTTGCTTTAGTCTTTTTTATGCAAATGGATATGGACTATGAAAGATGCATTGTGAGAGATTGATTCTTTTGCTTATAGAGCTTTAGTTTTATAGGGCAATTACTTAAGTCACTCTTATAAAACTATAAAATTTATGTATAGAAAGTCCAAGCCTTGATCATGGTATCTAAAGCAAGCAAATAGACTTCAGAAGCCTACAATTACAATATGTCTATAGATGTGAGTTTGGATTTAAAAGAGATTGTTACAAACATTGGATAACTTGGGTATAAGGTTTGTGTTGCTTGTGGTAGAAAATGGGGCAAAATTATCTTTTGTATTCAGTGTGGTATGGCAGGCAAATTGATCTATTTTAAAATTAGTAGATCATATAAAAGCAAGTAAGCCATTGCTCCATTTTTTACAAGATCAATTGTCTTTTATTTTTTTGGATTAGCTAGGTTAAAGGCTTTCTTATTGATGATAGGTGCAAATGGTTTTGGAATGCTTATGAGGCTAAGATATGGTTGGAACAAAGATCAGAGCCCCTTGACAAGTTATCCAATAGAGGTGTTTCATACCTTCTAGCACACGTGGTTTCACCCTTTATTATATAGTGATTTATTATAAGATAATTATAGAGCGGAATCTAAACTTTTGAATAAGTGAGCCAAAAGTAACAGAGTGGAACGAAAGATGGAGCCAACACTTG
>NW_003314300.1:901147-978228 GCF_000143415.4 Selaginella moellendorffii | reverse complement strand
ATGAATAGGACATAGACAATTGGTACAATCCTAGAGTTTCCAGCATCCCAATGCCATGACTAGCACACAAAACATAATCAAATGGAGTTTAATATTATTTTAGTATATTAGTGGACTAATGCAAGGATATAAGCACTTCATAAGCTAGCATAGTATAAACCTAACACAGATGTAAAACAAAAATAAGCATACAAACAAGAGCTAAACTATGTTTTAAATTGATTAGCCATGCTTGACCTACACACTATTTTACCCCTCACTTTAGTCCTAAGAGTTAGTCTTTGGGACAATCATAAAAATTTATTAAATATAAAATGATGTTAGATTGTGAATTTAAACATGGGAACAACATATAAGACACCTGATACCCAAAGTAAAGCCAAAGGTGTGCCATATAATAATGGTTGAATCAAAAGTCTAACGAGCATGACATGTTTGGACTAAAAACTCCAACTTGGAAAGTCAAAAGCAAGAGTGAAAATCTCAATAAAGTGCTCAAAGGAGCAAATACAAAACAATCAATGAATGATCACTTTAACTTTCATAACTTTAGCTTGTTTCGCTATTGCAAACTCTAAAAAGAATATAAATATAAAGTTATGTGCTCTTTGCATGCTTCTCTGAGAATCCTATTGGTGCATCGTTTGTTTGTGGGTCACATACCAGACATCTCAAACAAATACCAGCCTCAGCTAAACAGGGAAAAAAAACTTAAAGTCAATCAAGATGAAAAGTATAGACTTAGCGTGGACAATTATCTTGTGGGGCATACAGTGAAATCCAGTTCGAATGCAATCTGCAGAATTGAGTGCAAGGAAATAAGAACTGCCTGGAGAAACTACGAAATCAAGAACCTGCTTGAACATCACATTGTCCTCCTTGTTCACGCAAGTCCCCTCTGCAAAAATGAGCAAAATAGTGTCTTCCAGATCGCTTGCGTCCCTTCTGAAGCTTGGTTTTACTTTCCAGCTTGCTTTTCGTCTCAACTCCATTGCTACGCACAGCAATCCCCTGCGGATGATCGATCGCAGCCTTCTCGATCAAGAAGTTTGGATCACATTCTCACGCTCTCACATAAACCTGAGTCTATGTACCTGGAAAACACTCAAAAGAAAAGATTTATAGAAGATGGTTAGCTCACCATCCCAAGCTGGATACTTTTGCATGATCATAGCAAAGGAGTCATCTGTGAAGAAGTGTTCTAAAAACTTTTATCATTGTGGAACCAAATCAGATGTTCTGAGCCACGGGCATTAATGCCAAATTCCCTATAGAGGTAATCAAGAAACTCCAACAATTTTTGAAAGATATCCATCGCGGAAGAAACCTTGGGAGAAGAAACAAACGTTAGCTACTGAAGAAACAAAGCACGATGAAAACAAACGTTAGCTAGAGCATCATCGACGTTTCCTTGAAATGACCAATTCACCTGTTGCTGTTGATCCGGTTCTTCTCCTGTTCACAAAACCGTGGAATTAGTATAGAAAAACTCATTCCAAACTACTAGACGTCTCACATTTCAAAGATCGTGACAAACTGTTTGAAGCAGCTTGTTCCTCACTTGGAGAGAGAGCCAATGCGCGTTCATCACATTGAATCGCATGTCCACTTTCATGTTCACTGTCGAACAAGAAAAAAAAAAGTTGATCACCAAAGTCCCAAACACCAAAAAAATCACACCTTTGTTCACATTTTGGCCGCCAGCACATCCACTCCTCGCAAAGCTCACAGTCACATGATCTAGAACGAAAACCTCAGCCGAAATCCCTTCCCAGCTCCAAGAAACTCACCGATCGAGAGCCGAGGGATGGCTGATTGCCATAATCCGCCTCGGCCGCTGCCTCGCGGCTGGAGATCATCTGCTGCTTCTGGATGAACCGCGCGGGCGCTTTCTTCTCCCCAGCCTTGCAAATAACCGAGGCACACAAGCCCGGCCATCGCGGCCAAGCATCGATCAAATATATTATACAAACGAGACAACGTAGTAACTTAAAAAAATATTCTCTTCTTCCCTGTGATATTTCTTCTCGAAATTTTACCGGCCATTGAGACGATTACTGCTGTTGGTGTTGGCATTGATCTCACTGGAACTCGTCGTGTCCGAGCTCCAAAGCAACCCAGCCCGCCGCCTCTCCATCTCCATGCTGCTCATCCCTTCACTGCTCGACACCGAGGGATCGCTCGTCGGCGGGCCACTGTGTTCGGAGCTCCCGTGTTCTTGGCTTCCAAACACCACCTTTTGGAACCTTTTCATGTCTGAGACGTATTGGTTGCTATTGTAGTCCGCACTCGTGAAGTTCGAGTTGTGGCCTGGCTTTACTCCTTGGTTGAGGTCGGAGATATCGCTTTTTAGAGCGGGGACAACCTGAAAGAAAAATGCAAGGAGTTTAGTGGTTGCTCGAGAAAACAAAAGATGCAAACAAACCTCTGCCATCCTTGGGCGTTCTCTGGCTGAGTGTCGAACGCAGGCTGCAGCTGCCTCGACCATTCGTAGCATCTCGTTCTCGTTGTAGTTTGCTAGTCTTTCGTCGACTACGCCACCGAGGTCGCCATTCTCGATAGCCTGCATGAGGTATGGTCGAGCCTGAAAGAGGCAATAAGTTTTAGCATGTCCAAGGATGAGGTTTTGCAAAGACTCACCCATTCGACCAAGCTGTCTTTTCCCACAGGTTGCGTGGTATCTACAGGCCTCCTTCCCGTTATAAGTTCCAGTAGGACGACTCCAAAGGAGTACACGTCTGACTTCTCCGTCAGTTTTCCTGTGGAGGCGTACTCAGGCGCAAGGTACCTGGAAGTTTGAAAAATTCATATGGGAAACTGATATATTTGGTTGGTTATGTCCTTACCCGAAGGTTCCCATAACTCGAGTAGTGACGTGTGTGTAAGTGTCAGAAGCGAGCTTCGCAAGCCCAAAGTCAGAGACCTGTAATGGACAAGCGTTACAATTGAAAGAAAGTGAGCAAATATGTAACAACAAACCTGAGCGTCAAAATTGTTATCCAAAAGAATGTTAGACGACTTTATGTCCCGATGAATGATTCGAGGATGGCCTGCAAGAACGAATGACTTTTAGATTAAGTTCCAACGGAGAGATAGAGATCTTACAGTCTTCATGAAGATATGCTAGTCCACGAGCAGAACCAGAAGCTATTTTCAATCTCGTTGGCCAATCCATCACGGTTCTACCTTCACCTGAAAAAACAAGAGAGAAAACGAGACTGAGAACAAGGAAAAACACGGACAAAAACTTGTACCGTGCAGGTGATGCTCCAGCGTTCCATTCGGCACGAAATCGTAAACCAGCAGCCTCTGAGCATCCTCAATGCAGTATCCAACCAGCGAAACCAGATGCCTGTGATGAACTCTGCTAATAATCTCAACCTCAGCTCGAAACTCACGCTCTCCTTGCCTGCTTCCATCTCTAAGCTGCTTCACAGCTACAACTTGACCACCATGGAGAAATCCCTTGTATACACATCCAAACCCACCCTCGCCGAGAAGATTGGCCCTGGAGAATCCAGCAGTCGCTGCCTCAAGTTCCTCGTAAGTGAACAACGACCTGGAGCTACCCATGCTCGGGCTCATACCGGGCGGTGGTGGTTGCGTGAACAACGACCTGGAGCTACCGATGATCGGGCTCATACCGGGCGGTGGTGGTTGCGTGAACAACGACCTGGAGCTACCCATGCTCGGGCTCATACCGGGCGGTGGTGGTTGCCCCCAGGAATCCTGTCTTCCCGAATTACTGTAGTGCGGTGGTGGCGGCGGAGGTGGTGGCGGAACTGGAGACCCATACGCGTAATTATAGTGAGGCGGCGGCGGCGGTGGTGGCGGAGGAGGCTTGTGGTCATAATGATCTGGTCTTGGTGTCCTGCCGGCTTCATGCATCTCTGGAAGACGCAAGAAAACTTTTAGAATTCATGTCGCCTGCATTCCCTAAAGCTGGCGAACATTATTAAGAAGCAAAGCACTCAAGCAAAAAGAGATAGCTTGAGATAGCTAAAACCAAAGATGAAGAAAAGCACGCAAGCAAAAGAGAGAGGAAGAAACTTTACCAGCTTTGCATTGCCCTGATCCATACGCGTGGTCATCTCGTTTATACTTCCTCTTGGACTTCCTTCGGAGGCAGCAAACCACCAGCGCGAGCACGATCAAGATCAAAATCCCGGCCACGGCAATCCCCACAATCGCGCCAGCGGTAATCGAGCTACTGCCGCCGCCGCTGTTGTCGCTAGTCGTTGGAGCAGGAGGTGTGCCAGGAGGAGATGGAAGAATGTTCGCGCCAGCGTCAGGGGGAGGAGGAGGAGCTCCACCGCCGGATGATCCATCGGCTCCGCCAGCGTCAGGGGGAGGAGGAGGTGATCCATCGGCTCCGCCAGCGTCAGGGGGAGGAGGAGGTGATCCATCGGCTCCGCCAGCGTCAGGGGGAGGAGGTGATCCATCTTCTCCTGGAAGACGAGGTGATCCATCGGCTCCGCCAGCATCAGGGGCGTACGGACCCAGGCCCAGGCGGGGAGGACCCAGGCCCAGGCGGGGAGGAGGAGGTGATCCATCGGCTCCGCCAGCATCAGGGGCGTACGGACCCAGGCCCAGGCGGGGAGGAGGAGGTGATCCATCGGCTCCGCCAGCATCAGGGGCGTACGGACTCCGCAGGCGGGGAGGATCGACTCCGCCAGCATCAGGGGCGTACGGACCCTGGCCCAGGAGGGGAGGAGGAGGTGATCCATCGGCTCCGCCAGCGTCAGGGGGAGGAGGAGGTGATCCATCTTCTCCTCCTCCGTCAGGGGGAGGAGGTGATCCATCGGCTCCGCCAGCGTCAGGGGGAGGAGGAGGTGATCCATCTTCTCCTCCTCCGTCAGGGGGAGGAGGTGATCCATCGGCTCCGCCAGCGTCAGGGGGAAGAGGAGGTGATCCATCTTCTCCTCCTCCGTCAGGGGAAGGAGGTGATCCATCTTCTCCTCCTCCATCCATTGATGTGGTTGCTGTCGCTGTGCTAGAATTTCTTTGCGACCTAAAAATAGCCTGTTATTTAGAATAAAGGCATGGTAGCGAAGGATAGTCTTGAAATTTTCGTCGCGATATTTCGGTCACAGAACGATCGATCGATCGATCATCGCCCTAGTCGCCTCTAGCCGTAGTGACGAAGAGCTCCTCGGTCAGCACACGGCAGAATTGACGCAATGTCTGGTGTGACAGGACTGGCGCGTCAGATTGCCTAGGAAGCCATAATGCCGGGACCAAACCATGTTACGTCAGGACCAAAAACAAAATTTCTTACAAGCGCCATAGCAAGGCGGTATGGTGGCATTCTTGCGCGTTGTACAAAGAGTTTGGCCAAGGCCGTCAGCATTTCGATTCCCATTATCAAACGGTGCTTGACTCGTGTGCCTGACTCGTGTGCTTGACTCAAACGAAGAATGAACACACAAACGTCGCAAGCGCGTGCGGTTCTTCGTCGCTTTCATTTCTCATCTGGTCCAAGCCGGCCCAGAGGAGCGGAGATTTTTTATTCGGCATTGGCTTTCTTCGAAATAAAAAGAAAAACAAGAAAAAAACCACGTCGATCATTCCATGAATTTGTCTTTGTTCGTAATCTTCTTAGCATGGTCTAGGGGAGTTTCTGGCCCGTGGAGGAAAAACGCGTAGGCTACAGGCTTTCACGCAAAATTTAGAGAAAACAAAGCAAGAATCTTACATTTTCCAATGGCACCACGTTGAGCTGTTCTTCTTCTGTGAGTTTCGAGATTGGACGTAGTATTTCAAGCGACTTTCGTAACTTCAGCTCGTTTCGCTATCGCAGACTCTGAAAGGAATATAGAATATAAATAAGAAGAGTGCTCTTTGCATGCTTCTCCGAGAATCCTATTGGTGCATCGTTCATTTGTGGCTCCACATACCAGACATCGCAAACGACTACCCAGGACGACATCAGCTTCAGCTAAACGAAAAAAAAAAACTGAAAGTCAATCGAGATGAAAAGTATAAACTTAGCGTGGACAATTATCTTGTTTTACTTTCAGAGAAACGGGGCAGACAGTGAAATCCAGTTCGAATGCAATCCGCAAAATCAAGAGCAAGGAAATAAGAACTACCTGGAGAAACTACGAAATCAAGAACCTGCTTGAACATCACATTGTCCTCCTTGTTCACGCAAGTCCCCTCTGCAAAAATGAGCAAAATAGTGCTTTCCAGAACGCTTGCGTCCCTCCTGAAGCTTGGTTTTACTTTCCAGCTTGCTTTTCGTCTCAACTCCATTGCTATGCACAGCAATCCCCTGCGGATGATCGATCGCAGCCTTCCACTGCTTTTCTCGATCAAGAAGTTTGGATCACATTGTCGCGCTGTCACATAAACCTGAGTTTATGTACCTGGAAAACACTCAAAAGAAAAGCACCATCCCAAGGCGGATACGTTTGCATGATCATAGCAAAGGGAGTCATCCGTGAAGAGTGTTCTAAAAACTTTTATCATTGTGGAACCACATCAAATGTTCTGCATTAACGAAACTTTGCCAGCCTGAGAGTGCTCATAGATTTCTGAGTTGGTTTTCCGCCAAACAAGCGCTACAGTTGCCCTGAGTGGGCAAGTGCCGCAACCATCCAGGTGAGAATATCTCACACGGCATTCGATTGAGAATCCCTCGCTGGGACGTAAAGCTGCAGCATTGAAGGGAGTTCAGTTCCCCTCGATCAATGAGTTCCTAGCAAAAAGCCATCTTCGCGAGTGACAGACTACTGACAGACTCGAGGCACTGCGCGATTGCTCCAGGCGAAACACCGGCCTCGCCACTAGAGCTCAGATTACGGATTGTGCCTAAAAAAGAAATTGCCCTTGCCACGTATAAAACGTATCAACCCTGAAAGAAACAAAGAACCCTATGGCGAAAGAGTCTGAAAGGAACCCTATGGCAAGGACGAAAAGGAAAGAGTCAGACGAGGGCAAGGAAGTGGGAACTTCTCGGGCTGACAGGAAAGTGGGATCTTCTCGGGCTCACAGGGAAGTGGGATCTTCTCGGGCTAACAGGGAAGTGGGATCTTCTTGGGTCGACAGGGAATTGGGTCACGCAAGTTAGGTCCTTCGAGGAATTCTTTGGTGAACCACCATGCACTGTCTTTGCAGAGGAAGTTCAAGAGTTTTTAGATCTGGATCTTATAGACGTTTACTTGAGCTCATCTAGTGCAGAGATCTCATTTAGGTCTTGTGTTGTAGAATTACTTGTGAAGGACATCATCTCTGCCAATAGAGCTCACCGGAGACGTGAGTCTTGTGCCATCGATGTGGGTAAGAGGTTGTTGGAGTTCTTAGATTATGACAGGAATGGTTCCTCTATAAGGACTGGAGTCACCATTCCACTGCAGATGTTAGACGGCCAGAAGTAAGTTCAGATTTGTGTGTGGAAGATGAAGTGACCATGGTAAAGATCATGGTAGCTACTGAAGACAAAACCTCTGATCATCTTCAACTCAGAAGTCATAATCCTGAAGCTCAACTCATGGCAGAATCCATAGCTGCAATACAAGATAATGAAAGGCTACATGAGCTCTATGACCTGGGACGTGTACCACTGGAAGATATTGTATTTCCTGGAATCGTTTTTGTGGGAACTCTTCCTTGGTTTTATCTCATCAGCATGAGAAAAACTTTGGCTGATTGCATCAAAGAAGGTAAAAGGCCTACATTTATCACTAAGGTGAAGAAATTCTGTTCCAAAAAGTTTCTCTGTGCCGACCCTTCAAATGCGATAAGGATTCTAGATGTTTTATCATACAATGCTTTATTTCTTTTAAAAAATTTCTCGTACAATATGAAATATAAATTTTAATAATAACTTTTGTGAGTGCCTGGAATATGGAAAGGGAATACAGAAATGTGCATATTAATTAGCCCAAAAACCCTAGCTTATATACAGGAGTGAGTGGTCCAGATTGAAACCAATCCAACGGCTACCAAAATCCCACTACGCTAATATTAGTATATAGCATCGTAACCGTACACTTAGCCCTCACATCATCCCCTCCTCTCGGGATAATGGAAGACCATCAGAGTTCTCTTGAAGATGGGCCGGGATCTGGAGGAACGTCAGGAGGAGGCATCAGTGGATTTGTAGGTGGTATTAACTCCTCTTGATCCCTTTGTACGAAGCGTTTCAGCCGTTGCACATGCACAATCTTTGGAGGATCGGCTTGCTGAACGTCATGCCGAACCTCATAAACTTGTGGTCCAACTTGCCGCAACACACGATACGATCTTTTCCATTGCGCAAGAAGCCCCTTAGATAAACCACATACCGTAAGATGGGGAAAACGGACTAACACCAAATCATCCACTTTGTACTTCGCAGGTGGACGATGATGGGAGTTGTAGCGCCGTTGTTGTCCCACTTGTACGCGGCCTAAGTGTTCGGCAGACTCTGCTGGGACAAGTGGAAGAATGCTCGTCAGATACTGATCCTATGATCTAGCATCGGCAACTCGTGGCAATCGCGAAGGTAAACCCAGCTCCGTTGGTAATATTAGATCATGACCATATAAGAGTTTATATGGTGAAGCACCAATAGAACTCTACACCTCTGTAACATATGCATACCGAAGAGACGGCAAATAACCATCCCAATCCAAATGCTAAAAGTTCACATACTTCGCAATCATCCCTTTGAATGTCCGAACAAGCCGTTCCACCAGACCATCTGATTGTGGATGACAAGCACTCATGAAATTGTGGCATATCCCCAATTGAGACGTAAAAACATGAAATGCCTCAGCCAACCATTATCCGAAAGAATCCGCTCTGAACAAGAATGCTAGAACACCACTCGATTGAGGAGGAAGTATCCAACAGTAGTTGCAGAGGTGCTAGCAAGAGCACCAACTTCCACTTAATGAGTCAAGTAGTTAGAAGCAATAATAACATACTCATTGCCAGCAGTCGACCGTGGAAAAGGTCCCATAAGATCAAACACCACTAACTCAAATGGACGGGAAACCACAATTGACTCCAACCATCCTTCCGCAGCACGAGGGGGAGTATTATGAGCTTGGCACCAAACGCAGCTACGCACATACCAGATAATATCACGTCGCATCTCCGGCCAATAGAAAAACCTGCGCAGCTTCTCGGTGACACGACGGTGTCCCATATGCCCACCTAGAACAGGAGAATCATGGTAGGCATGGAGAAACCGCGGAATAAACACTAAAGGCACCACCAGCTGTAAATGATCATCAGGATCCGTCCCCACAAAATACAGAGGGCCATCTTCAAGGCGATATTGAGAATGTAAATGCCGAAAAGGTAAGTCATCAGCAAGTGATGCAGGATTCTCAAACCCATCTCGAAGCCTTTGAATCCATGGCTCAATCTTTTGAGCCTCGCGAACCTCATCAAGAGAAGGTAGATCTTGCTCTGCACCCTGTGGACACTGAACGTCAAGGACAGCAACCGCCGATGGCACAGAATCCTCATCTAGAAAATCCATAGATGCTAGAACAGGTTCGTCAGAAACATGAGAAGTGAGTGGAGAAGGAAGAGGAGCTCGAGAAAGGGCATCAGCATCAACCATAGAACTCCCTGGGCGATAAACAACATCGAAATCATATATCTGAAGCTTCAAAGCCCATTGAGCTGTACGACCAACCAGGTTCTTTTGCTTCAATAATAAAGTAACAACAGTATGGTCACCTTCAAGTAACGTCCGAGAACCATGTAGATATGCATGAAGTTTCTCGAAACCCCAGACTGCTGCTAAACACTCATTCTCCGTCGTGGAGTAGTTCATCTCCGCTGGTTGTAATGTACGGCTTATGTATGCAATGGGATGGCGCTGACCAGGCACACTCTAGCTCTCTTGCATCAACACACCTCCAATACCAATGTCAGAAGCATCCACGCGCAAAATAAAAGGTCGAGTGTAGTTAGGATATGCCAAAACCGGAGGAGTCATCAATAGCTCTTTGAGATCCACGAACGCCTGCTCACAATCTGGAGACCAGATGAAAGATGACATTGATGACTTCAACAACGCTCGCAATGGTGTAGTGCGATCGGAAAGATGATCCACAAAACGACCGAGATACTGCACCTTACCCAAAAAGCGCTGCACATCATTTACACACTTCGGAGTAGGGAACTTTAGAACAGCCACAAGTTTGTCAAGATCAACTTGCAAACCCTCACGAGAAATACAGTACCCAAGATAAGTTGTGTCCTTGAACCCAAACACGCACTTTGACCGCTTCAGCTTTAAACCAACGTCGCGTAGCCGATCCAACACTTTACAAACATCATGAACATGCTCCTCCCACGTCCCCTCCGAGTGGATCAAGCATCATCAATGAAGTCAGCAGTCACCTCTGGCATATTGCAAAGAACCTCATCCATCATCCGCTGGAAAGTTGCTAGAGCATTGTTCAAACCAAACAGCATCACCAAAAACTCGTACAAACCAAATGGTATACAAAAAACAGTCTTAAGAATATCTTCTTCGGCTATCGGTACTTGCCAATACCCAGAAGCAAGATCTAGCTTGATGAACCAACGATTTCGCCCCAGATGATCCAAGAGATCAGCAGTGTGAGGAAGAGGATACACATCTGGAATCGTCACTCGTTTAACGGACGATAGTTGATGCAGAAACGAATACTCCCATCAGACTTCGTCATAAGATGAGGTTCACATGCCCAAGGACTCCGCGACTTCCGAATAACACCCTTCTCTAGCATTTCCTTGACGTTTGCTCGTAAAATCTTGATCTCCTTAGGTGACTGACGACGAACAGGAACCTTGATTGGATGAGCATCCCCGGTTGGAATCGGATGACGTGTGGCAATCTTGGCCCCAGACGATAGGTCAAATTCAAAGAGATCAGAATACTCCTTCATGAGCCGGTCAACTGCTGCAACACAAAAATCGTCAGAGGGATCGGAAAAGGGAAAAGCAGAACAAGATGGAAACATAGAAGGAAAGAGTGGGGGAACAAAAGTAATGGAAGCAGAGGTAAAAGTAGAGGGACGAAGAGGTATGGAAGTGAGAGGAATGGATGAAACATATGGAAGTATGAGACAAGGGGGAGAAGCCTCAAAGTCACACTTGGCATGATTGCGCTACAACTAATCCATACCAAGAATGAGGTCAAAAGTTTGACTCAGCACCACCCGCAACAACTGCAACTCAAGCTCGAGATTGCCCACACGCACAACTAGGTCCACCTCATCCCATGCACATGCATGTGTACGGCCGTTGTCATAAAGAATGAAAACTGATTCTGCCGTACGACGCAAGTGTAGACGACAACGTGTGGCAATAGGTCGAGCAATAGAAGATAAACTCGAACCTATATCAACCAACATGGAGAGAATAATAGGAGACCTCTTGTTATAAAAACGAGCTTGGAAAGTAAACACTGGATGAACTGGTGCCGAGTGAACCCTTTGATGATACTCCCGAAAGAAAGATGGAGGGGTCACTGATTTATTCGCGCAAGGTCCCTCCGTTACTCGTGCGACGCCTCATTTCCCAGATGCATCTCGGTGTCCAGAGCTTCCACTGCAACAACACCCACGAAATGTTGCTGACGCCAAGGTCTCCACCCAGAAAATGGAGGTCGCTAATCTGGAAAACGATGGCAACGCCGATAAGTATGACCAACTTCATCACATGCCTAGCAGCGAACATCACGGCCACGACCACGTCCTCGCGCTTGTCCTTGGACTCGAGCAGCAGCAGCATCAACCTCCATTGGAACAAGACCATCACCCATAGGAAGTGGAGCGGAATTACATGCAACGAGAAGTGGAAGAGGCGACGTCTCATAACGTTGTGCCAAGCGAAGAGCATCATCAAGGGTGGCAGGAGCAAGTGCATGCACAAGTCCAACAAGATCTTGACGAAGTGCTGGCCACAACATTCCTAGCTTGATCCGCTCCAACATATTTGGCTCCACACGAAGCAAAAGACTTCGGAAACGAACGCCAAATTGCATTACCGACTTAGATGGCCCTTGGCGAAGACAATGCAATTGTTGAAAAGCATCATCACAATCATCAGCACGTTCGAAGGTGCGTTTGAAGACGTCCGGGAGAACACTCCAATCCCCACGAGTGGCTGTGCTCAAACCATTGTACCACTGCAACGCCGTCCCTTGGAGACACGTGGGAAACTCACGCAACCGTCAAGCATCATCCCAAGAATGATATGTGGCAATCACCGTGAAGTGATCGAACCAATGGTACACATCATCCCCAGGATTCCCGCGAAAGAACTCTAGCCGAACGCAAGGATTGGCACCAAGAGCAGGAGGAGTTGTACCACGTGCCGTGAATGCCACCATCAATTGAGTTTAGTTGTTCAATTGCAAGCGCATAGCATTAAGCAATTGTACCAACTGTTGCTCTAGAGTCAAAAGAGGAGATTGCTGATCTACCATGAAGATGAACAAAAAAGAAAGAGCAAAAGAAGAGAAATGACAAAAAGCTAGAAGGAAATGGTAGATCTAGACAATGCAAAAAGCTAGATCTAAACCAAAACCCTGAAAAGAAAGAACAAAAGAAAGGAAATGGAAAAAGCTAAATCTAGACAATGCAAAAGCTAGATCTAAACCAAAATCCCAAATCCAAGCACTCCTTAGGGACAATCAAAGGTGCCCCTCACCTCCACCAATGTGAGTGCCTGGAATATGGAAAGGGAATACAGAAATGTGCATATTAATTAGCCCAAAAACCTTAGTTTATATACAGGAGCGAGTGGTCCAGATTGAAACCAATCCAACGGCTACCAAAATCCCACTACGCTAATATTAGTATACGATCATAACCGTACACTTGGCCCTCACACTTTTTGATTTTAATAATTTGTATTTATTAATATAATTAATCAAATGAAAGTTTATAATTATAAACATGTTTACAATTTATAAAAAAAGATTAATTCCATTTGATGGTAGAATAAACAAGAATATACTAAGAAATGTTTAGAAAAATTTATAAATTATAAATATATTTTATGTATATCCACTCACTCCCCTTATAGATTTGCTTAAGCAAACCAAAAATGTTGGCAATAATTAGTATGTGGAAATTATAGTTAGTTTAACTAATAAATACTTCTTATACCTGGCACTAAAGAGAGATGACTTTTCAGGCCATTACATCTAAATGGCAGCCATTGGATGGAGGGGTATTTTGTCAAATGCTTCCAGGCCTTGTTCCGCCCAGCTCCTGGGATGCCACCAAAACTCCTTGGGCAGTCGACGAGACACCAAAAGGATTTGCAGAGAGGTAAAGAGCGATCTTCTTTGATATAAAACTACATTTATATTTCCTCAGAGTTCATGGAGCTAAAACTATGAAAGTTTGTCAAGCTTCCAAACTCACAGAAAAAGAACTCACCATGGCACCCAGTGGGACATGGGAAAATGTAAGATGCTTGTAACGCATTTTTCCTCACAGGCAAGAAAAACTCGTCAAGAGCATGCTACAAATCCATTTATTTTTTTATTGGGATTTTGGTTTGCTTAAGAAAACCTATAGTAAATACATAAAATATGTTTGGATATTTTGGGATATTTTACCATTTTATTTATTCATTTAGATTAATTTTATATTTTATTTTATTAATAAACATGTTTTTTATTATAAAATTTACTAGATATTTCATAATCTACAGTATTATAAATTATAAACATATTTATAATTATGATAACAACTTAAACATGATGAGACATGATGCTTCAACAATCTAAAATATGAAAAAGTAGAGTTGGAGCATAAAACAGTCAATGTGGTTTCATTTGAACTTCTCTTTCAGCCAAAATTTGAGAATTCTTAATTGAATAACACATTGATCAATTGGATTCATAAATAATACTAAACTAAAATAACATTACTAAGCAATTACTATATGCAACATGCAGTAAATTATTTATTTATCATGTAATAAAAGATAATAAACCATGAATAATTAACAAGAAGTTTAAATAACACAAGGTAAAACATAAATCAAATCAACTACAACTAGGAAAGATAAGCCTTCCAATTGATGTTTTTCACTTCTCAAATGAGATTGAGTTTCTAAGGAGATCCATATCCACATCTAAGGATGTTCTTGGGATTTGATGATGTGATGATGAATTTGACGTTCTGATGTCCAAGAATGTATGACAATAGATCTCAACCAGAATAGTCAAAACTGATACAAGAAAATTTTATTCAAGCCATTAGTTTTTCTTGCTAATTCTTGACACTTCATGGTGGTTTTCTGTTGCAAAATTTTGCTAGAATTATACCAGAGTCTTTTATAAAGATATAAAAACACAGAACTTCAATCTAACAATATTTCTAGCAATCAATCTGGGGGCTGAGGCTAAATTTAAGGCAGAGCTTTGATCTTTAAGTTAGGCTCATTCCTATATTTGCCATAAGATAGTGATTTTCTTTTCATTGGAAATATATATAATGAGGTTAAATCTCAATTAAAAAAAGAGTACAAACTTGGTAACCTACAAATTCTGATGCCATAGATGTAGTATATAGATGGAAGTGAAAGATTAGATGTTTGGTCTGATATTGTTTTAGGATTTAATAATAAATATATGATTTTGTTTGTACTTGCCATTATATTAGACAATTTTTATAAAGATAATACATCTTCATCTTTTTTAATCATGTATAAAACTTTCAATCAGAAAATTGTGAAAGAACTCTTGCAATTTACACTGCTATGGAGAGATCTCTAAGTCTTCCAAGAGGCCCTATATTCTGGCATTGCTAGAAGGAATTATTTACATCATTTTACAAATATCATAGTTGTAAAATATGAATTTTAATGTCTCACTTCCTAAAGCAAATCCAATATATATATGTATGTATGTGTATATGTATTTGTATGTATGTGTGTATATGTATGTATGTATATATATATGTATATATATATGTATGTATATGTATATGTATGTGTGTGTATGTATATATATGTATATGTATATGTATATATATATACATATGTGGGTGCTTGGAATATGGAAAGGGAATGCAAAAAATATGCATATTAATTAGCCCAAAACCCTAGCTTATCTATAGGAGTGAGTGGTTCAGATTGAAACCAATCCGACGGCTACCAAAATCCCACTATGCTAATATTAATATACGGCATCGTAGCTGTACACTTGGCCCTCACATCATCCCCTCCTCTTGGAATAATGGAAGACTATTAGAATTCTCTTGTAGATGGGCTGGGATCTGGAGGAACGTCAGGAGGAGGCATTGGCGGATCTATAGATGGTATTAACTGCTCCTGATCCCTTTGTATAAAATATTTCAACCACTGCACATGCACAATTTTTGGAGGATCGGCCTGCTGGAGTCATGCCAAACTTTATAAACTTATGGTCCAACTTGCTGCAACACCTGATATAGTCTTTTCCACTGCACAAGGAGCCCCTTGGATAAACCACATACCGTAAGATGGGGAAAATGGAGTAACACTAAATCATCCACTTTGTATTCTATAGGTGGACGATGATGGGAGTTGTAACGCTGTTGTTGTCCCACTTATACGCCGCCTAAGTGTTTGGCAAACTCTGCTCGGACAAGTGGATGAATGCTCGTCAAATATTGATCCCACGACCTAGCATCAGCAGCTTGTGGCAATCACAAAGGTAAACCCAACTTTGTTGGTAATATTGGATCATGACCATATAGAAGTTTATATGGTGAAGCACCAACAGAACTCTGCACCTCTGTGACATATGTATACCTAAAAGATGGCAAATAATCATCCCAATCGAAATGCTAAAAGTTTACATACTTCCCAATCATCCCTTTAAATGTCCGAATGAGCCATTCCACTAGATCGTCTAATTGTGGATGATAAGCACTCGTGAAAGTGTAGTGTATCCCCAACTGAGACATCAAAACATGAAATGCCTCAGCTATAAATGTGGGACCATTATCCAAAAGAATCCGCTCTAGACAAGAATGCTAGAACACCACTCGATTGAGAAGGAAGTATCTAATAGTAGTTGCAAAGGTGCTAACAAGATGTCATGAATGTGACTTCAGGTATCGAAAGTTACATGTCGGCTAATCCTTACGGACACTCTTACCTTACTGCCACGATGGCAGGAGGTTGGTATTGCTAGACCCTTTATTAGTCCCTCTTATTCAAGTGTTAGTAAACTGAACTTTACATCTACACTTGGCCAGACGAGCATAAGGAAGGAATTCCTAAGTGTCTATTTAGTTTAGCATACTTGGCCCCACTTGTTAGTTCTCTTTTGCTTTGTCTTGCATTGACTTGACAAGAACCTTCACATATTGAGACTAGTCCCTCAATATCGCTAGATGATAGCTTACCATATCTGCCAAACACCTTCGCTATTATGCCCTTTGTGTTAGTCTCATTTTGGTCCCAAATGCTATTTATGGAAAGTGTCCAGATTTGCTTATTTGGCATATCTACAGTATGTAGAGATCGGCCTGAACACAATGGTGTTTGTCCCATGTCCAAATTCGCAACCTAGGGATATTCCATATTTAGTAAGTTTCGAGCTTGTCCCAGAGACTAACTCCTGATACTAAGGGAGGCTATGGGGGGTTCCAAATGTATAGTAGGGATAGTGAGTAGGTCAGGCATGGCCGACCAACCTGAGGCATAGTCTAGCTCCCACTTGTGTGCCTGTCCTTGTTCTGCGTCTGGCTTGTGTTTAAGCCCAAGTTCCATTCCATGCTAGCTGGTGGAGTACCCATATCCTTGCATTAGGCCACCGGTATGTCAAAATAATGCCAAACTTCATTTGGCTTCGTTTTGCGTGTTAGTCTTAGCATTGGGATGTTGGTTGCTCTAGGACTGTTCCAAGTTGCTTCGGGCTCCTGTCCCTTCACTCCTTGGGCTGTATGCTCGGGAGTTGTTCCATGGTCTAGTTCCATCACTCCTTGGCTCCATGCTTGGGAGTTTGGCACTGTTTCTTTGTTCAGTGGCCCAAGGTCCTGAACCTTGAGTTTTGCACCACTGTACTTTGGATATGTAGCATATGACACATGGCATATATCACATGGCATAAAAAGGTTGTCATTTGCTATAGCTCATAGGTTGATCCGTTAGCACTTGGAGTAGATTGTTGGATGGAGAAGATGTGTAGTTGAGGCATTGACATCACTAACATTTGTGTTAGTGAAAGTGGTATGTTGTTGTTTGAGTGATGAGAAATTTTCCTTAACACTTGATTTTCCATGTCATTTTTTTTGCTAGTGTTTTTGTTTCACATTGGATCTTGAAGGTGATTAAAAAAGAGTGTTAGTGCAATGTAGATATCTGAAGATATGGTCTTCTTGATCAAGCCTTAGATGTTCATTTTGCATTTTTGAGGATATCAATGTTAGATGTCGGAAGTATGAGCAAAAAAAAAAAAAAAAAGATATTCAATGCTTAAGTATATTGTTGGATCATGAGAATTTTTGTTAAGGTGAACTTATGTGAAGTTTTAGGTAGGAGGAAGTTAGTTGAGTTTTGAAAATTTGTATTCCTAGATTGAGAGTCATTTTTTCTCTAAGATGGAAAATTTCCACAAATTTTCTTAAACTTTTCCAATGGCAGATCTATTAATCACTTTGCTCGAAAACCATTCCATTTTTGTAAGCCAGTACAAACTAATAAAAGGGTTGGAGTTGACTTTGGTTAGCTTAAACTTTAATAAGTAGTTTGTATGATGCAACTCGAAAGGGATGCTAACTTTTGAAGCTAAGACAATTCAGTTGGATAGAGTTTGGAGTTGGTGTAAAAAAGTGGCTATTGCACTTTTTTATGAAGGGTGACCCTTGTGCCTTTCTTCTATAGCGTTATGTTTGGTGGCAGGTTGCACTTTGCATTTCATTAAGACTTTATAAGAGTAGTGAGCTCTCACTAATCTTGACTTAGTCTTGGTGGCCTTGCACCTTGGCTGAGAATAGTGATGTCCAATTTAGTTGTTTGCAGTTGAAATGTTGGTACCTGTACTATAGCTTTGTTTATAAGGAGGTTGTGTACTGATATGAGTCCATCTCATGATCTTCACTTTAGTTTCGACTAAGTGTTGGTTATGCATAACTAGCCTCTTCAAGGCATGCTCAGAGCTGTTGGCTAAATGCATTAGTGAGCTTATTGCGGTTGAGTTAGATTCGAGTGATCATTTAGTTCGTGCTTGTCCATGAACCTTTATCTCGTACCTGGGGTATTATGTTTATGTTGGACAAGTGTATGACTCAATAACGCGAGTTTAGTATTTAGTTATAGTGAAGGCAAGATGAAAATGTAAGCCACAAATTTTTCCTTTCAAATTTGCCAGCTTACCTCGTCTATCCGACCAACACTGCCTTGGATTGTGCTAAGTTCTCTCGCCAAGGTTCCCGCCTATTATACCAGCTCCTACTTGGTCCTACTTGGTTTCAGCTACTCACTGCACGAGCAACGGAGTGTTAGCCATCCATCTACGGATTCCCAAATCTCTCCCAATCCCCCTCCCCGGGTTAGACTGGACTTAAGGTTCGGCTACACTCCCTGCAGGCACAAGCAGCCAAGCACACCAAGCCTCCAGGTTCCTAACACCCCTTGACTGGTCGACTCTCGTTGAGAAGCCAGGCCCATCAGGTAAAACGTGCTCCGCATCACAATCCCAGGCAAAAGAAGCCTCTTCCCGAGGAACAAGGTTCTCCTGAAACGCAGCAATGCCTCTGGATAGTGGTCCCTGTCCTTAAAGCTCCTATGAATTTGCATAACG
The DNA here is from genome assembly GCF_000143415.4 of Selaginella moellendorffii. NCBI lineage: Eukaryota > Viridiplantae > Streptophyta > Lycopodiopsida > Selaginellales > Selaginellaceae > Selaginella > Selaginella moellendorffii. The sequence continues at coordinate 959,483 of NW_003314300.1, read as the reverse complement.
AGCAGAATGAAACCATCCAAAGCTCCAGGAGCGACTTGGACAAGCTTACAATGTCGGACCTGTGAGTTTTAATGGTCAGCTATAAGTCAATATTCTTAGGGTTTCATTCAGCATGAAGAGGAAGAGGGCTGAAGACGATAGCGAGGGTGAGGGAGAAGAAGATAGGGAGGGAGAGGCAGAGGATGGCGAGAGAGAGCCAGAGGATGGCAAGGGCGAGGCAGAAGATGATAGTGAGGGAGAGGCAGAGCATGGCGAGGGTGAGGCGGAGGATGATGAGAGCGAGGCTGAGGTAGAAGAAATCGGATTCCGCAGTGGATCTTCTTGGAGTAAGAGGGAACTCAAATTTTTCAAGTTCAAGGTCACTGAGGTCAATTCGTTTCAAGATTTCTTTGGAGAGCCCCCTTGCACGGTGTTTGGTAACTCATGGCAGGAATTTTTGGATCTAGATATGACATCGGCTCACTTGGTCTCCTCTACCAAAGAGATCTCCTTCAGGTCTCGTGCCATAGAATTGTTGGTGAAAGACATTATCTCTGCCACAAAAACGCACAAGGGGCACGAGTCATGTGTGGACGATTTAGTCAAGAAGCTGTTGGAGTATTTCCACTACGACAGGAATGGCGGCTCTGTAAGGAGCAGAATCACCATTCCGTTGCGGATGTCCCATCATAAGACAGAAGCAAATCCGGATCACACAGTCGAGGATGAAGCTACCACAGTTAAAATGCTGGTTGTCGAGGATAAGAGCTCAGAGGTGGCCAACGACAGGGAGCACAAAGGTCATCATCCTGAAGCTCAGCTTTTGGCGGAATTAGTGGCTGCTGTACAGGAGAACGAGAGGCTTCATAAAGTCCACGACTTGGGAGATATGTCGGAACAGATGGTTTTTCCAGGAATCGTTTTCATGGGTACGCTTCCGACCTTTTACCTTGTCACCATGACAAAGGCTTTGGCTCATTGCGTGAGACGAGGTCAAAGGCCTACTTTTGTCACTGAGGTGAGGAAATTCCGTCCCAGAAAGTTCGGCTCATCAGACCCTTGTGATGCACTGCTGGATAAGAGGTCTAGATGCTTGATTGTGCAATCTTTGATTGCTTTTAGAAAGTATCTTGCTAGTTCATAGTTCTTTTATGAAATCCAAAGCTCTTGACCACCAGCAGAAAAACTATCAAGAGTGCTTGTTTTTCTTCTCCCTTTATGACTTTGTGGCACTTAGGATGAGCGCAGCTTTGTGTCATTCTCATGTTCATCTTTCTTTTTTTTTTTTTGCTTGTTATTTTTCCTTGGTGCCGGGGAAGACAAACATTTTGTCTTTTTGTGTTTAGCTCAAAGAACATTGTTGTCTCGTGGCGATAATGAGTGGAGCTCCATGATTTTGGGAATTGGATAAGACAAACACTAGTGGGTTGAGTTTTCAACTGTGCATTTAGATCATGGTCAAAAGCTAGTCCATTGTATCTTTTTTTTTTCTTTTTATATTTCTCCTTCTCTCCTGCATTTTGGCATTTTAAGGAATGATCCTCCATCAATCCCTAGTATGGGCATCTAGAATTTTGCTCTTGAATTTTATTAATTATATTTTTTTCAAGGTTGGTTTTTCCCTAGTCTAGCTTGGGGGAGTTGGCTGTGGAGGGCTGTGGTGGCGGTGTAGTGGAGCTGCACGAACTCAAACTACACCAGCTTTTACAGGTCACAAAGCCATAAAAAATTTCTCTTCCAGACGATGAACAACTTAAACTCCATTAAACATGACCACAAGAATATCACACAACTTTCATCATTACCAGACCATCAGGAATTCTCCTCACTGGGCACCCTTAGCCTATGCAAAGACTGCCAAGCTACACCATTGAGCATTCTGAACATCGGACAACATTTACATGAACTGCTCCATCTGACCACCATTACATAAGAGAATGAGTGTCTCGAGCATTTACAGCTTTGCCTTCGTTTGCTGGGACGTGAAGCCTTGCCAAGGGAATGAGGTGATGCGGCTTCACTTTGGATGAGCAGAATGCGCCCTGCATGGATTTGTGAGATATTGGGATGTAACATGTACTGATAGTTCTTGAGCCAAGTATACCATATCACTGGGATGAATATACATGTCCAGGACCTCTTTGCTGCATCCACCAATAACTTGGACATTGCAACAGTGTAATCCTCTTGTAAGTATCGGTGCCGAAGAGTGGCTTGAAGGATGAGAAGGAGCTACTCCCCACACTGCAACATTGTTGCACACCACTGGAGACTGCCACTGCTTTGAGTTACTGCCTGTGATCCACTACACCACCACCTCAGTTCTACCACGGCCAACTCAAACTACACAACACAGCAACCAACTTCAATGGCAAGAGCTCGTCGCAAGGCCATCCAAGCATTCTTCTCACAAGCACCCTCAGCCCACGTAACACAGCCAAACTACGCAAAAATCTCCCCATCAAGACTGACACCCCAACCAGACACTACAGACCACACTCTTCCCATGAGCATACCGGATCACTGGGATGAACATGACATACCAACTTCCAAACGTGCAGAGACAGCTAGAACATCTTGATTCCTGGGATATTCCACATGATAAGGGTTCCACTCATTCCATGAGAGTCTTTGGCGTGAGAGTGGAGCCCAGTAAGCAACAAGAACATCCCCACACCACAACATTGTTGCACATGACTGACACGGCCACTAACACATATGCTGATGCAAGACTGCCTCTAACCTGCTGCCTACACTACCATAACCAGCTCCACTAAACCACCATCTCAGCCCTACCATGGCCAACTCAAATTAACAATTAACTCAATTTGCTACTTAGCTCATTTGAATGTTAAAATAGTTGCTAATCAGCAAATGCACAAATGCACAAATGCCAATAACACAAAGTTACAGCCAAATCACTAACACTATCTCCATCGAGACTAATAAAACTAAATATCAATCCTACGGAGAGGCATTCCATTTCATTTAAATCCTAACAACAACAATGTCAACAACAACACATTGCTTCAATGCGATCAACACCAAAACAAAACTAAAAGAAAGCAAGAGTGAATCACCACTCAAAACTCTTTAACAACTAAGCTAACCAAAGTCGAAGATACCTTACTCAATATTTGAGACTAATCCTTCAATAATACTCAACTATAGATAATATATCATCAAGGAGTGGATGTGGTAATATGAGGAGTGAATATGTGGTAATACTCATAAACATCTTCAATATCAATCACTAACTCTTCATTTGGTAAAGTTAATGTTGTTCACGACTAAATTACTTTTCAAGGAAAAGCCAAGGCTTAACCCCTACTAAATAATCTCATTTAAAACACCATTAACTCAAAATTGCCACTCAACTCGTTTGAATGCCAATATAATTGCTAATTAGCAAATGCATGAATGCTAATAACACAAAGCTACAACTAAACTATCAACACTATATTCATCGAGACTAATGAAACTCAATGTCAATCTTACGGAAAGACATCTCATTTCACTCAAGTCTCAACATTAATAATATCAATGGCAGAGCATCACTTCAATGCTATCAACACTAGGACAAAGCTAGAAGAAAGCAAAAGTGAATCACCACTCAAAGCTCTCTAACAACCAAGCTAACCAAAGTCGAAGATACTATACTTAGTATCTAAGACCAATCCTCCAATAACACTCAGATTCAAATAACACATCATCAACGAGTGATTCACCACATCCAAAACTCAATGAAATCCAACATTACAAACTAAACACAACCAAATGATATTGACAGAGGTAGAGTTGATAAGCCAATATGGAAAAACCATGTAAATTTAATGACACGATCCTCCACAACACCATCTCATACATGGGGTATTATGTTCATGTTGGACAAGTATATGACTCGATGACACGAGTTTATTATTTAGTTATAGTGAAGGCAAGATAAAAAGTGATTGTTAGTTGCTTTGCAACTAGTGATTACTTATAAACTTCGTCAAGGACTGTTAACACTTGTTGCACTCGATGATGATTTAGCAGTGATAAACTTGCTTAAAGGTTCATAAACAAGCACAAACTAAATGACCACTCAAATTCAACTCAACCGCAATAAGCTCACTTATACATTTAATCAACAGCTCTGAGTATGCCTTGAAAAGGCTAGCTATGCATGATCAACACTTAGTTGAAACTAAAATAAAGACCACGAGATGGACTCATATTGGTACATAACCTCTTCATAGACAAAACTATAGTACAGGTACTAACATCTCAACTTCAAACAATTAAGTTGAATATCATCATCCTTAGCCAAAGCACCGGACCACCACATGGATATGATATAAAAATCACAATGACTTAATCATCAATTGAGCAATACCATGAGCAATGCTTATGTCATTACTTCAAGGTTTATGTGAGTATTAAGTGTCAACTAAATTCAACAAAATGCAACATAAATACCACATTCCACCAATAGAAATTTATAACACCTAACATCACTAACTTTTGTTCACAATACGGACAAGCTCATGTCATTCTCTTTCTAACCAAACTCAAAACTAATTTAACACTAAGTTACTCAATGAGCAATAGCTCTTTCTTGGAAAAGAATTGAGCATTGTAACCTAGCATTGTAAGTCTTCTAATAGTAAGCCTAGACAAAATGGTTTAGTGCTTCACCACTATCCATCTAATGATTCACCACTTGTAAGACCATTTCCAATATGTATCAAGATAGGGACTCTTGATTGCATAATATGAATACAAGCAATGAATTAACACCTCGTTACAAATCATTTTTCCAGGAAGAGAAGATGATTTACATGTCTAATCCTTCATCCCTAATGACTCTCTTTTCAGTTTCATCTTTTGACCAAACCTCAAACTTGATTTCACACTACCTTCAATCTAATCCAAGAAAAGTTTATAAGAGAGCAAGGTAATGACTACTTGAACCAATAGATTAATCTCTATAGTCCTAATTGATCCACTTATAATCATGCATAGGAAAGATCCATTGGTTCCGTGCTAAACAATTACGGATCAGCCTATTTGCCACTCATAGCAAACCCAAGGAAGGTCCCATGGTACATGGAACAACTCATGAAACTATCAATAAGCTAACATTAATTCTGCCAACTCAAAGTGTAACCTTGATTTGCTAATGTACCTCTTTCACGAGCCCAAGTGCAAACTCATGCAAACGGAACATCTCCAATTCATCCTATGAGCCCAAGCAAAAGCTCATACAATCTAGTACGAAAGGTAACCAAATTTTATACTCAAGGAACGATTGTGAAGTCATAGCACTTAAATATATACCCACTTAGATCATCATTTTCATCTTTGCGTATATAATAAGACTAGTTGCCCAATCTCATTGGATAGTACTCGCTGAGACATATCCTCTGATACAAAATGTAGTGCACCCTATCTTTTTCCTTTTAAGACAACTGGAAAAGGGGTAATTATTTAATGAGAGAGCCCTTAGTGGCTATTTTATCCCCATATATCCCCCAAATTTTTAAGAATCTACAATGACAGTATATCCAAATCTCATTTTATAATCACATGTGCTACACTCTTATCAAGCAATTGTCTTTTTTCTAGTTGGCTTAAGGAAAGAGAAATAAAATGTGCTACAATTATAGAGAAGGTTAAACTAACTAGCTAAAGGGGTGATCATTTGATTGCAAAGCCTTTTCTTTATCCTTTTATCCTAACCTAGTGCTTAACACAGCCCAAAATGCAATGCTAGCAACCATGACTAGGATGCAATGGGGATTGCCTTCACATGCCAACTGCAGCCATGGCTAGGATGCTTGGTGGCACTTACCTCCCTTGAGCCAAGACAATCCCGGGCATGGCTGCAATGTCTTGGGGCTGCCATAGCCAAGGCATTTCCAGGAGTAAGTTGAGCATAAGTATGAAATCTTCTACAAATAAATATTTCCTAAATGTAAACAAAAAAAAAAAAAAGAAGCAAACCTTACTCTTGGGCACAGCAACAAAGCTTTTCCTTGACCTCCGATTTCAAGGGTGGAAAATGGCTCTTTGCAATGCAAAGTAGTGCCCTAAAAAACTCTCTTTCTAGACTACCAAAATGTGAGCTTTTGCACTTTTCCTCATGTCCACAAGCGGAATGTAAGGATTCCAGGAACCTAGATCATCACAAACAAGACATTTTATAAACCTTCTACAACTTCCTTCAGCTAGGGTTGAGGGTTTGTTGCAAGAGAGGACCATGCACACCACAAGAAGTTTGAGACCTTTCTCTGGACCTACTGCCACTACTACTCTCCCAAAGAGAGTGCTTGAAAGGCCGTCCTGAGCGATCCCTTGCAGAAGGTACAGAAGAGATGAATGAAGAATTTCTAAGTGACCTGGTGTGAGATGGTGGTACTTTGTTCTCTATACAAGATAATTCAACTTAAAACTTCGGATTGATCATCCAGCTTGATTTGGAGAGGTCTCAGTCGACGAGCATGTGTGAATGCCATTTCAGTGGCTATCACGAATTTTACAGCTTCCTTTCTAGTGAAGTATGCTATGAAAGCTTGAAGAAGGACAAAAGAACTCCTGTTGAGATTTCGCTTTATCAAAACTATTCTCTCCATGATGATTTATATTTTCATGACCGATTGTGTGTACCTTATTGTAAGGAGACGCGCACTCTAATCTTGCGGGAAGCTCATGATATTAAGACTTATGAGCGAGTGGCAGCATTATATTTTTGGCCCTGCATGAGGAGTGATGCACAATGTATGTACAAGGATGCTTGAAGTGTCAACGCACGAAGCTTGATACACAGCGCCCTGCTGGATTGTTACATCCTCTAGGAATTCCACAAGGACGATGGGAATCCATTTTGATGGATTTTAACACCGAGTTACCACGTACTCAGCGAAAGAATGATGCAGTTTTGGTTATTGTTGATCGCTTGACCAAACTTGCTCATTTCCGTCCCTGCAAGAAGGCTGTCAGTGGCAGTCAAGTGGCATTCATCAAGGATGTGTTCAAGATTCATGATCTCCCTCGTTCAATTGTATCTGATTGAGACCCCCGATTTACTAGCCATTTTTGGACTAGTCTATTTGAGATTTTAGGACGAAGTTCCTCCTATCATCCAGAAACCGATGGCCAAACTGAATGAACAAATCGTATTTTGGAGGATATGTTATGAAGCTATGCAGATAAAAGCCCTAGTGCATGGGAGGACTATCTGCCTTTGATGGAATTTGCTTATAACAGTTCCATCCATGCTTCGATTGGCATAGCTCCTTTTTATGCTGCTTATGGCTTTATTCCTCGAAGTCCAGACTTGGTTGGCTAAGTCTTGCGTGGAGACTATCAATCAGGTGGTTGATGAAATGACTGCTATCCTTATGGCTATGAGGGATAAGTTGATGCATGCTCAAGAACAACAAAAGAAATACGCTGACCGCTATCTGGTGATAAAGTGTTGGTGTAGATAGCTCTGCATCATTATGTGTCTATCCTAAGTTGTGGCTATGCTATTTTTGGTCCCTTTGAGATCTTATAAAATTTTCATGATGTTATGAGCTGAAGCTCCCTGACACATGGAAGAAGATTCATTCCAATGCTCATTCCAACAGGATCCAATTCCCTTGCTCCAATTGCATCTTATAAAATGCTTAATTTTTTTTTAAATTGCTCCAATTGCAAGCTTAAATTAAATGATTTAACAATTCATCGACTCCTTGTAAGATTATCATAACCCACATGAATTGAAATAAGAACCTTTTTTTTGCATGATGTGAACATGAGCAATGAAATCACACTTCATTGCAAATTATCTCTTGAAAAAGAAAAAATGTTTTTTGTGTTTGATTTTTCATCCTTGATAACTATCTTTTCGAACTCAACTTTAACTAAGCCTTAAATTTGTATTCGCACTGTCTTCAAACCAATTTAATATAATAGAGTAATGCATTGACTATTTGAATTAACAGACTAATCTTTATAATTTTGATTGATCCATTCATAATCATGCCTATAAAAAATTAGAGATAGTCCAAAGTTGAGCTCAACTTAGCACAAATCAATATAAAACAATACAGTCAACCATAAGTGTTACAAAGGAAACTTATGTTAAAAAAATTAAGGTTTTAATAAATTTTAAAATATTGAAACACATAAATACTTAACATGATTGAGTAAAAAGTATAAAGTGAAACTCTCAAACAAAACTCCCTCAAGTACAAAAAGCCCTGCCTCCTAAAACTAGAGCCACCCGAAGCAACTCATCCTAGAGTACTCTTCCACTGGATAACAAAGACTTGAAACTGTGTTTTAGCTGACACAGGTAGGAAATAGTTTTCAACCAAATAAATTTCCCCGCCTGGCCTCTTTATTTCAAGCCTTTCACTGCCCTCTCCGACTTGGATCGAGCAAAAAATGCCCGAGCACGATCTTGTGTGCCGAGCACAGGTAGGGAGAATTCTGATCTCCTGGTCGACGCTGCTATGCTGCCTGGCGCGATCCCAGAGCACTGCCGATGCCAAGCGCATCTTTGATTCCATACCCGAGCACTGCCTCGTCTTGATGCTGTAGCGCTCTGAAGAAACAGAGAATACTCCCTCTGGGATGGCTCTCAGGAAACGGCAAAGAAAAACTAAGAACCTTAAACTGGAGGGCCTGTACACCACGTGGCTCCAACACCGTGAATGGATTGGAATTCGGCCTCGCGGGGATGCTCCCCCCGGCGCTGTTCAAGGCATCGGTGCTCGAGACCAGAACTGTGACTAATCTGACTTGCGCGGCTCACCAGAAATCCGGCACTGCCGTTCAGATGGAGGAGATCAAGAGCCATGAGCAGTGAGAGAGATGGTGGATTTAAGCAGTGTGGATAGATGATAGATCAATGCCAGTTTTTGTTTCATATTTAGTAAGGATTCTGCAAGGCGCCAATACTTGGCCGGATGGAGGGAAATGCGTCTTTCAACTACTCTCGGCTGCTCCGGCGATGCGGCAACGATAAGGCTCTGATGGAAGGCAGGAAACTCCACGCACAGCCGGCGGCTCGGCCGTGACATGTATCTCAAGTGCAGGAGCTTGATAGAGCTTTGTTCTTCCGACGACGTTGCTCCGTGGACAGCACTGGTGGCGGCGGCCAATCCTTACGGACTTTCCAATCCATGCTCCAGTCGGGGATCTCGATCGACAAGATCACACTGCTCATGGTCTTCAACTCTTGTACCAAGGCCGGGGTTTTGAGAAGGGAGAAGAGTTCGTGGTTACAGTGACGAGTGTGGCCTTTCAGCTGAAACTGCCGTGGCAACCGCCATCGTCAACTTCTATGCGATACTAGCACGTTACATTTTCCTATGTTCTTCTTTTTCGCTATCATATCACGAATTTGGTGTCTCGTTGATCGCAAACGACTGCCCAGGACTTGTATGTCCAAAAAAAGATCTTGAAGTCAATCGGGATGATAAGTAAAGTCTTGACTTGCGACTAGCGTCGACAATTATCTTGTTTTGCAGACAGTGCATTCCAGTTCGCGTGCACAATCAATTTAGAACCTGTAGCAAACCACAAAACGACAAGGCAGTCCTTGTTCAGCATGTCCCCTCTGCAATAAGTGAGCAAAAGATTGCTCTCACTTCTCATCTCGATTGACTTCAAGGTTCTTTTTTTCATGACAGACAATCGTTTACAATGCACTTGCTGAGGCTGATGCGTTGTCAGCCCAACAAGACACCAGAGACGTATATAAGAGCAATCTTCTTTGATCCTTATATTTCCTTTCAGAGTTCGCAATATGATAGCGAAACGAGCTGAAATTAAGGGGGATGGATATCTGAAATACGGTATACCATCCAAGCTGTAGATGCCTGCCTTGTCTTCAGTTTTGCTGTGGAAAGGCTGTAGCTTACGGGATTCCTGTGCAACAGAAGTTCGCTGAGAGCATGCTAACAAGATTAAGAACGTCTTAGCACTCCTACGGTTTTTATTTGCTTGGTAATTGGAGAAATGTTTTTAAGTAGCTGTGATCTGATGGATAAAACTCCACCTTCACTTTACATAAAGCTTTTGAGGGACTCGAGGCACTGTGCGATGTGTGCGCGGTGCTCCGGCACTATGATCGCATCCCAGGAGCTGGGCGGAACAAGGCCTGGAAGCACATACTGGTCGACTCTCGTCGAGAAGCCAGGCCGCCGCCCTTGCTTGACGCACTCCACCATCTCCCTGCTCAGCCTCATCAGGTAAAATGTTGGGCAAGTGCCTCGCATCACAATCCCTGGTAAAAGAAGCTCCTCTGGAGGAGATTCACAAACATGGTTCTCATACTTATCCAGGAGCTCCTGATACGTAGCAATCCCTGAGGCGATCATCTCCGCCTCTGGATCGTGATCCCTGTCCTTGAAGCTCCTATCAATTTGGACAACGAGGCGAATGAAACCATCCACCTCCGTCTCGACTACAACACCAGGGCTCGCATCCACTTTAGTGTTGCCAATTTTGAGCTCCAGCTTACGCCGTGTTATGCGCATGCCAGGGAGATCGAGGCGGAAGAGCTCCAGGAGCGACTTGGACAAGTTTTCAATGTCGGACACTTCCTCAAACCTGTGAGTTTTGGTGACGCAGGTGATGGACTTGACAAGGATCTCCACGGCCCTGGAGCTGCATGCTATCCTACTCGGCCGCAAAGACCCCTGCATGATGGGAGCCAGGTCCAAACCTAAAAGCTCGAGCACATCGCCACCATTGCCACTGCTGCCCTCATGCGGCTCCTTCCCAAAGAAATCCTTGAAATTTCTTACCCTGGCCAGGTTGATGCCATAGAAGCCCATCTCGCCCCGCCTCATGTCAACCCTGAATGAAACCTTAAAAGGGAGCATCTATAATAATGAGTTGCCGAACGTTTTAGGCCGGTCGATCCAGCCAATCATCGTAAGGGTGATTTCTTTAACCATGTAACACTGAAATGTTTTGATAAATAGATGTTTTGTGTGCCCATTGGCTATTGTGAGAGAAGAAGGACATTTGCCATGTGTGACATCATGGGTAAGAATCAAATTTGCTCCCTCCTTCTGAGCAGGGCTGCTCCCTCAATCTAGATGAGGACCTGCATGCAGCTCCTGATTGAGGCATGGGGATCCATGCAACATTGATGTGAAAGTTTACTTTCATATACGCATTGAGGCATTGGCTTTGTGAAGAGAGTGCTGGTGATCAGATTCCAAGTGCATGTGTCAATTTCCATAAAAACTTAAGATCAATGTTTGAACTTGGAGTTTCTTGGTAGTAGGACAGTAAAGAAGATAAATAATGTCCAGTCTTAAGTGAGCTGGGGCATGCTGCTATTGCACTTGTTTTTGCCAATTGCCTCTGTAAATAACCACACTGTGTTTTCTGCCTACTGCCTTGAGTTGAGCTGCTACAACACAGGTTTTTAAAATTTTTATCAGCACTTCGTGGCATGAAAAAGAGTCCCAAGCAATGTTTGTATACTTGTGCTTTCCAACTCTTTGCTAAACTCCTAATTTTTAGTTTACTTGCTCCAGCTCAAACTCAGTGTTCAATTTGCAGTCTATCATGACGTGAACATACAATTGATTGTAAGATAGTAGATCATACAATTGCATTTTACAGATTTGATCTAGAAGGATATTCGGCAAAGTTCACCCCTTATATGCAAGCCACTTGGTATGGACAATGGCAATGTGCTTGGAATGGCAAGGATGGTTGTGAGGATATTGTGAAGTGTTTTATAGTTTCAAAGGCATTTCCTCCAGACTTAATACTTGCTATATGCAGATCATGAATGTCACAATTGAACAGCTGCATGGCCCTAGAGATCAGGAAGAGATTATTGATAATATGTAGATCAAAAAAATTTTGCCCACCAGGCAGCTTAGTATTACATATGAAACTATTTTGATTATTATAATTTATTGTTGGTAAACATTTGGTTTGCTTTAGTCTTTTTTATGTAAATGGATAATGCATAAGTTAATTTACCAAAAGCTTAGAAAACCAAAAGTATTTTGCAGACTGATGACTTGGAGATTTCTCTCTCTTTCTCCACAGGTGGAGGTTTTCCCACGAATCTAAGGAGGCGAAAACCTAAATACCTTCTCTTTGCTCTGTGTGCCCAGGAGCGTTTGCGAGGGGGTGTTGGATCTCAAGCCCAGCAATCACGTCATTCCAGTGTTCATGGGCAAGTTATCATCTGGCTGGTTGTATGCGTCATGAGACACAGCGGCTCAAACTGTTTTACATCCTATTTTTTTGTTATCATGTTTACTAGAAATGGTTTTTACCAGTGCTGGGTTTTTATCATGCAATTGAAACCTCCTTCGAGTGTGAGCATGGACAGGCTGTTAATTACCCCTATTGAAGCACTGCCAATGTTTTGCCTGGTTTTTCTCTTGAGTTATACAACATGCTAGTATAGCTCTATAGTCTAGTGATAATAGGAAGAAAACTTTAAGGCCAGCTGTGAAAAATGCTACTAATACCAACGATTCCATTCCTCCGAGGATGGAGAGCAAGCTTCAACTACCTTACCAGCTTCTCTGGATTTGATAATTAAGCATGAACAGTTTTTTCAGCTGAGACACAATAACAAAGTAGTTTTTTCAGCTGAGACACAATAACAAAGTAGTGAAGCAAGAAAAGTGGCCATCCCATCCACTCGTCTGCATATGTGGTGCCAATTTCATTGACAGAGTAAGATGTCTTAGTGTATTGCCAACTATGAGGAATCACCACCTCCATCAGACCATCTCAAAGACCCAGTTCTGAGCAGGAAATAGAGAGGAAAACAGTATGTCTCCCACATCCAGCGATCCAGCGCCTCCATAAATGCTTTCCCGCCCTACCTCCCACAAAATGCCACCTCAACTTGAAAGTTAGCATATGACAGGCGTTGCGATCTCTTCTTTGCTTGCATTGATTTAAGCTGTGCCAAACTCCTATTGCTTCCACGCGACGTAAATTGATTCCACGCGACGTAAACCATGTCCCGCTGCAGCATTGGATCGAAGGCAGCTTGCCAGCACGCCATCTCATTGTTTCCAGCGAAGACGAGCTCAGATCCAGTCCATTTGATCATCTCTTCACTTTACATAAAGCTTTTGAGAGACTCGAGGCACTGTGCGATGTGCGCGCGGTGCTCCGGCACTATGATCGCATCCCAGGAGCTGGGCGGAACAAGGCCTGGAAGCACATACTGGTCGACTCTCGTCGAGAAGCCAGGCCGCCGCCCTTGCTTGACGCACTCCACCATCTCCCTGCTCAGCCTCATCAGGTAAAACGTTGGGCAAGTGCCTCGCATCACAATCCCAGGCAAAAGAAGCTCCTGCGGAGGAGATTCACAAACACGGTCCAGGAGCTCCTGATACGCAGCAATCCCTGAGGCGATCATCTCCGCCTCTGGATCGTGATCCCTGTCCTTGAAGCTCCTATCAATTTGCACAACGAGGCGAATGAAATCATCCACCTCCGTCTCGACTGCAACACCAGGGCTCGCATCCACTGCTATGTTGTCAATTTGGAGCTCCAGCTTACGCCGTGTGACGACGCACATCCCAGGGACATCGAGGCGGAAGAGCTCCAGGAGTGACTTGGACAAGTTTTCAATGTCGGACACTTCCTCGAATCTGTGAGTTTTGGTGACGCAGGTGATGGACTTGACGAGGAGCTCCACGGCCCTGGAGCTGCATACTATCCTGCTCGGCCGCAAAGACGCCTGCATTATAGGAGCCAGGTCCAGACCTAAAAATTCCAGCACATCGCCATCGCCACTGCTCCTTCCTTCCTGCGGCTCCTTCCCAAAGAAATCCTTGAAATTTCTTACCCTGACCACGTTGATGCCATAGAAGCCCATCTCGCCCCGTCTCATGTCCCTAAGGATGCCACAGAAAGTCCTATGAACCCTAATGAAATATACACCCCTTTTCCTATAATGTCTATCTGAACGTGATCTCTTTGGTAGAAGAGGCCGTCGCTAGGTCCAGATCGAGTACTTCGTCATTGAACCTCCTCAACGACTCGGCGAAAGACTTCCAGAATCTGATTTCTTCATGGACAATCTTTGGAGTACGTACGGCAGGCTCCGTAAGGAGCAGAATCACCATTCCGTTGAAGATGTCCCATCACCAGACAGAAGCAAATCCGGATCACTGTGGAGGATGAAGCAACCGCGATTAAAGATGCTGGTTGTCGAGCTCGGAGGCCACCGGCATCTACACCACCCACAGGACATCATGATCTTCACGACTTGGTTGGGAGAGGATGGTTTTCGCTCCGAGCTTTTACCTAGTTCGAGCGTCATCTGTCAGGCCGTGCAGGGCACGTCTGGTGGTGGCACAGATTACAGCTTTGAATGCGTTCCCTCCCCCATTGAAAGCTACGTATGTTTAAACTTTTTTTTTTTCATCTCAAGAACTTGTAAGCTTTTTCTTTGATCCAGGGTGGTGGTGTTTGCGTGATCGGACGAATTATCCCCGGCCACCCAATCCACTCGAGAAACTTTCTCGCATGACGCGTTCTCAAAGGTTTGAAGGTTTCAAGGGAGTAACGCAGCTTCCAGTGCTCATGGAGAGATTCGTGACAAAGGCAAGGGATTTACTAGATACGAGAATTTCGTGCGTCTCCATGTATTTCTTCGGATTTTCTGGAAATGTTTACCACTCACTGCCTCCCGCTAGCGCAAATCAACGAGGCCTTTGATCTGATGCTCGAGAGAAAGAGCCTGCGATACGTTATTTGTGGTGGGCTGACCATGGAGGGGATTGTCCGAGCGGCTCTGGACACATGAAAAGTTAATATGATTCTTATCTCTCGGGATCGGGGATTTGACTTTGATCTCTTACCTACGAATTTGCCGATGATAGACTGAAGAGTTGTTGTAGCAGTCTTAAGATGGGCGTAAGCCTAGACGAGGCATGTTCAGTGATTGAACACTCGGCTCCTTTATCCCGCTTCTTCTCCCGCCGAGAAGCTCTCCTTCTTTCCTCTAACCGCACGTCACCTTCCTATGGATCAATTTGGGCCGGTACATCGTCGTTGTAGCAGCCCGCTCCGATCCGTAGGCAGATTGGGCTGGGGCTGGCACATCCCAGGGGAGTTCTCGAAAAGATGGGCGGGAAGCCCAAAGGGGAGATCTAGATCGATACAAAGTTAGTCAATCTGCCTCACCAGTCGATCGATCATACAGCCCACCGCCGGTTGCGCACAATCGAGCGATCCACCGATCATCTCTTTGTTCTTAGCAGCAGATTGGAGCAATGGCATGGATTGGAGGTGGATCTCATCTATGGTAGAACTCCATTCTCGTATCTACAAGAATTCTTTTTGTTTTCTTGGATGAGATCCTTTGAATATAGATAAGATGGAGGTGCAAAACACCTACTGCAACCGATCTCACGCATTCCACTTTCAACGATTGTCCATGCAAGCTTTCAATCGATTCTCTCTTTTCTACTTGCAAATGCTGGTTCTCTGCTGATATTTGGCAGTGATTGCACTTTCAATTTTCTGCTTTGCTGTTCTCTTCCTCAATTCTCCATTCTGTTTTGTTTCTTTGATCTTCTCTACAGTGTGTCATGTGCTTCTTATCTCTTCAGAAATTGGGCCCTTCACATGTCTTTTCCTTGTTGGTTTTTTCTAAACTATTTTTTTCTCTCTCGCTTTTGATCACTGTAGATATGTATGTTGTGCTGAGTACATGCCTTGCAATGCCAGCTGCGGTGAGCAAAGATGTCCGGAACTTTGTCTCTGTGCTAAGGTAGTCAAGAATTTCATTTCCAAACTCGTTTTTAAAAACCAAAACCCAAAAATTGCATCAGGAACTTTTAATTTTTTCTTTGAATCAGCCTTTTTCTTACAGAGCCAGCGAGCCAGCTAGAGTAACCTTTTCATCCTGTAAGAGTTCCTACTTCTTATTGCTTTTTGTAAAAGCTATTTTTGTTCTCACTGATCTCTAGGAGCAGCACATTCAACAAGCAGCAGACTAACCAGACTGGAGCAGCACTGAGCACCACTCAAGCAGCCACAGCCGAGCAAGTAGTGATGCAATGCAACAGTGCAGAAATCCAGCCCCAGCAAGCAACTCAGCAGTGCAGCCACAAGCAAGCAACAATCCAGCTCCATCCAGCAATATAGCAGTTTAGCCATGAGCAAGTAGTGATCTAGCTCCAGCCGCAGCCATGGCTGATCCAGCTTTAGTTGTGACAAGTGCAACCCAGTGCTTATAATTGAGAGATTTAAAATTCAATTAATAATATGACATCGGCAGTGAAATAATGTGAAATCTCTTATAATTTTTTTAAAATTCAGAAGTGTTTCATTTCAATTTCATTAATTGTGAAATTCAGTTTTTCTCTACTATTGTCAACATATTTGTCTTGCTACAGGAAGAACAACAAACTAGTAGGGGAAAAATAGGATCACTATAACTTCTAAGTTACTTTACCTTCAATTAATTTTTTCAGATGTATTTGCAGGGTCTATAAAATTTAGCCAAAATCCATTTATTTTTTATATGGAGTTAAGTATCGTCTACATATAAATCTTATTAATGTTCTACCAGGCTTTAATTTTTAGAGGAGCACAGGAAGCATCAAGCCTTACAGCCACTCCTATGAAAGAAAATTTTATATTAAGCAAACAAATTATTAAATCAACAAATTATTATTAAAGTCTATATTTCATATTGTACAAGAAACTTTTTAAAATAAATAAGGGAAACATCTATCAAACAATGCATCTAAAGGGTCGGCACAGAGAAACTTTTTGGAACGGAATTTTTTCACCTTAGTGATAAATGTAGGCTTTTTACCTTCTTTGACGCAATCAGCCAAAGTTTTTGTCATGCTGATGAGATAAAACCAAGGAAGAGTTCCTCCAGGAAATACAATATCTTCCAGTGGTACACGTCCCAGGTCATAGAGCTCATGTAGCCTTTCATTATCTTGTATTGCAGCTATGGATTCTGCCATGAGTTGAGCTTGAGGATTATGACTTCTGAGTTGAAGATGATCAGAGGTTTTGTCTTCAGTAGCTACCATGTCACTTCATCTTCCACACACAAATCTGAACTTACTTCCTTTTAGCTGTCTAACATCTGCAGTGGAATGGTGACTCTAGTCCTTATAGAGGAACCATTACTGTCATAACCTAAGAACTCCAACAACCTCTACCCACATGGATGGCACAAGACTCACGTCTCTGGTGAGCTCTAGTGGCAGAGATGATGTCCTTCACAAGTAATTCTACAACACGAGACCTAAATGAGATCTCAGTAGATAAGCTTAGGTAAACGTCTATAACCATGCACTGTCTTTGCAGAGTTTTTAGATCTGGATCTGGTTCACCAATGAATTCCTCGAAGGACCTAACTTCCGTGATCTCGAATCCGAGAAGATCCCACTTCCTTGCCCTTGCCTGACTCTTTCCTTTTCGTCCTTGCCACAGGGTCTGACTCTTTTCTTTTCCGGGTTCCTTTCAGGGTTTGAGCAAATTTCTGTTATAGGCACAATCCACTCCAGTAATCTGAACTCCTTTTGCCGAGGTACGGTGTTTCGTGGTCTGTCACTAGCGAAGATGGAGTTCTTTTTGCTAGGAACTCATTGTGCTGGTGAACTTGTCTGATCGAGGGGAACTGAACTCCCTTCAATGCTGCAGCGGGACATCGTTTCCTTGGTTTACGTCCCAGCGAGGGATTCTCAATCGAATGCCGTGTGGGATATTCTCACCTGGGCACTTGCCCACTCAGGGCAACTGTAGCGCGCCAGATGCTTGTTTGGCGGAAACAACCAACTCAGAAATCTCTGAGCACTCTCAGGCCGGCAGGGTTTCTTCCGCGATGGATATCTTTCAAAAATTGTTGGAGTTTCTTGATTACCTCTATAGGGAATTTGGCGTTAATGCCCAATGATAAAAGTTTTTAGAACACTCTTCACAGATGACTCCTTTGCTATGATCATGCAAAAGTATCCGGCTTGGGATGGTGAGCTAACCATCTTCTATAAATATTTTCTTTTGAGTGTTTTCCAGGTACATAAGCTCAGGTTTATGTGAGAGCGCGACAAACTTCTTGATCGAGAAAAGCAGTGGAAGGCTGTGATCGATCATCCGCAGGGGATTGCTGTGCGTAGCAATGGAGTTGAGACGAAAAGCAAGCTGGAAAGTAAAACCAAGCTTCAGAAGGGATGCAAGCGATCTGGAAGACACTATTTTGCTCATTTTTGCAGAACAAGGAAGACAATGTGATGTTCAAGCAGGTTCTTGGTTTCGTAGTTTCTCCAGGCAGTTTTTATTTCCTTGCGCTTGATTTGGCAGATTGCATTCGAACTGGATTTCACTGTCTGCCCCACAAGATAATTGTCCACGCGAAGTCTATACTTTTCATCTCGATTGACTTTAAGTTTTTTTTTTCCGTTTAGCTGAGGCTGATGACATCCTGGGTATTTGTTTGCAATGTCTAGTATGCAGAGCCACAAACAAACGATGCACCAATAGGATTCTTGGAGAAGCATGCAAAGAGCACATAACTTTATATTTATATTCCTTTTAGAGTCTGCAATAGCAAAATGAGCTAAAGTTACGAAAGTTAAAGTGATCATTCATTGATCTCTTCATACTTGTTCCTACTTCATTAGGATTTCCACTTTTGCTCTTGACTTTATGGCATACTTTTGGCTCTACTTTTGGTCTTAGAGATTTATGTTTGACATGTTGTTTCTGCATCTAAATTCACAATCTAACATCATTTCATAGTTAATAAGTTTTATGATTGTCCCATATAATAGGGATAGTGTGTAAGTCAAGTATGGCCAACTAATCTAAAATATAGTTTAACTTTCACTTGTATACATGTCTTTGTTTTACATTTGTCTTGGGTTTAAGTTTAATATCCATACTATGCTATTTTGTGGAGTATTTATATATTTGCATTAATCCACTAATATACTGAAATAACACTAGACTCCATTTGATTATGTTTTGTGTGTTCCAATTCCTTTACTCTTTCGCTATATGCTTAAGTGTTTAGCTCTGTCCTTTGTTCAGTGGCTCAAGGCCTTGAAGCTCAAGGTCCACTTTGAGGGTAGCATCCAAATCCACGCAACTTTTCTAGCACTAATTGTGATGTTCAGGATCTGCATATAGCAAGTATTAAGTTTAGAGGAAATGCCTTTAAAACTATAAAACACATCATGATATCCTCACAACTTAGATTGTCACCATTTGCAACACCTCACTATTGTCCATACCAAGCAGCTTGCTTTGCCCCAATATCCTTCCAAATCAAAGCTGTAAGATGACTATGAATGATCTAATGACTTTTACAATCAATTATATGTTCACATTCTGATAAATTACAAATTGGATACTAAGTTCGAGCTGGAGCAAATAAATTATAGACTATGAGTTTAGTCAAGAGTTGAAAGCATATATATGCTTGGGACTCTTTCTCTTGCCATGAAGTGCTGATATTAAGCTTAAGAACCTGTGTCATAGCAGCTCAACCTGAGGCAGCAAGTAGAAAACATGGTGTGGTTATTCATGGAGGCAAATGGCAAAAGCAAGTGTAATAGCAACATGCCCAGCTCACTTAAGACTGGAAAATATTTTAGCTAGAGCTAACAATCTTGTTTACTGTCCCACTACCAAGAAATTCCTAGTTCAAACATTGACCTTAAGTTCATATGGAGACCTTTGGAATCTGATCACTAACTTTGTTTAGCACTCTTCACAAGCCTGTTCCTTAATGCATTTTTGTATGGTCAAATTTAAATTTTAATTCACAACTTTGTGTGCAAATCCATGGAGCACCATCAATCTTGCATGAATCCCCATGCCTAAATCAAGAACTTTAACCTTCACTCCAAGCCATCAAGAATTAAGGGAGTGGCCCTGTTTAGTGGGAGTGGAATTAAGATTGAGGAAGCAAAAAGTGCCATTGTGATTCTTTCCAAATCTGCATGTCACATATGTTAAATTTCTCATAATACAACAATCATTGGCCAAAACAAAACCTTATCAAAATATTTCAATAAGGCATAGTTCAAGAAATCAGAGTAATCATTTGGATTTAATGGCCTAAAAAGCTGGGCAACTCATCTCTCTTTAGTGCCAGGTATAAAAAGTATTTATTAGTTAAACTAACTATAGTTTCCACATACTAATTATTGCCAACATTTTTTGTTTGCTTAAGCAAATCTGTAAGGGGAGTGAGTGGATATACATAAAATATGTTTATAATTTATATATTTTCTCAAAGATTTCTTAGTATATTCTAGTTTATTCTACCATCAAATGGGATTTATTTATTTTTGGTTTGCTTAAGCAAGGTAATTGATATACCTAAAAATATTCTACCATCTAACAGTTGTTATTCATTTAGATTAATTTTTTATTTATAATTTATAAATATGTTTATAAATTATAAACTTGCTTAAACACTTTCTAGTATATTCTTTTTATTCTACCATCTTGCAATAAGATTAATCTTGTGTTTATAAATTATAAACTTTTATTTGATCAATTGGATTAATAAGTAAGTATAACATTACTATTAAGCAAACCAAGCATTGCTACATACAACACATAAAAATTATAAACATATTTATAATAATAAACTTCCATTGTGAGTGCATGGAATATGGAAAGGGAATACAAAAATGTGCATATTAATTAGCCCAAAAACCCTAGCTTATATATAGGAGCGAGTGGTCCGGATTGAAACCAATCTGATGGCTACCAAAATCCCACTACGCTAATATTAGTATATGGCATCGTAGCTGTACACTTGGCCCTCACATCATCCCCTCCTCTCGGAATAATGGAAGACCATCAGGGTTCTCTTGTAGACGGGCCGGGATCTGGAGGAACATCAGGAGGAGGCATCGGTGGATCTGTAGATGGTATTAACCACTCCTGATCCCTTTGTATGAAGCGTTTCAACCGCTGCACATACACAATCTCTGGAGGATCGGCCTGCTAGACATCATGCCGAACCTCATAAACTTGTGGTCCAACTTGCTGCAACACCTGATACGGTCCTTTCCACTGTGCAAAGAGACCCTTAGATAAACCACGTACCGTAAGATGGGGAAAATGGACTAACACCAAATCATCCACTTTGTACTTTGCAGGTGGGTGATGATGGGAGTTGTAACACCGTTGTTATCCCACTTGTACGCGAAGTGTTCGGCAAACTCCGCTCGGACAAGTGGAAGAATGCTTGTCAAATATTGATCCCATGACCTAGCATCCGTAGTTTGTGGCAATCGCGAAGGTAAACCTAGCTCCGTTGGTAATATTGGATCATGACCATATAGGAGTTTATATGGTGAAGCACCAATAGAACTTTGCACCCCAGTGATATATGCATGCCAAAGAGACGGCAAATAACCATCCCAATCCGAATGCTGAAAGTTCACATACTTCGCAAACATCCCCTTGAACGTCCAAACGAGCCATTCCACCAAACCATCTAATTGTGGATGATAAGCACTCATGAAAGTGTGGTGAATCCTCAACCGAGACGTCAAAACATGAAATGCCTTAACCATAAGTGCGGGACCATTATCCGAAAGAATCCGCTCTGGACAAGAATGCTGAAACACCACTCGATTGAGGAGGAAGTATTCAACAGCAGTTGCAAAGGCGCTAGCAAGAGCACCAACTTCCACCCAACAAGTCAAATAGTCAGAAGTAATAATAACATACTCATTGCCAGCAGTCGACCGTGGAAAAGGTCCCATAAGATCAAACGCCACCAACTCAAACGGATGGAAACTGCAATTGACTCCAATCGTCCTTCCGTAGCCCAAGGGGGAGTATTACGAGCTTGGCACCAAACGCAATTACGCACATACCAGATAATATTACATCGCATCTCCAGCCAATAGAAAGACCTGCGTAGCTTTTCAATTATAAACAACAATGTCCCATATGCCCACCTAGAATAGGAGAATCATGGTAGGCATGGAAAAATCGCGGAATAAAGATAGAAGGCACCACTAGCCGTAAATGATCATCAGGATCTATCCCCACAAAATAAAGAAGGCCATCTTCAAGACAATATTGAGAATGTAAATGCCGGAAAGGCAAGTCATCAGCAAGTGATGTAGGATTCTCAAACCCATCTCGAAGCCTTCGAATCCATGGCTCAATCTTTTGAGCCATGCGAACCTCATCAAGCGAAGGTAGATCTTGCTTTGCACCTTGTGAACACTGAACGTCAAGTACAACAACTGCTGACGGTACAGAATCCTTGTCTAAAAAATCCACAGATGCTGGAACAACAAGCTCGTCAGAAACATGAGAAGAGAGTGAAGAAGAAAGAGGAGCTCGAGAAAGGGCATCAGTATCAGTTATAGAACTCCCTAGGCGATGAACAACATCAAAATCATATATCTGAAGCTTCAAAGCCCACCGAGCAGTACGACCAACTAGGTTCTTTCGCTTTAATAATGAAGTAATAGCAGTATGGTCACCTTCAAGTAACGTCCAAGAACCATGTAGATATACATGAAGTTTCTCGAAACCCCAGACTGCTACTAAACACTCCTTCTCTGTCGTGGAGTAGTTCATCTCCGCTGGTTGTAATGTATGGCTTATATATGCAATGGGATGGCGCTGACCAAGCACACTCGAGCTCTTTTGCATTAACACACCTCTAAGACTAATGTCAGAAGCATCCACGCGCAAAATAAAAGGTCGAGTGTAGTCAGGATATGCCAAAACCGGAGGAGTTGTCAATAACTCTTTGAGATCCCCGAACGTTCGCTCACAATCCGGAGGCCAGATGAAAGATGACGTTGATGACTTCAGCAACGCTCGCAATAGTACAGTGCGATCAGAAAGATGATCCACAAAACGCTCAAGATACTGCACCTTGCCCAAGAAGCGCTGCACATTATTCACACACTTCAGAGTAGGGAACTTTAGAACAGCCACAAGTTTGTCAGGATCAACTTGCAAATTCTCACGAGAGATATGATACCCAAAATAAGTTGTGTCCTTGGATCCAAACACACACTTCGACCGCTTCAACTTTAAACTAACGTCACGTAGCCGATTCAACACTTTACAAACATCACGAATGTGCTCCTCCCACATCCCCTCCGAGTGGATCAAGACATCATCAATGAAGTCAGCAGTCACCTCTAGCATATCGTAAAGAACCTCGTCCATCATCTGTTGAAAAGTTGCTAGAGCATTGTTCAAACCAAATGGCATGACCAAGAACTCGTACAAACCAAATGGTGTACTAAAAGCAGTCTTAGGAATATCTTCTTCGACCATCGGTACTTGTCAGTACCCAGAAACAAGATCTAACTTGGTGAACCAACGACTTCGCCCCAGACGATCCAAGAGATCAGCAGTGTGAGGAAGAGGGTACACATCTGGGATCGTTACGTCGTTTAACGGACGATAGTTGATGCAGAAACAAATACACCCATCATGCTTTGTCACAAGATGAGGTTCACATGCCCAAGGACTCTGCGACTTTCGAATAACACCCTTCTCCAACATCTCCTTGACATTTGCAAGTAAAATCTTGATCTCCTTTGGTGACCGACGACGAACAAGAACCTTGATTGGATGAGCATCCCCAGTTGGAATCAGATGATGTGTGGCAATCTTGGCTCCAGACGATAGGTCAAAGTCAAAGAGATCAGAATATTCCTTCATGAGCCGGTCAACTACTGCAACACAAAGATCGTCGGAGGGATCGGAAAAGGGAAGAGCAGAATAAGATGGAAACACAAGAGGAAAAAGTGGGGGAACAAAAGTAATGGAAGCAGAGGTAGAAGTAGAGGGACGAAGAGGTACAAAAGTGAGAGGAATGGATGAAACATAAGAAAGTATGAGATAAGGGGAAGAAGCCTCAAAGTCACATTTGGCATGATTGCGCTGCAACCAATCCATACCAAGAATGAGGTCAAAAGCTTGACTTGGCACCACCCGCAACAACTGCAATTCAAGCTCGAGATCACCCACACGTGACAACCAGGTCTACCTCATCCCGTGCACATATATGTGTACGGCCATTGCCATAAAGAATGAAAACTGGTTCCGCTGCACGACGCAAGTGTAGACGACAACGTGTGGCAACAGGTCGAGCAATAGAAGATAAACTCAAACCTGTATCAACTAACACAAAGAGAATAATAGGAGACCTCTTGTTATAAAGATGAGCTTGGAAAGTAAACACTGGATGAACTAGTGCCGAGTGAACCCCTTGATGATACTCCTGAAAGAAAGATGGACGGGTCACTGATTTATTTGCGCAAGGTCCCTCTGTTACTCACGTGACTCCTCGTTTCCCGGATGCATCTCGGTGTCCAAACCTTCCACTGCAGCAGCACCAACGGGACGTTGCTGACGCCAAGGTCTCCACCCAGGAAATGGAGGTTGCCAATCCGGAAAATGCCGACAACGCCGATAAGTATGACCAACTTCATCACATGCCCAGCAGCGAACATCACGGCCACGACCACATCCTCGCCCTTGGCCTTGGACTCGAGCAGCAGTAGCATCAACCTCCATTGGAACATGACCATCACTCACAAAAAGTGGAGCTAAAGGACGTGCAGCGAGAAGTGGAAGAGGTGATGTCTCATAACGTTATGCCAAGCAAAGAGCATCATCAAGGGTGGCAGGAGCAAGTGCATGCACAAGTCCAACAAGATTTTGACGAAGTGCTGGTCACAACATTCCTAGCTTGATCCGTTTCGACATATTTGGCTCCACACGAAGCAAAAGACTTCAGAAACGAACACCAAATTGCATCACCAACTCAAATGGCCCTTGGCAAAAACAATGCAATTGTTGGAAGGCATCGTCATAGTCGTTGGCATGTCCGAAGGCACGTTTGAAGACGTCCGGGAGAACACTCCAATCCCCACAAGTGGTTGCGCTCAAACCATTGTACCACTGCAATGCTGTCCCTTGAAGACACGTGGGAAACTTACGCAAACGTCGAGCATCATCCCAAGAATGATATGTGGCAATCACCATGAAGTGATCGAACTAATGGTACACATCATCCCCAAGATTCCCACGAAAGAACTCTAGCCGAACGCAAAGATTGGCACCAAGAGTAGGAGGAGTTGTACCACGTGCCGTGAACGCCACCATCAACTGAGTTTGGTTTTTCAATTAGCATCAAGCAATTGTACCAACTGCTGCTCTAAAGTCAAAGGAGGAGATTGCTGATCTGCCATGAAGACGAACAAAGAAAGAGCAAAAGAAGATAAATGACAAAAAGCTGGAAGGAAATGGTAGATTTAGACAATGCAAAAAGCTAGATCTAAACCAAAATCCTGAAGAAATGGAAAAAGCTAGATCTAGACGATGCAAAAGCTAGATCCAAACCAAAATCCCAAATCCAAGCACTCCCCAGGGACAATCAAAAGTGCCCCTCACCTCCACCAATGTGAGTGCATGGAATATGGAAAGGGAATACAGAAATGTGCATATCAATTATCCCAAAAACCATAGCTTATATACAGGAGTAAGTGGTCCGGATTAAAAGCAATCCGATGGCTACCAAAATCCCACTACGCTAATATTAGTATACGGCATCGTAGCCATACACTTGGCTCTCACACCATCTGATTAATTAAATTAATAAATAAAAAATATTAAAATAAAAAATATTATTAAAAATTTATATTTTATATTGTCCAAGAAACTTTTTAAAAGAAATAAGGGATTGTATGATGAAACGTCTAGAATCCTTAAGAAACAATGCATCTGAAGGGTCGGCACAGAGAAACTTTTTGGAACGGAATTTCTTCACCTTAGTGATAAATGTAGGCCTTTTACCTTCTTTGACGCAATCAGCCAAAGTTTTTCTCATGCTGATGAGATAAAACCAAGGAAGAGTTCCCACAAAAACGATTCCAGGAAATACAATATCTTCCAGTGGTACACATAGGTCATAGAGCTCATGTAGCCTTTCATTATCTTGCATTGCAGCTATGGATTCTGCCATGAGTTGAGCTTCAGGATTATCTTGAAGATGATCAGAGGTTATGTCTTCATCAGAGGTTTTGTCTTCAGTAGCTACCATGATCTTTACCATGGTCACTTCATCTTCCACACACAAATCTGAACTTACTTCCTTTTGGCCGTCTAACATCTGCAGTGGAATGGTGACCCTAGTCCTTATAGAGGAGCCATTCCTGTCATAATCTAAGAACTCCAACAACCTCTTACCCACATCGATGGCACAAGACTCACGTCTCCGGTGAGCTCTATTGGCAGAGATGATGTCCTTCACAAGTAATTCTACAACACGAGACCTAAATGAGATCTCTGCACTAGATGAGCTCAAGTAAACGTCTATAAGATCCAGATCTAAAAACTCTTGAACTTCCTCTGCAAAGACAGTGCATGGTGGTTCACCAAAGAATTCCTCGAAGGACCTAACTTGCGTGATCTCGAATTTAAAGAAACCCAATTCCCTGTCGACCCAAGAATATCCCACTTCCCTGTGAGCCCGAGAAGATCCCACTTTCCTGTCAGCCCGAGAAGTTCCCACTTCCTTGCCCTCGTCTGACTCTTTCATAGGGTTCCTTTCAGACTCTTTCCTCTTCCTCTTTGCCATAGGGTTCCTTTCAGACTCTTTCCTCTTCCTCTTTGCCATAGGGTTCCTTTCAGACTCTTTCCTCTTCCTCTTTGCCATAGGGTTCTTTGCCATAGGGTTCCTTTCAGGGTTGGTACGTTTTATACGTGGCAAGGGCAATTTCTTTTTTAGGCACAAAATCTGAACTCCTTTTGCGGAGGTGGTGTTTCGCCTGAGTCTGTAATCGAGGGGAACTGAACTCCCTTCAATGCTGCAGCTTTACGTCCCAGCGAGGGATTCTCAATCGAATGCCGTGTGAGATATTCTCACCTGGCACTTGCCCACTCAGGGCAACTGTAGCGCTTGTTTGGCGGAAAACCAACTCAGAAATCTCTGAGCACTCTCAGGCTGGCAAAGTTTCGTTAATGCAGAACATTTGATGTGGTTCCACAATGATAAAAGTTTTTAGAACACTCTTCACGGATGACTCCCTTTGCTATGATCATGCAAACGTATCCGCCTTGGGATGGTGAGCTCATCGTCTTCTATAAATCTTTTCTTTTGAGTGTTTTCCAGGTACATAAACTCAGGTTTATGTGACAGCGCGACAATGTGATCCAAACTTCTTGATCGAGAAAAGCAGTGGAAGGCTGCGATCGATCATCCGCAGGGGATTGCTGTGCATAGCAATGGAGTTGAGACGAAAAGCAAGCTGGAAAGTAAAACCAAGCTTCAGGAGGGACGCAAGCGTTCTGGAAAGCACTATTTTGCTCATTTTTGCAGAGGGGACTTGCGTGAACAAGGAGGACATTGTGATGTTCAAGCAGGTTCATGATTTCTCCAGGCAGTTCTTATTTCCTTGCGCTCGATTTTGCAGATTGTATTCGAACTGGATTTCACTGTCTGCCCCGTTTCTCTGAAAGTAAAACAAGATAATTGTCCACGCTAAGTTTATACTTTTCATCTCGATTGACTTTCAGTTTTTTTTTTCGTTTAGCTGAAGCTGATGTCGTCCTGGGTAGTCGTTTGCGATGTCTGGTATGTGGAGCCACAAATAAACGATGCACCAATAGGATTCTCGGAGAAGCATGCAAAGAGCACTCTTCTTATTTATATTCTATATTCCTTTCAGAGTCTGCGATAGCGAAACGAGCTGAAGTTACGAAAGTCGCTTGAAATACTACGTCCAATCTCGAAACTCACAGAAGAAGAACAGCTCAACGTGGTGCCATTGGAAAATGTAAGATTCTTGCTTTGTTTTCTCTAAATTTTGCGTGAAAGCCTGTAGCCTACGCGTTTTTCCTCCACGGGCCAGAAACTCCCCTAGACCATGCTAAGAAGATTACGAACAAAGACAAATTCATGGAATGATCGACGTGGTTTTTTTCTTGTTTTTCTTTTTATTTCGAAGAAAGTCAATGCCGAATAAAAAATCTCCGCTCCTCTCCGCACGCGCTTGCGACGTTTGTGTTCATTCTTCGTTTGAGTCAAGCACATGAGTCAAGCACACATGAGTCAAGCACCGTTTGATAATGGGAATCGAAATGGTGACGGCCTTGGCCACTGTGGCCCAAACTCTTCGTACAACGTGCAAGAATGCCACCGTACCGCCTTGCTATGGCGCTTGTAAGAAATTTTGTTTTTGGTCCTGACGTGACATGGTTTGGTCCCGGCATTATGGCTTCCCAGGCAATCTGACAAGGAGTCAATTCTGCCGTGTGCTGACCGAGGAGCTCTTCGTCGCCACTACGGCTAGAGGCGACTAGAGGTAGGGCGATGATCGATCGATCGATCGTTCTGTGACCGAAATATCGCGACGAAAATTTCAAGGAGACTATCCTTCGCTACCATGCCTTTATTCTAAAGAACAGGCTATTTTTAGGTCGCAAAGAACAGCGACAGCAACCACATCAATGGATGGATCACCTCTTCCTCCCCCTGACGCTGGCGGAGCCGATGGATCACCTCCAGCTCCCCCTGACGCTGGCCGAGCCGATGGACCACCTGCTCCTCCCCCTGACGCTGGCGGAGCCGATGGATCATCCGGCGGTGGAGCTCCTCCTCCTCCCACTAGCGACAGCAGCGGCGGCGGCAGTAGCTCGATTACCGCTGGCGCGATTGTGGGGATTGCCGCGGCCGGGATTTTGATCTTGATCGTGCTCGCGCTGGTGGTTTACTGCCTCCGAAGGAAGTCCAAGAGGATGTATAGACGACATGACCACGAGTATGGATCAGGGCAATGCAAAGCTGGTAAAGTTTCTTCCTCTCTCTTTTGCTTGCGTGCTTTTCTTCATCTTTGGTCCACAAGCCTCCTCCGCCACCACAATGACCACAAGCCTCCTCCGCCACCACCGCACTACAGTAGTTCGGGAAGACAGGATTCCTGGGGGCAACCACCACCGCCCGGTATGAGCCCGAGCATGGGTAGCTCCAGGTCGTTGTTCACTTACGAGGAACTTGAGGCAGCGACTGCTGGATTCTCCAGGGCCAATCTTCTCGGCGAGGGTGGGTTTGGATGTGTATACAAGGGATTTCTCCATGGTGGTCAAGTTGTAGCTGTGAAGCAGCTTAGAGTTGGAAGCAGGCAAGGAGAGCGTGAGTTTCGAGCTGAGGTTGAGATTATCAGCAGAGTTCATCACAGGCATCTGGTTTCGCTGGTTGGATACTGCATTGCGGATGCTCAGAGGTTGCTGGTTTACGATTTCGTGCCAAATGGAACGCTGGAGCATCACCTGCACGGTACAAGTTTTTGTCCGTGTTTTTCCTTGTTCTCAGTCTCGTTTTCTCTCTTGTTTTTTTCAGGTAAAGGTAGACCCGTGATGGATTGGCCAACGAGATTGAAAATAGCTTCTGGTTCTGCTCGTGGACTAGCATATCTTCATGAAGACTGTAAGATTTCTATCTCTCCGTTGGAACTTAATCTAAAAGTCATTCGTTCTTGCAGGCCATCCTCGAATCATTCATCGGGACATAAAGTCGTCTAACATTCTTTTGGATAATAATTTTGACGCTCAGGTTTGTTGTTACATATTTGCTCACTTGCTTTCAATTGTAACGCTTGTCCATTACAGGTCTCTGACTTTGGGCTTGCGAAGCTCGCTTCTGACACTTACACACACGTCACTACTCGAGTTATGGGAACCTTCGGGTAAGGACATTACCAACCAAATATATCAGTTTCCCATATGAATTTTTCAAACTTCCAGGTACCTTGCGCCTGAGTACGCCTCCACAGGAAAACTGACGGAGAAGTCAGACGTGTACTCCTTCGGAGTCGTCCTATTGGAACTTCTAACGGGAAGGAGGCCTGTAGATACCACGCAACCTGTGGGAAAAGAGAGCTTGGTCGAATGGGTGAATCTTTGCAAAACCTCAACCTTGGACATGCTAAAACTTATTGCCTGTTTCAGGCTCGACCATACCTCATGCAGGCTATCGAGAATGGCGACCTCGACGGCATAGTCGACGAAAGACTAGCAAACTACAACGAGAACGAGATGCTACGAATGGTCGAGGCAGCTGCAGCCTGCGTTCGACACTCAGCCAGCGAACGCCCAAGGATGGCAGAGGTTTGTTTGCATCTTTTGTTTTCTCGAGCAACCACTAAACTCCTTGCATTTTTCTTTCAGGTTGTCCCCGCTCTAAAAAGCGATATCTCCAACCTCAACCAAGGAGTAAAGCCAGGCCACAGCTCGAACTTCACGAGTGCGGACTACAATAGCAACCAATACGCCTCGGACATGAAAAGGTTCCAAAAGGTGGTGTTTGGAAGCCAAGAACACGGGAGCTCCGAACACAGTGGCCCGCCGACGAGTGATCCCTCGGTGTCGAGCAGTGGAGGGATGAGCAGCATGGAGATGGAGAGGCGGCGGGCTGGGTTGCTTTGGAGCTCGGACACGACGAGTTCCAGTGAGATCAATGCCAACACCAACAGCAGTAATCGTCTCAATGGCCGGTAAAATTTCGAGAAGAAAGATCACATGGAAGAAGAGAAGATTTTTTTAAGTTACTACGTTGTCTCGTTTGTATAATATATTTTATCGATGCTTGGCCGCGATGGCCGGGCTTGTGTCGCTCGGTTCTTTGCAAGGCTGGGGAGAAGAAAGCGCCCGCGCGGTTCGTCCAGAAGCAGCAGATGATCTCCAGTCGCGAGGCAGCGGCCGAGGCGGATTATGGCAATCAGCCATCCCTCGGCTCTCGATCGGTGAGTTTCTTGGAGCTGGGAAGGGATTTCGGCTGAGGTTTTCGTTCTAGATCATGTGACTGTGATCTTTGCGAGGAGTGGATGTGCTGGCGGCCAAAATGTGAACAAAGGTGTGATTTTTTTGGTGTTTGGGACTTTGGTGATCAACTTTTTTTTTTCTTGTTCGACAGTGAACATGAAAGTGGACATGCGATTCAATGTGATGAACGCGCATTGGCTCTCTCTCCAAGTGAGGAACAAGCTGCTTCAAACAGTTTGTCACGATCTTTGAAATGTGAGACGTCTAGCAGTTTGGAATGAGTTTTTCTATACTAATTCCACGGTTTCGTGAACAGGAGAAGAACCGGATCAACAGCAACAGGTGAATTGGTCATTTCAAGGAAACGTCGATGATGCTCTAGCTAAATTGCAGGCAGGTTTTCATCGTGCTTTGTTTCTTCAGTAGCTAACGTTTGTTTCTTCTCCCAAGGTTTCTTCCGCGATGGATATCTTTCAAAAATTGTTGGAGTTTCTTGATTACCTCTATAGGGAATTTGGCATTAATGCCCATGGCTCAGAACATCTGATTTGGTTCCACAATGATAAAAGTTTTTAGAACACTTCCTTCACAGATGACTCCTTTGCTATGATCATGCAAAAGTATCCAGCTTGGGATGGTGAGCTAACCATCTTCTATAAATCTTTTCTTTTGAGTGTTTTCCAGGTACATAAACTCAGGTTTATGTGAGAGCGTGACAATGTGATCCAAACTTCTTGATTGAGAAAAGCAGTGGAAGGCTGTGATCGATCATCTGCAGGGGATTGCTGTGCGTAGCAATGGAGTTGAGACGAAAAGCAAGCTGGAAAGTAAAACCAAGCTTCAGGAGGGACGCAAGCGATCTGGAAGACACTATTTTGCTCATTTTTGCAGAGGGGACTTGCGTGAACAAGGAGGACAATGTGATGTTCAAGCAGGTTCTTTGTTTCCTAGTTTCTCCAGGCAGTTCTTATTTCCTTGCACTCGATTCTGCAGATTGCATTTGAACTGGATTTCACTGTCTGCCCTGCAAGATAATTGTCCACGCTAAGTCTATACTTTTCATCTTGATTGACTTTAAGTTTTTTTCCCCATTTAGCTGAGGCTGATGACATCCTGGGTATTTGTTTGCGATGTCTGGTATGTGGAGCCACAAACTAACGATGCACCAATAGGATTCTCAGAGAAGCATGCAAAGAGCACATAACTTTATATTTATATTCCTTTTAGAGTCTTTAATAGTGAAATGAGCTAAAGTTATGAAAGTTAAAGTGATCATTCATTGATTGCTTGGTACTTGTTCCTTGAGCATTTCCACTCCTATTTTTAACTTTCCAAGTTTAGTTTAAATATGTTATGCTTGTTAAACTCTTGATTCAACCACTATTATATGGCACACCTTTGGCTCTACTTTGAGTCTTAGTTGTCTCACATATTATTCTCATGTCTAAATTCACAATCTAACATCATTTCATATTTAATAAGTTTTTGTGATTATCCCAAAGACTAACTCTTGGGATTAGGGTGAAGGGTAAGATAGTGTGTAGGTCAACAATGGTTAATTAATTTAAGGCATAGTTTAGCTCCCACTTCTTTGTTCTACATTTATCTTAAGTCTAAGTCTAATGTCTATACTATGCTAATTTATGAAGTTATATCCTTTCATTAATCCACTAATATACTAAAATAACATTAAACTCCATTTGATTATGTTTTGTGTGTTAGTCATGGCATTAAGATGTTGGAAGCTCTAGGACTATACCAAGTCACTTTATGTTTCTGTCCATTCTATGCTTATAAGTCACTTTATGCTTTAATTCTTTTACTCTTTGGCTATATGCTCAAGTGTTTGGCTCCATCCTTCGTTCAATGCCCAAGGCCTTGAAACTCAAGTTCCACTTTACTGCTTTTGGCTCACTTATCCAAAAGTTTAGATTCCACTCTATAATTATCTTATGGTAAATCACTATATGGTAAAGGTGAAAACCACGTATGCTACAATCAAAGTTTTGGAAGGTATGAAGCACCTCTATTGGATAACTTATCAAGGGGCCCTAATCTTGTTCTAACCATATCTTAGCTTCATGAGCATTCCAAAACCATTTGCACCTATCATCAATAAGAAAGCCTTTAACCTAGCTAAGCCAAAAAAATAAAAGACAATTGATCTTGTAAAAAATGGGGCAATGGTTTACTTGCTTCTACATGATCTACTAGTTTTGAAATAGATCAATTTGCCTGCCATACCACACTGCATACAAAAGATAATTTTGCCCCATTTTCTACCATAAGCAACACAAACCTTATACCTAAGTTATCCAATGTTTGCAACAATCTCTTTTAAATCCAAACTCACATTTATAGACATATTGTAATTGTAGGCTTGTGAAGTCTATTTGCTTGCTTTAGATACCATGATCAAGGCTTGGACTCTCCATACATAAATTTTATAGTTTTATAAGAGTGACTTAAGAAATTGCCCTATATAACTAAAGCTCTATAAGCAAAGGAATCAATCTCTCACAATGCATCTTTCATGGTCCATATCCATTTACATAAAAAAGACTAAAGCAAAACAAATGTTGCTAGCAAAATATTATAAATTTCAGAGTATATATTCTTCATGCATAATACTATTCATTGCACAGCATAAGCTGCCTGGTTGGCAAATTTTATTTGATCCACATATTATCAAATCTCTTACTAGATCTCTAGGGTAGCATCCAAATGCACATAGCTTTTCTACCACTAATTGTGATGTTCAGGCTTTGCATATAGCAAGTATTAAGTTTGGAGGAAATGCCTTTAAAACTATAAAACACATCATGATATCCTCATAACCTAGATTGTCACCATTTGCAACACCTCACTATTGTCCATACCAAGCAACTTGCATATAAGGGGCAAACTTTGCCCCAATATCCTTCCAAATTAAAGTTGTAAGATGACTATGAATGATCTAATGACTTTTACAATCAATTATATGTTCACATCCTGATAAATTATAAATTAGATATTGAGTTCGAGCTGGAGCAAGTAAATTAAAGATTATGAGTTTAGCCAAGTGTTAAAAGCATATATATGCTTGGGACTCTTTCTCCTGCCATTGAAGTGTTGATATTAAGCTTAAGAACCTGTGTCATAGCAGCTCAACTTGAGGCAGCAAGTAGAAAACATAGCATAGTTATTCATGGAGGCAATTGGCAAAAGCAAGTGTAATAATAACATGCCCAGCTTGCTTAAGACTGGACAATATTTTAGCTAGAGCTAACAATCTTGTTTCCTGTCCCACTACCAAGAAATTCCCAGTTCAAACAT
The DNA here is from genome assembly GCF_000143415.4 of Selaginella moellendorffii. NCBI lineage: Eukaryota > Viridiplantae > Streptophyta > Lycopodiopsida > Selaginellales > Selaginellaceae > Selaginella > Selaginella moellendorffii. The sequence goes on along the minus strand of NW_003314300.1, from coordinate 925,406 downwards.
AGACCTTAAGTTCATATAGAGATTGACACATACCTTTGGAATCTGATCACCAACTTTGTTTAGCACTCTTCACAAGCCAACACCTTAATGCATTTTTGTGTGGTCAAAATTTAAATTTTAATTCACAACTTTGTTTGCAAATCCATGGAGCACCATCAATCTTGCATGAATCCCCATGCCTAAATCAAGAACTTTAACCTTCACTCCAAGCCATCTAGAATTGAGGAAGTGGCCATGTTTAGTGGGAGTGGAATTAAGATTGAGGAAGCAAAAAGTGCCATTTTGATTCTTGCCCAAATATGCATGTCACATGTGTCAAATTTCTCACAATACAACAATCATTGGCCAAAACAAAACCTTATCAAAATATTTCAATAAGACATTGTTAAAGAAATAACCTTGTTGATGGGACCCTCTAAATCCCAAGCCTTGGGTGCAGCACTTGCTTTGGGATGTCGGGGCGAAATACCTTGTTCTAACGGCTCGGTATAGGTACCTCTACCCCCCCACTTCCATCCCGAAGGGAAGGCCCAAGCCCCTAGGAAGGGCGAGGACTAATGAGCCACAAGGTACTCAAGTGGGGCACCACTCCACATGAGTCGGGAGCACCGCAGTCAGTTTCCCTTTCGGGAGTGGGAGCTGCCCTTGAGCACTTTCCTGGGTGGCCCCTCCGGCACCACCCAAGCCCATGTTCACTCCCACCCAAGGCCCCTCGGCCCCAGTCTCAACCTCAAGTCAGTTTGGAAGCACCTCTGGAGAGTTCCTTCAAGACTGGTTCCTAGACCTCACTATCCCTACTATACTTTTGGAACCCCCTGCAGCGCCCCCCCCCCCCCCTGGGAGATGCACGCTTTGGGCTTTCACCCCTTGACCCGTATTAGTATTTGGACTTGGTCTCAGATTCGATCTCGGACTCGACTTCAGACTCGGTCTCGGACTCAATCTCGGACCCGATCTCGGACTCGACTTTATACTCGATCTCGAACTCGGTCTTTGATTCGGCCTCGGACTCGATCCCAGACTCTATCTCGAACTCGGTCTCAGAGTTGGCCTTGGACTCGATCTTTGACTTGGTCCCATCCGATGAACTCTTTGTCATTTCGGTCATGCTTTCGGGGATCCTTTAGCCTACGAGACCTCGGGGAGTCGGTTCCTTACAACTCCACCACCCATAGAAGAAGTTTGATGCCCACATCGAATGTCTCTTTTTATCCTACGACTTGTTAACCATGTCTCCGGGGGCATCCCCCCACTTAGCAGTGTGCCTAAGTTAGCCTCCCCGGCCAAGAGCCCATGACAATGGAGTATAGGTGTCCCTATACCCCTCACCTCACCACGCCCTAGTATGGGGTCGGGACTTGAAACCAGCCTTGCTTTACTAGGGGGTTGGGACTCGAACCCAACCTCCGTAGAATACGTCTACGAATTCGACATCCCCATGGGGAGTCGGGCGTAGTGCCCTACACCTGGTCGACCTAGCTAACCCATGCTAATTAGCTTACCTTCGGCGTGCCTTCGGGTCCCAACATATGCCATTGCTCAACTTTTACAAATTGATACTTTAATTGAACTTTGCATAAGTACATAGAGTTCTACATTGCAAAAATTCCTCCACTAAATCTCGCGCATTCGCTAAGTTCTCCTCCGGTTCCCATATTGCTTCGTAGTGTGGAAATCCTTTCCACTTCACATGGAACTCTCTCACCTCGCATCCTTGTCGCTTGCTCTTGCGCGCATTGAGGATGGCCTCGACTTCGTATTCCTCTTCCCCTTGGATAACCTCAGGTAAAGGTCTTATTTGGTCCTTGAAGCGGATCCTTAAAGTACGGCTTGAGTAAGTTCACGTGGAACACTGGGCGCATCTTCCCCATCTTTCGAGGAAATTGGAGTCGGTAAGCCACTTTACCGATTCGTGCCTCAATCTCGTAAGGCCCTGCGAACTTGCTTAAAGAACTCAAGATCAATTCATTTACATGAATACATGCATTTTTACCTTTGGGTCAACTTTCGGCTGATCCCACTTGGTAGCCGGAGGTTCTTGGTGTTCAGCCACACCTTCTCCCCAGCTTGGAACTCTACGTCCCGGCGCTTCTGGTTCGCGTACTTGGTTTGCCTTTGTTGAGCCCGTTCCAAGGAATCCCTCACTAGATTCCAAATGTTGAGTCTTTCTGCCGTGAATGCCTCCACTGCGGGTAGCTCTCCATGATACTCGGCCACGCCGAGTTCCACAGGACCTTCAATAGCTTGCCCATTGATGACTTCCCATGGACTCACCCCGATACTCGAATGTGGTGAGTTGTTATAACACGTTTTCCGCAAGTCCCAAATGACTTACCCAATCGGTCTGGTCTCCCAAGACATAGCATCACAAATAATCCTCCAGCTGCCTATTCACCCTTTCCGTTTGTCCGTCTGTCAAGAAGTGTTAGTGCCATCAAACTTGACTTAATACCCAATACCTGTCTGTGGGTGATTGGTTGTGTTGAATTTCAACTTGGTGCGATACTGTTCCAGGAGAGTCTTCCAGAACCTACTAGTGAAGATCTTATCTCGATCTGAGATAATCTCTTCTGGCCTTCCCCGCACTTGAACCACTTGTTTGAAGAACAGCTTCGCCACACCTTCTGCATCCACTTCCGTTGTGGTGGGTATGAAATGTGTCATTTTCGAAAATCGGTCCACCACCACGAATATCGCATCAAACCCCTCGCTTGGGGGGAGTCCCGTGATGAAGTCCATCGTAAGATATTTCCAGGGACGATCTGGAATTAGGACGCTTTGCAACAAGCCCCCACTAGCCTTAGTCACGGCTTTGACCTGCTGACATGTTGGACATGTCTTTACATAGTCTTGGACGTCCTTAGCCATATCTGGCCAATGGTACTTCCTCTTGAGTAAGCCCATCGTCTTGGGCACTCCGCCGTGTCCCGCAAGAGGTCCGTCATGACACTCTTCTAAGGTTACCTCCCTTAGTTCCCCTTTTGGAACATACACCCTCATTTGTTTGTAATAGATGAGTCTGTTGCGTTCCGCATAGCCCGTTTTCTCTTCCGTTGGCAGCTCACCCCTCTGGTGAGCTTCCCGTGCCTCTAGATTCCTCAGCAACACTTCTTGTGCTAGACCATCGTTCTCATATGCTGTCCGCACATCGTCCCAAAAGGTTGATGTTGCACTGGATATCGCCCACTTCAAGCTTGCTTTTCGACTCAGCGCATCTGCCACGATGTTGCTCTTCCCAGGCTTGTACAAAATCTCGCAATCAAACTCGGCCAAGGCATTGGCCCACCGACCCTGTTTCCCTCTCAGGTCGGGTTGTGACAAGAAGTGTTTCGTTGCCACATTGTCCGTGTAAACCTTGAAGTGTCTCCCAAGGTAGTGTCGCCACTCCTTGAATGCCTTGACCACCTCAAACAGTTCTTTCTCATGGGCAGGCCACTTCCTTTGAGCCTTGTCCAACTTCTTTGAGAAGAACGCTACTGGAAGCTCTATTTCGTTAAAGTGGGATTTATTCAGTAAAATGGGACTAGGTACAAATTTTCAAGTATTTGAAAATGACGTGAAATTATATGTTTTTTGTCCAGGGGCTAGACATATCTGCTGCATGGTGACTAGCGCGGTGACTTTGTGTCCAGACTGAGTCTATCTGGTTGTATAATAAATCTCATTGTCAAGGTGAACAAGCCGAATCTGAAGCTAAAGAAGAGCGATGGCATGCGCGCACACACTATTTGTTTGTTCATTGAGCGTGTGGTGAGCTTTCCAAGATGAACGTCATTCCTATTAGCCAGACATATAACTTAATGGTGAGAACATTTAGGTATTATTCAATGTTATCTTTTTCTAACGAATCTAATTGTGAAGGTGTAGCAAGAGGCATTGCTAGTCTGGAGAAGTCATTTAACTCATTTGACCCTTAGTGTATTTTCATGAAACTAAATAACATTCATATTATTAAGGAATTTCTCTAGTACCTTTTTTTTACGACATAGAGGCTTGCATTTCTTTCAAAGGTGATTTAGTAAAAGGCCTGAGGGCACATGCCATTCTATTTCTCAAACCGGTATTAAAATATACTAGTGCAAAGGGAAAAAGGTATTTGGTGATAAAGTAAATGGCATGAGGGCACACGCCATTATAAGCCTAAGCGCTAGTGGACACCTCCTTTTTGGTACTCTCAGCGGTACTATCATCCTTCTTCGGGTCAGTTGTTTTGCTTTGGATTGTTGTCTCTAACGTTACTGGGGTGTTCTCGATAGTTGTTAATGTTGCCGTTTGTTCAGAAAAATGATCACCTGGAGTATAGTACGGGGAGTTTGGAAGACTTATATATTCTACATCTTCACCTATCTCCTTCTCCGTCTCCTTTTCTGCCTCACTTACAGATTTTGTGCTTGCCATGAGAACGCTCTTCACCCTAAAATATGGAGTTCGTTGTGTTATAAAAGGAAACCAACACACACGCTGCAAGGGAATGATGGTACATAAAGCACGTAAGCTCACAATATGGGTTTATGTGCCATTAATATGGGCCACACGCCATATTATTAGATTTATGCACGTGTGATTGGTAAATGCATATGTCACATCATCTTTGTTTTACCTCACACACTATATCAGGCCTAATGAACCATATCACATGTGCGCACATGCTATATATATGGAGAAGTATTATGCAAGGATAGAAAAATTCAATGCATGATTGTGGAGAGCAATGGCATGAAGCCACATGCTAAATAACATTTTAGAGAAAGAATTAAAATAAAAACATGCAAACAGTACTGAGTGGACCAAGACTTAGAAGTGCACAATTGAATGAGGTATTTCTAATAAATATTTCACTCACCTCATATAGGAATGGCTACCACTCTCAAATGGCGTATCGCCTCATGCCATCACCTCGCAATTTGTTATAACAATCCGATGAATTCATATTCGGCTTGTTCACCTTGAACTTTAAGTAAGATTTGCTAGAACAACTAAGAATTTATACTTGTTATTTGTATCATCTCACCTAAGAATGGCGTAAGGCCACATGCCATCACGCCTCCTCTGATTCAAATTCGGATTGTTCACCTTGAAATAAAATACATTAGAAACTTAGTAAAGGAATATTAATGAATCTCACCTTGAACCCGGGTTATGAATGCTCTTGCTGCATCTCTTGTATGGTCTGGCAAGGTGATGGTGGCACTCTGCTTCCGCATCCAACCATGCACAACATTATCCACCGATATGCTTATGCTGGGATCCCTTGGATTCAACACCCATCTTTTTTCTAGGCAATCCTTCATATATCCGGAACTTGGCTTGAACCACTCCACAGTTACATTGAAGGAGTTAGTTTCCGCGTCTTCCTCTGCATCAGTGATGCAGCGCCCCACCCATATCATTTGTTTTTTATTACTGGGTCTGACAAGCACGACCATTCCTTTGCAGACCTGTACTGGATTGAATGCTGAATCCGGCTTCTTGTTCCTCGGCCCACAATAGTGATCCTCAACATCGTTATCTGTCATTGCATTTCCAGAGGACATTGTTCCGCTACTATCTGGTGCTCTGGGTTCTGGCCAAAAGGACTCTTCCAATTCTTCATATACAACCGGCCCATTTTGGATAGCAGATATAATCTTCTCCCAGTATTCGATCAAAGGCTTGCACCTCTGAAAATAGGATTCTCCACCAAACACCAACCCCCTCTTCCAGAAGGCAATATGCTGTCTAATCCCGGCCACTATACTTTCTTGGTTTTTGAGTCCATCCGGGTGCATCGGCCGTGGGGAACCTTGAGGAATCATAGGTTCCCCAGTTATGGGATCTCTCTTGAAGAGTTCAATGCCGTCCACTGGCAGCCACACTATGTCCCATTCTCTCATCTTGTACCTCATCACTGGAGCACCGTCACGCATGCTGAAATGAAACTGAAAAGCCTTGGAGTGGCCAATCAACGTTTCGGATCCGTCCCTGATGTAGCCTCTTACAAACCCCTTAAAGTCTGGAACCTCTGTCACAAGTGCAGCTTCAACAGTGCCTTTGATGCAATTTTGGAATTCATCGTAGAGTTGTGGGAGGGTGAGGACATTGGATCGCTGGAGGGACTCTGTCAGGTGACTGAACATGGCATCGACGTCTTCATGAGTGTGCCCAACCATGAGAAAGCCAAGTGTAACCATTTCAAATATGCCTTTGGCAACAAGCATCGCCAAGTACGCGAAGACGTACATGTTTTTATTCTCACTGCCAGCATTGTCTGTTTGGAGCAGAAGATGGGGTGGAAGGCCACATCGGCCGCAAGAACTTCCTTGAGATTCTGCTTCATTTGGATGAGGCTGTGCATTCACCGGGCGACTAGCCTCGTCGGAATGGCATGAGGCCTCACGTGATAGCTCTACAATCTGACGGCCAACATATTCACTGGGATGGCATGGGGCCCCACGCGATACTGCAAGCCTTTGCTCCTACTCCAGCTGAACCCTGTATGGGGTTCGATCGACAAGGGCCTTATGCAAGGGTTGGCCATTCAGCTCAGTCTGCGCACTTTGCAGAGACCTTAAGTGTTTTGCTAGGGACGCAATCATCATGTTTGCACCCCTGCCACCCCATAGAGGTACAAAGAAGTTCCCATAGTTCTGGGCACCATGCCCATGAGCGATTATGCCAAACAGAGACACAGGCAGCTGCATGGATGAAGAGATTGCCTTGGGGGCAGGATTGAGTCGAGGTAAGCACGTCTTTTTCTGGTCCATTTTGTCGTGGATGATGCATAGGTAAGAGTCAGGTCTCTCCATGGAGAGAATCCTGTTATGTTAATATGCAGTTCTGCAGCTTCTCTGCTCAATGTTGTGGTCGAGCCGCCTTCTAACCAACGTCTCTCGCTCTTGAGCGATGCAAGAATTCTTCGACAAAGCCATTTTGATAGCAGTGCACTCGTCACACTTTGAAAAGATAGAGTACTTTCCTATACTCACATCCCTGAACCTGTTGCTCCACAATCTACTAAATCTAGATTGGCTCAGCTTCCTGTAGCCATTACTCTAGAGTTCCCGATTCACATCTTCCAATATGGCCCCCTTGGTATACATGGAAGGGAGAACTCGTTGGGTGTCTCGAGTTCCATCTTCCAAGAGGCGGGTTTTATGTGGTTGCTGCTCGCTACATGTCTCGACAAACATTTTGAAGATTGCCTCTCCATATACAACATGACCCCTGGTTTTGTGAGTACCGTCGTTCCCATGGACTGCTTGTTGAACCCTTTGTTCCTCGAACTCAGTTTTGATTCTGTAGAATGTGGTTCGAGGGACTCCATAAATGATTCTCCATGCCTTCATGCAGACCAAACCCCTCTGGAAGACCATGCCCCCCACCTGATGTTCTGAAGCATCAACAGATGACCGTAATGCGTCATACACAAAATTGCGAGCTGCCTTCCAGGACAATGTCTTGTATCTTGCTCTCTCCTCTTCAATAGTATCCCAATCAACATGTTGACAGCACCTCCTCTTGCAACAAGCAACTGTCGAGACCATTCGAACCTCCATCGCCATTTTCTGCCTTTTCGGTTCGTTGCTTAGATCCCTTTGGCTGCGCTTTAGGAAGGTGTACTTTCTTTTCCCATGAAGAGATGTTCTGTCATCAGTTGTAGTGGTGTTTGATTGTGAATCCTTCACTTTCTCAAACACTAAGTGCCTCAATTTCCACCGCACAATGCTTCCAATAGTCAGACTGTTTTCTTCTGTGTCAACAACCTCTAAAATCACAACTCCAATATCATCCCAGCCCAATTCTTGATTAGCAACCGCATCTCTTGGATCGACAACTGTGGCTAAGCCCTCAGCTACCACCTCCCCCTCGGGGTTGTTTAGAAACACCTTTGCCTGAATCCATGTAGCACGGTTCTTAAGATCCACGGAGGGAACATGCGTCGCACTTGCGGAGGCCATTCTGAAAGTGCAGAAAAGAAGTTAAGACCATACAAAAAATGATTGGAGAATGGCCTAAATCATAACATACCAAACAACCTCAATAGCATGAGGCCACATGCCATTATTCAAACATGCTATTGACACCCACGTGAAATTTCGCATTCACAAAATTGGCATGAGGCCTCATGCCATCTTGATATACATACAGCTGCAGGCAAGTAAAAACATACATGACAATATGCTAGCCATGAAATTGCAAGGGCCCAAGATGGCATGTGGCCTCATGCCATTTCTAAATGTGGTCCTAAGCCATTCCATGGTGAACATACCAGGAAGCACAAGTGCCGAATATCAAGAGGAAGCGGTAGCCACAGCAAAGACAGTGCCGCTCGCAACACCGCAACTACTCGTAGCGCCGCTCGCAACACCGCAACTGCTCGTAGCACTGCTCGCACAAACTGCCACTCGCATAAACTACCGCTTGCAATGGCGCTCGCAATGCCGCAACCGCTCGTAGACGCATAAACCACAGCTCACAACGCCGCTTACACAAGTAGCGCTCACTGCGCTCAGCGGAACCAAGAACACGGCGCACAAAAATGATAGACCTAGGAATGAGTTTGAGAATTCAAAAATAACACACGCTTGAACGTCACATCAAATCCTCTGACAAACCAGATCTTATGATTCCTCTGACAAATTTCAAACTGAGTAGCTTCTAGACTTTGCTATCGGAGGTTGAACTTTGTTACATCATGTCTTTGCCTTGATCCAGCTGTGCCATGTCAGTGATTCGAACTTTGCCATGCCATGTTAGCGATCCGCGCCAAGATTATTCGCCGTGTAAAGGAATAATTATGCTATGTGTGTACGTCCATTTATGGCAATATAAGGCCACACGCCATTCAAAGAATAATGCTAGTCGAGCATTTTTTGGTGCATTTTTGGGTTCAAAATTGCATGAGCCCACACGCTATAAAGTTTACCTGTACCAAAAATAGAAACAGCTTTATTTACTTGGGAATTTAAGTGGTTGAGGCATTTTTAAACTTACAAACACATGCCCTACTTACATTCCTTTGGTTGCTTAAAATTCAAAAATATTATAAACCTTTCTTTTTGCATTTTCAATGTTTTCAATTATGGTTTTTGATTTTCGCAGGACCAGCCTAGTAATCTATTTGCATCCCGTCATGTTTATAGCTAGCTAGCTTTCGTTTGTCCCCTTTGCTAGCCTGAGATACATCTGCTTGGCATCTGCCTCTTACAGCATTTGCCCAGAAAGGGCATCTTTCTTCACGCAGCATTTGCCACATATTTAGGGTTTAGGGTTTAGGGTTTAGCAATTCAGTAGCTTGATAAACATGCAAATACAGAACTTGATGCAAAATCCTTTGATATGTCAGGACCATAAACACATTTCAATAGAGAGGGTCCTTTCATTTCATAACTCCTTACGTAGATTTTGGTGAAACCAGAGTTAGTGAAGTTGGTTTCTTGTGATCCCACATCTGATTGTGATGTCCCTTTGCAGTGTTGATGGAAAGGTCAATGCACACCAAACTGTAGAATCTTGGAGCAAAATAACGGTCGGATCTATGGCAAATGCCCCTGAAACATTGTAAGGCTCGTGTGGTCTCATGTGGTGTCCGATCGAGATGCTTCTTTGCAGGGTCATCAAGAAGGGCATTGTATACCATTCTTTATTTAGCTGAACATCTGGCATTTTTGGAAATACAAGATGCTTTGGAATATCCAATCATGCATGGTATAAATATAGCGAGGGTATTAAATGATATCCCAATCATGATCTTTCTTTTGGATTTCGCGTGCATGCAGTCCGAGGAATGATGACATTGCGGATTTCTTTTGGATTTCACGTGCATGCATGTGCGCGGCGATCCAGAAATTAATGGTGGCACTCAAGTCCGAGGAATGATGACGTTGCGGGATTACCAACCGTCGTGACATTTCGCGCGTGTGAGGTTAGGTTTTGCATTTTGTTTCGTACTCGCGCTCGCATCGCGCTCCCACTCGCGATCACGCTCACATTCGCGCTCATCTACCTTCTCTACAGGTTTCTCGTATGCATCAGCGTCCACTCGCACTCGCATCACACTCGCGCTCGTGTGCATCGGCGTCCTCTTCAAGACACACCCAGTTTGTAACTTCGCCGCCAACTCCGCCGCCCACTCCGCCACCCACACGCAGCCCACTTGGCGTCCCGGGAGATTTCAGCGCCACTCTCCAACTGTAAGTGGCAAAGTAGCCTTGTTGCTACGATCCGCTACACACACAGTGCACATTCGCCAGCGAGTCCGGCCTCGATTGTCACGCCTCCATTCGGCTTCAAATGGTAAGTCTTTTAGAAAATGGCATGAGGCCACATGCCATTCAGTAGCAACATTGGCATGCACCGATTGGGCTCTCAAGTGCAGTCCGATTACAGATGGCGTGTAGCCTCACGCCATCTTAGGATGCAGCCTCAAGACATCTGATGCAGTTGTGAATGGCGTGTGGCCTCATGTTATTTCCAGTTGCTAGCTTTTCATCTGTCAGCTCTAATTGTTGTGCATTTCTGAACAAGCAAGGAATTGCGTTCTTCTTCCAGCCACTGTCAATGTGGATGCAGAGAAGGGGGAAGAGCTCACCAGTTGGACTTTCGGGATGGAAGGCGAGGATCTGAGGCTGTACAACACAGATGGTGGGAGAAAAGAATGCATGGGGATCCTCATCCAAGTGACAGACACTCCATGCAGTTCCATGCAAGAATATGGACTGGCACTTGTGGTAGAGACAACGTCCGCCTTCAAGATCCACCTTGCACATCCTAGCGGCTTCCCGGAGGGGGGCAGCGGCTATGAGGAATTCCTAGAGGGAGCTAGGGAGAGGTTGTCCAGGAGGCCCACAATTTCAAAGACGCTGCGGGTTTATGAAGATCACATGGAATCCACGGACCTCACCTACGGCGATGTTCAAAAACTATATTCCAACATTGAGCCGTTGAGAGTGCCTCCAGTTCGCGAAGCGAAGGGGAAGGGGGTCGATCTGGAAACTACCCCGAAGCAGAAAAGGGTGGTCAATCTCAAGCCGACGTCCGACTCTCCTGCTCCAAAAAAGAAGCTACTCGGTGATGCCATTGCCTCGGGTTCGAACACTACACCCACCAAAAAGAAGAGCCGCAAAGAGCAGAAAAAGCAAGAAGAGGCAGCAAAAATCGTCGCAGATAATAGTACTTGTTACTATTCCAACAAAGTATATACAATCGACGTGAGCCGTATCGACATCCAAAGCAAATACAACCATAGGCTAGTATCTGATGAGTGGGTGGAGAAACTGAAGCAGAAGATGCTGGCAAGTCCAGTAACACCCAACATCGTAGACGTGATCCCCTACTACCGAACAATGAAGGGCGAGACGAGGTTTCCAGACTTGATCAATAGGAAGGTGTTGGACGATCAGAACATCCGGTTCTATGCCGTCCCCGGGCAGCATTCTAGCTTGGCGATGCAAGAGATAGTTGTGGATATTATGGTGGGCAAGGAGGTGAAGAAAGTCTTCAAGACAAGAGTTGTCCGCCTGATAAAAGGCAACTCGCCCCTCCGATCTATCATATACATCTCCCACGCGCAGAATGTCAAGCAAGAAACATGCTACAAATCGGGTCTGCACGAGACATTGGCACGAACACGGAAGCTCTGGGTTCAACTGAAGAAGCCACAAAAACCAGGACAAGGACGTGCACTAGCAACTAGCACCTGGCAGGTAAGCCTCGTTGCATGTGGCATAGCATGTGGCCTCACGCCATTTCCATTGCAGGAATTCTCGAGTCTTCTCTCAAAAACACTAGGGGTCAATGACACACTCAGCATCCATAACATTCTACTCGCGACAAAAGTTGTTTTTGACAAATGGGTAAATGTGTTGAGGAGGTACCATGACGGGGAGTTGCTAAACTCAATGGGTGTGGAGGACGGCCGGAAGCCCAATGATTTGAAGCTCAACGCCTTGCGTTTCTCGTGGTCTCTAGACGACGACGACCTTCTGACAGTGGCTAATGCTCTTCTACGTGGTGAGGTAGTCTTCAACAAGACCAAAATGACTCCCGGCCATATTGTGACATACGAGAACTTGTGCACGACTCTGAGAGCTTGTGCGCTATTGAAGGATTGGATCTTCGAGCAAGTGGCCGTGGAGAGGGTGAGCATCGACACCACGCAAGAGATGATGGAAGAGCTGGAGTTGTCAAATGAAGACATCGACGAGTACGTGAAGGGGGCCCCCAAGTTCATCGATCTGCTGCGGGATGCCACGAAAAGTAAAGCTGAGAAGTTGGATCAGTATCCAAATTTCATTAAGAGGGATGTCGACCGCCAGCTTCAGAAACAGCTCGACCTTGCAGTAGAGGCTTATCGAGAACCTTACCGGGTATACGTGAATTCGGATGAGGATCAAAGGTGAAGGAGCATCGTTTCCCGCGGAGATGAGCAGGTCAAGAACATCTTTTGTGTGATGGACTTCACAAACGAGGAGATCACTCATGCAAATGAAGTTAGCTCCATCATTGACTTAATGGTGGGACTTGCGGAGGTGGAATCTTCAGTCCACTATATGATCTACGACTCCGAATCCTATCACAAGTTCTGGAAGGCCTTGAACGAGGTGAAGGCTCGGTTAAAAGGCAAGGAGATGCGGGAGATCCATGGGATAATGGCTAAGAAGAAGATACTGACGAATGTCCGCATCTTCACACTCGCCCTTGTTATTGGTCCTGCAGCAGAGTGGGACTGGAGTGACTTCCCAGCTTTGTTCGACAAGGCCGATCGAATTGATCTGAGGGAGGTCAATTTACCCGTGCCTGAGGAACTGAAGACGGCTATGGAGCTTTCGAATCCAGAGAAAGCTCCAGGTGCAGCATGGGAAATGCTCAGTTGGGTCTTTAACGCAATAGCGGGTGGGTCACTTGCTTCCGACTCCAAGGGCAAATGCGTTGTCGAGTACAACTGCAGTGGACTATTCTTTCAAGCCGCACTACTCAAGGGTGTCCCGTGTATTGCAGTGACAAACTCCATTGAAGAGGTGACTTCAATGGAGCATATAATTACAGTTGCCAAAGAAAAACAGTATCTTTTTTGCGAACTTGGTGAGTACGCACTTTAAGTTTAAATGTTATCTCACAAGCTCTGTATGCAGGAGCGTGGCCACCCCCAAATGCTGAAACGGCGTTAACAGCTACTATTGAAGATACCCATGTTGGGCCGAGCTCACAACCTGCACAAGGTAAGGTCACGTGAGGCCTCACGCCATTTTGATTATAGATCGTTGTGAATATTCAGACACGAGGACTAAAAAGCGCACTGGTGGCGCGTCGAAGAAGGACAAACAGACAAGCAATAGGAAAAAAGGAGGTACAAATTATATTTGCAATGGTGTGTGGTCTCATGCCATTCCTTGCAGGAGACACTTCTTCAAAGGCAAAACAAGCAAGCACCAGCCAAGCTCAAACTGACAGTGGTCATAAAAAGCGAAAGCACGTTGGACAGTCGTCGGGATCAGAGGTGTTTGATTCGAAAAGGAAGAAGGGCAACGAAAAGATGATAGGTAATGCCTCGCGGTTATGGCGTGTGTGCTCATGCCATTCATTGCAGATCAAGGGCTGAGTGAAAGCAGCCAGTCACCACCTCCTGACTCAGATTCCTATGGCGGACTCCCCTTCCCCAATCTCAATGGAGAGGTACAATGGATGAGGGATGCTTTTCAAGTCAGGGCCACGTTTTTCTCATCTCGTCGTCTTCGAAGGGTGCAAGAACGTGCAGAAACCATGTTAAGACAGTCGGGTGAGGATACGGTCCTAGGTCACGCACTAAAACAGGCTATGGATGTCTTGTATTTTGAGATGGAGACTCGGCCAGATGATTTTCCCAAGATGGTCCTGGAAGAACAAGCCATCCAGCCTGAGCAGCCTATGGAAGAAATGCAAGAGGGGGATGAGGAGCCAGAGAAAGATAATGAGCAGGAAGAGCAGAAGGACGAAGAGGAGGACAAAGAAGAGGAGGACGAAGAAGAGGAGGATGAAGAGGACTTGGATGGTCCTCACAATGGTGACGATCACAATAACGACGACGACAATGATGACAATGATGGCCAGCCTGAGGTGGCCAAAGAGCAGTGGAGGAAGGTCATACAAGACAAACCATCAGGTAAATAATAGTACATCCATTCCTAACCTTTTACCATTTCTAACATTGTCCATGTAGGTCGCAGAGCAAATGGTAAGTAGAGATTATTCAGTTGAATTAAGATACAAACTCTAGCCTTTAGTGTCGAGGAAGGATAGTGCCAAGCAAGGGTCGAAACGTATGTCCAATCCTTCAGAATCAGCAGTGCGCCCAAGTGATATCGGTCCTAGTTCCTCAATAGCAGTTGATGGTAAATACAGTATAGTCAATTCAATGTGCTAATGAGTTTGTTTTTAGTAGCCAGTAGGGAGGATACCATCTCAATCGAAGGGAGATATTTGGACATGCATATGGATCCGCCAGTGGACTCTACTTGCCTGCAAGAGTCATCAGAGCTGGTGGAGGCTACTATCCATATCAACGCCAAGCAAGCTAACCACACTCCACTTGATGCTGCCTATACCACTGAGTCAATCTTGTCCACGTATCCAACTGACGGTGACCAGGCGCCATTGGACCCGCATGAGGCCGCCCCAGCCGCCGAGCCGGTCGTATCCTCATTTCCAACGGACTCAACGTGTGCCCAATCGTCTGACTACGCGCCGTTGGAACCTCCCTACACCGCCCCTGCTGCCTGTTCGGTCATGTCCACTTTGCCAATGGAGGCACCAGCTGAAATGGCGTGTGATCACACGCCATCGGAACCACCCCATGCCACTGTTGAGCCAGTTGTACTAGAGTCTACAGCTGAAATGGCATGTGCCCACACGCCATCGGATGCGATTGACCCCACATTGCAGAGGAGAGTATTTCCGCCCTTCACGTTTCCTCGACCAAAACCCTCTCAACGACCATGGGGAGCACCATTCGCTAATATTGTAGATGGTAAAATTGACTTGTACCATTTTTTATGCTGACGCATTTCATTTCAGAGTCACGGCGAAGGTACTGTATCGTTTTTGATTTGAACGGTGTCCTTTTCTCCCATGAGCGTGGCTCGTCCTCGAATGTCACTGCACCCTCCAAAGCCTGCGGTCGCAAGTTGGTCAAAAGAGACAGATTCACATTAATCACACGGGAGAAACTGTGGGATCTAATAATGACCATGCGACACTTAAAACAGAGGGCCGGGTTCAATTTGCAATTGGGAGTTTGGACATCCATGATGCGCTACAATGCATTAACGTTGCTACAGATGATGCACGATTAGACGCGAGTAATATTACCATTTGACTTTCTCCTAACGCAGGAGGATTGCTTGACTATGGTCCATGTGAGGGGTAGCAAGCCCATCTTCGTCAAGCCAGAGGCTGTAGTGATGAACTGGACTGCTAGGTCAAGTGAAATCCTCATCATCGATGACTCGCCGATTAAAACTGCAGCGAACACGCACACATATGCAGTGCACCCCATCTCTTGCAGTATGGAAACTAGGGAGAAGAAACCGTATGTTCTGGGGGACCTTGCAAAACGGCTTGGAGCGATGGTGATAGAGAACCGGCCAGTCCAGGAGGTGGCTGCAGAAATCAACCAAATGGCAGATGGAACAGTATATCAGAAGCCATTTGATCGGGCAGACACCAGTCATCATTTATGGCATGTATATTGTCTAGCCAAGCACTATCCGCATCTCCATAATTTGCTCAACCGGATGGGTTCTTCGACCACTGAACATGAGCGTGGACGTATTAGAGAAGAGATGGCATTACTATTGGGTTTAAATCCTGATAGTGTGGAGAGTGATGAAATTCCAAGATTATTGTATAGGCGTTGGAGGTAAAAAATAACAGTCTGAGATGGCATGTATTTATTTAAAAATGTAACTTATTATGGCATGGGGTTCCATGCCATTGTATTAATATTAAAAGACAATTCTTTGAGAGGATTTGCATTATACTAGAAGTGTTACAGCATGTTATTGGAAGTCTACGAAGCTGTTTTATTAATAAGGGGAAAGTAAAGATTGAATGGGGACTTGGGCTCCACCTAGACTCGGAGCAACTGAGCCAATATTAAAAGGATGGAAAGAAATTGGACGACGATGACAAGGAGAAGAGAGAGGTGAAGCAGTGGCAGGGGGAGGAGAAGTGATTGAGTAGACATTTCCTTGTTTAAAATAAAATGGCATGTGCCTCAATGCAGTTGAATTTTGTTATATTTATATACTATATAAAGGTTTGGAAACCTTATTTTACAAGTGGGATAATGACAATTCCCACTTTAACGAAATAGAGCTTCTGGATGGTTGTCTTGCTTCAAAATTGCGTCCAACGCAAAGTCTGAAGCATCCGTTTCTACCTCAAAGTCTTTACCAAAGTCTGGTAATGCCAACATGGGAGCCTTCCTCAACTTCCCTTTGAGGTGGACGAATGCCACTTCGCATTCCGCTGTCCATACCATCTTCGCTTTTCCTGTTTGGCCCGTTAAGGGTAGGGCTACTCTCGAATAGTGTCTGATAAACTTTTGGTAGTAGTTGCATAGCCCCAAGAACGCCCTCAACTCATGTACATTCGATGGTCGCTCCCATTCCTGGATCGCTTGGACTTTCTCCGGGTCCACCTTGAGCCCATCCTAGCCCACCACATGCTCGAGAAACTTTACCTCTTGTTGAGCAAAGTCATATTTGCTCTCTTTAGCATACAGTTTGTGTTCCCTTAGTTTCTCAAACACCTTCGCCAAGTGTTCGGCATGCTCCTTTAGCATCTTGCTATAGATCAGGATGTCGTCGATATAGACGACCACGAAGTGATCCAAATAGGGTATAAAGATGTGGTTCATCAGCACCGAAAATGTTGCCGGCACATTACATAGCCCGAAGGGCATCACTAGACACTCAAAGCTCCCATACTTGGTTTGACAGGTTGTCTTCTTGACATCTTCCTTTGCAACCCTGATCTGGTAGTATCCTGACCTGAGGTCAATCCTCGAGAAGTATTTTGCCTTTCCCAACATATTGAACAGGTCCTCAATTCTTGGCAAAGGGTACTTGTTCTTCTTTGTATACTTGTTGAGCAACTAGTAGTCTATACATATGCGCATAGATCCATCTTTCTTTTTCACAAATAACACTAGCGCCCTATACGGCGACTTGCTCAACCTAACATACCCTTTGTCCATCAACTCTTCTAGTTGGCACTTGAGCTCCTTGAGTTCTTTTTCGTTCAAACGATAGGGGGGACAAACCACCGCCTCAGCACCCTCGACCAACTCAATCTTATGTTCTATCGGTCGTGCAGGGGGCAACCCCGCCAGTAGCTCCTCCGGCATGGTATCCTTGAATTGGTCCAACACCCGCTGGATCACTAAAGGTACTTCTTTCGTTCCTGTCTTTTTGTCACTCTTCACCGAGAGTAAGCACAAAAAGGCTGCCTTAGTTCCTTTAGTGAGTTGTCTTCTTGTGGACACCAGGTTTAAGCAGGAATCTTTGGCCTTGCTTTGCCCTACCTTTAGATCTTGGGCCTCCACCTTAGATCTTCTTCCTTGGGCATTCGCTAGTATCACAAGGTTCTTACCTTGTCCATGCAGGGCTACCACAAACCGATTGAACCAATCCATTCCGAAGATCACGTCAAATCCCGCCATGTCCAACACGGTGAAATCCATGTCTACTTTCCATGTCCCTACTTCGACTCTCGCTTGTCGAAGTACCTCATCGGTGCTTTGGCTACCTTGAATAAACTCTATAGTCCTTGGTTCGCCTAGCCGCTACACCGTTAGTCTAGCTTGCCGGACTATGTCTGCAGCCACAAAATTATCCGAAGCACCGTGTCAATAAGGATTTTAACAAAGCTACCTCCGAGCTTCTCTCGGAGGGTTAGTAGATGTCACGAAACGACTCTCTACCAAAGTTGCTCGTGTAATGAGTAACTTTGAGTTAGGGACTGGATCATATACCTTAGTTTTGACTTCACCTGACTTAATGGCCATATTGGCTCTGGCCTTCTTCGGGTAGGGACATTCCCTCAAAAAGTGTCATGCTTCACCGCAATTGTAGCATACGTTGTTTCCCACGCTACTGAAACACTGACCTTCTTATCCGTGGGTTTGTCTCTTTTCACTTGACTCCCCCACGTACTCGCTCGCTGGCCACCGGATTTGCCTTTCCGGAACCCCGAGGACTCATTCTTAGAGAAACTCTTCTTGAATTTCCCCCTGCTATACGTTCCCCTTGGTTTGGCCCCTTTACTAAACGTGGATCCCGACCATGTCGTGTTCCCCTTTCGCAGGTTATCGTTGAAATGCACCTTGATGGCCGCATCCAACACTTCCTTGTAGTTGGTCGGGTTCCACCGCATCACCTCACCGCGAGCCCAGGTTTGCAAACCTGATATGAAGGCATGGAATGCATCCATATCCCCCATGTCCGTGACAAGTATCCTCTTTTCCATAAACCCATTCACATACTCCTGAATGGTTCTGGTCTGCTTCAGCTTACTTAGCTCATCCCTTAAATGCAGGGTAGCATTTGGAGGAACGTAAGTCGCACGGATCCTTGCATTCATCATTTCCCAAGTGGCCACCGGTTCTTCATTGGCCTCTGTTATTCTCTACCAAGACTTGGCATTATCTGCCAAGTATGGTTTTGCACATGGGACCTTCTCCAAGCTCGGTAACCGCAACGCTTGGAAGTAGTCCTCCATATCGTAAAACCAATCCTCCACCACCTTATAGTCGTTCACTCCCTTGAAGACCGGTGGGGGCTTTGGTTTGTACTTGGGAATTGCCTGAGGGACTGATTCCACTTCGGTATGTTCGACCTTGTCTGGTTTTGCCTCAGTCCCTGCCAAAGGGTCCGCACTTTTTGCGCTGCCAGCATCCACAGTCTTTCGCTTTTGCTTCCGCTTCTCGTCACGCTTTAGCTTGCGTATGAGAGTCTCCAGCAGGGCATTGGTCTGCGCCAATTGGCCTTCTAGAACGTCCAATCGAGCCTTGAACGACCGAACCTCGCCACCGAACTCCTGTTTGGAAGTTTCCTCACTGGAGTCCTCTGTAAGCAACCAAAGGGAACGATTCGAGAGACGATCCATAGGGGTTCAAATATAGAGGGAAAGGGCCCATGAACAAGAGTGCACCCCCTTTTCCAATCGGTTAAGGGTCTTGGGATATTTAGGGTTAAGCGTCCTTGGGTTTGAATAGTACTGGGCTGGGTGACCTCCCGGGAAGTCCAAACTCATGAGCTTACATTTGGTATTAGAGCAGGTTTCGGGTCCGACTCTGTTGGTTGGCTAGGGGAATCGCACCATATGTTGATTGACATTTGGCTTGTCCAGTTTGCTCCCGCTGGGCTCGACCCGAGGGGTAGGGTGTCAAGAGAGCGGGGCTCTTTGGAGAGCTGTGGCTCTCAGCTTCCGTTCACGAGGGCGTGAACTTGTAGGGAAGCGTGGTGGATTGTAAGCAACCAAAGGGAACAATTCGAGAGACGATCCATAGGGGTTCAAATATAGAGGGAAAGGGCCCATGAACAAGAGTGCACCCCCTTTTCCAATCGGTTAAGGGTCTTGGGATATTTAGGGTTAAGCGTCCTTGGGTTTGAATAGTACTGGGCTGGGTGACCTCCCGGGAAGTCCAAACTCATGAGCTTACATTTGGTATTAGAGCAGGTTTCGGGTCCGACTCTGTTGGTTGGCTAGGGGAATCGCACCATATGTTGATTGACATTTGGCTTGTCCAGTTTGCTCCCGCTGGGCTCGACCCGAGGGGTAGGGTGTCAAGAGAGCGGGGCTCTTTGGAGAGCTGTGGCTCTCAGCTTCCGTTCACGAGGGCGTGAACTTGTAGGGAAGCGTGGTGGATTGTAAGCAACCAAAGGGAACAATTCGAGAGACGATCCATAGGGGTTCAAATATAGAGGGAAAGGGCCCATGAACAAGAGTGCACCCCCTTTTCCAATCGGTTAAGGGTCTTGTTATATTTGGGGTTAAACGTCCTTGGGTTTGAATAGTACTGGGCTGGGTGACCTCCCGGGAAGTCCAAACTCAGGAGCTTACATCCTCCTCATGCAAAGATTCCTCATCCATAGCCTCTTGTTTGACTGGAGGCCCTAGCTCTGGCGGAGGTTCCGTCTCCGCCTGGGTTCACTTACGCCCTGCCTTTGCTATCTCCCAGCAATCCGCCTCTATCCTTTGCTAGAACTGAGGAAAAGGCACCGATACCAAATTGTAAGCCACAAATTTTTCCTTTCCAATTTGCCAGCTTAGCTCGTCTATTCGATCAACACTGCCTTGGCTTGTGCTAAGTTCCCTCGCCAAGGTTCCCGCCTATTGTACCAGCTCCTACTTGGTCCTACTTGGTTTCAGTTACTCACTGCACGAGCAATAGAGTGTTAGCCATCCATCTACGAATTCCCAAATCTCTCCCAATCCCCCTCCCCGGGTTAGACTGGACTTAAGGTTCGGCTACACTCCCCGCAGGCACAAGTAGCCAAGCACACTAAGCCTCCAGGTTCCTAACACCCCTTAGTACAACAAGACTTGTTCATGGGACCCTCTAAATCCCAAGCCTTGGGTGCAACACTTGCTTCGGGACGTCGGGGCGAAACACCATGGCTTAACGGCCCGGTATGGGTACCTCTACCCCCCCACTTCCATCCCGAAGGGAAGGCCCAAGCCCCTAGGAAGGGCGAGGACCAATGAGCCACAAGGTACTCAAGTGGGGCACCACTCCACATGAGCTAGGACCACCGCAGTCGATTTCCCTTTCGGGAGTGGGAGCTGCCCTTGAGCACTTTCCTGGGTGGCCCCTCCGGCACCACCCAAGCCCATGCTCACTCCCACCCAAGGCCCCTCGACCCTAGTATCAACCTCAAGTCAGTTTGGAAGCACCACTAGAGAGTTCCTTCAAGACTAGTTCCTTGACCTCACTATCCCTACTATACTTTTGGAACCCCCTGCAGCCCCCCCCCCCCCCCCCCCTGGGAGATGCATGCTTTGGGCTTTCACCCCTTGACCCATATTAGTATTTGGACTTAGTTTCAGATTCAATCTCGAATTCGATCTCGGACCCGACTTCAAACTCGGTCTCGGACTTGATCTTGGACCCGATCTCGGACCCGATCTCGGACTCGACTTCGGACTCGATCTCGAACTCGGTCTCCGATTCGGCCTCGGACTCGATCCTGGACTCTATCTCGAACTCGGTCTCAGAGTCGGTCTTGGACTCGATCTTCGACTTGGTCCCATCCGATGAACTCTTTGTCATTTCGGTCATGCTTTCGGGGATCCTTTAGCCTACAACACCTCGGGGAGTCGGTTCCTTACAGAAAAGTGATTGTTAGTTGCTTTGCAACTAGTGATTACTTGTAAACTTCGTCAAGGACTGTTAACACTTGCTGCGCTCAATGATGATTTAGTAGTGATAAACTTGCTTTATTGAATGGTGTTGCGGAGGATCGTGTCGTTAGACTTACATGGTTTTTCCATATTGGCTTATCAACTCTACCTCTGTCAATATCATTTAGTTGTGTTTAGTTTGTTCATTGAGTTTTAGATGTGGTGAATCATTTGTTGATGATGTGTTATCTGTTTCTGAGTGTTATTGGAGGATTGGTCTCAGATACTAAGTATAGTATCTTTGACTTTGGTTAGCTTGGTTGCTAAAGAGTTTTGAGTGGTGATTCACTTTTGCTTTCTTCTAGCGTTGTCCTAGTGTTGATAGTATTGAAGTGATGCTCTGTCATTGATATTATTGATGTTAAGACTTGAGTGAAATGAGATGTCTTTTCGTAAGATTGACATTGAGTTTCATTAGTCTCGATGAAGATAGTGTTGATAGTTTGGCTATAGCTTTGTGTTATTGGCATTCATGCATTTGCTAATTAACAATTATATTGCCATTCAAACGAGTTGAGTAGCAAGTTTGAGTTAGTGGTGTTCTAAACGAGATTATTTAGTAGGGGTTAGGCCTTGGCTTTTCTTTGCAAAGTAATTTAGTCATAAACAACATTAATTTTAGATGAAGAGTTAGTGATTGTTATTGAAGATGTTTAAATCTTTGTTGAATTTGAGTTGAAATATATTGATCATTGATGATTCTTCTTATGCTTGTTATGAAGTGAGTTACGTCTTGCTATAAATGGATTCATTAAGGATCGTTTAATGATCACTTGTTGAGCATAACACCATTGTGTTTAGCCTTTGGATTGATGTAGATATGCTTTTCATTAACTTTGGCATTATGAAGTTTAGGTTATGGATGTGTTGAGGAGAATATTGTAGGTTGTACCGTGATTTCTTCTTTAGCATTGAAATTAGTTCATGCAAGACTCGTGATCATTATTAAGCAAGACTTGGCTATAAACTTCTCCAAGCTTTTGGTTCCTTGAGTTTTTATGCTCATTGTTCCATTTGTTAGAAGTTGTTGGAGAAGGCATTCTAGCTCATAGCTTCGGTGTTGAAGTTAGTATTAGCATCTTGCAATCATTGGTGATGATTGACTATCATTTAGGATAATTAATTATCCTTGTCAAAGGTTTTGCTTGATTATTGTTAATTTAGAATGATTTGCTATTCTTTGGGATGTCAAATTCTTTCTTTGATAATGAGTATGCATTTCTCTATTGATGGGATGATTGATGTTCTTCATGATGGTTAGTTGTTCTCTTTGATAAATTATAGCTTTTCGGAATACCATATGTTCTTTGTGGTTTGCTCTGGATTAGTTTGTTGGGTTTGAGATATCAATAGGATATTGTTAACACTTAAGAAACTTGAGTTCCTTCGTATTGTTGGCCATAATCTATTCAGATTAGCTAGTGCGATGGTTAGCATGAATGAATGTTTGTTAGTTTTGCTATTCTGTTAATTATCGTTACTGTTGCTTCTGATAAGTTGGATGTTATTTCCTTTAAGCAATACATTCGTGAGCATTTTGCTTGCCAAGTTGATAATACTTTATCTTCCTTTAGTTGTCTTTTGTAAGTTGTTTAGCATGCTATCTAAAATCTTCAGTATTTAAATTTCATTATTGAGTTCCCTTAATGATACACTACCTATTAAATGTTGTTAGATGGTGAATCCTATGTTTTCCAAAATGATCTTGGTGGTCCTATACTATAATACTAGTTTATCGGATGATAACTTACTTGGAATACTTTTGTGTTCTAATCTAACATTTATTCATTGATAATTAAATCTCTCAGATATCATTGTTTATGACTTTAATATTGTCCATCTATTAATCTTTGAGTTTGGGTCAGTATAGGCAGACTGGCTTCGGCACTTCGTATGCATGGTGGAATCTATAGTCATGGGGTAGCTACTGTTGACTGGTCACATCACCTGCCTCTTTATTGATGTTCCTTATTCCATTAAAAGGGCATGACCATGTAAACAACTCTAACTGCCTATTTACAGTAGTCTATCTAAACCTGACAGACGAGTTTGGTTTCTTTGTTCAGGAAGGTTGGGGCCTCTGGCTTTTCTCTCTATATCCCTGTGGGCAGGGGCGTATCACACTTTTGTAAGCTAGGTGACTCCCAGAGCAGCAAGGGTGGCTGACTCTATTGGTCATTTCCTTGTCAGCGACGGACGAAAGGTGTTTGAGCTGGTAGCACATCTACGTTAAACAAAGAGGTTGCCTTTTAACTCATTTAAGTTGGTGCATTTCTCACATAGTGTGAATATCGTGAATTTTTTCTGGAGTTGTTTCCTTGGCGGTATTCTAAACTCAAGTATGCATCGACAAGGACGTTGATCTTCCCTAGGGGGGGAGAGTATTGCGAATGTGACTTTGGGTATCGAAAGTTACCTATCAACCAGTCCTTATAGACACTTTTACTTTACTACCATGATGGAAGGAGGTCGATATTGCTAGACCCTTTATTAGTCCCTCTTGTTCAAGTGTTAGTAAATTAGACTTTGCATCTACACTTGGCCGGATGAGCATAAGGAAGGAATTCCCAAGTGTCTATTTAGCCAAGCATACTTGGCCCCGCTTATTAGTTCTCTTTTGCTTTGTCTTGCACTGGCTTGACAAGAACCCTCGCATATTGAGACTAGTCCATCAATATCGCTAAATGATAGCTTACCGTGTCTACCAAACAACCTCACTATTATGCCCTTTGTGTTAGTCTCATTTCGGTCGCAAATGCTATTTATGGAAAGGGGGGGGGGGGGGGGGGGGGGGTGGGGGGGGGGGCCAAAAAAAAAATAAGGGAAAGGGGGAGGG
>NW_003314300.1:894180-900866 GCF_000143415.4 Selaginella moellendorffii | reverse complement strand
GCGTGCTAGTTTTGGCATTGGGATGTTGGTTGCTCTAGGACTGTTCTAAGTTGTTCCGGGCTCCTGGCCCTTCACTCTTTGGGCTGTATGCTTAGGAGTTGCTCTATGGTCTAGTTCCATCACTCTGTAAGTGACTAAATTTTCCATTCTACTTTAGTCACTTAACCACACCTTTGACCACTTGGAGGAGTCTCATTCACAACCTCCATAAGTCCAATCCAGGACTTGGGACTTGCTAGCCCCGAGAATGGCATCCATGCCACTCAACATTTGCACTTGGTCCAAGTGCTCCACGTGTCCGATCCCATGACCGACACTCAAAGGTACCACCGACATAGCAGCCCGTTACGCTAAGGCCATGCCCAATCACCTTTGCCACACTGGTAGTCCAATACCACTTGCATCACCGTCTTGGCTCTCCAAGACTAGGCAAACCATCCGTGAGTGGTCATCTCAGATCCACTCCTTAGCATCCTTAGGATGGCCACCGACAAGGGGAATAGCCTTCCCCAATATCCCTCTGTCAGTCCCCACTAAGTCCCTTTCTGCCCCTGGCCGTGTTTGCCAACACTGCCACTGGATCGAGACCCACAGGCCCGACCACTAAGTCCCACGGTCCTCTGGGACTTCCTCACCACACGACTGTGTCCTTGGTCACTACCCTAGAGGACTGCTCCTCTTCCTTTCCACAGTCTGGGCCTTTGGGACAACATTTCGGAACACCGTGGCCTTACGCGAGCCACCTAGGTACTCTCCTCGCCTTCTGCCCTTGGGTGCTCTAGCCATGGGCTTAGAGTGGGTTCCGTTGAGCCACACCAGGTATCCAAGTAGGTAGTGCCACCCACACTTGGATTGGGAGCATCGGCTAGTCGATCTCTCGGGGGAACTAGAGCCGGCTCTTGAACACTTCACCAAGCTACCCCGCTTGTCGGTCCGTGTTCACTCTAGTCTTGGACTTCCCAGTGGGCAGCTCATCACCCAACACTAGGTCCGGCCTTCCTGGGCCAAACTGGCCTTTCCTGGCCAAATTGGCTCCACTGCAGTCCTCCCCCTACTATACTTTTGGAGCTCACGAAACCCCCCAGGGTTTGGGAGACGAACGCTTTGGGCTTTCACCCTCTCAGGCTCTGGACTCGGACTCGGACTCGGACTCGGACTCGGACTCGGACTCGGATTCGGACTCGGACTCGGGCTCGGGCTCGGTCTTGGCCTCGGCCTCGGTCTCGGTCTCGGTCCCGATCTCGGTCTCGGTCTCGGTCCCGGTCTCGGTCCCGGTCTCGGTCTCGACTTCGGACTCCATCTCGGACTCCATCTCAGACTCCATCTCAGACTCCATCTTGGGTCCATCTCGAGTCCATCTCGGACTCCATCTCGGACTCCATCTCGGGTCCATCTCGGACTCCATCTCGGACTCCATCTTGGGTCCATCTCGGGTCCATCTCGGACTCCATCTCGGACTCCATCTCGGGTCCATCTCGGACTCCATCTCGGACTCCATTTCGGGTCCATCTCGGGTCCACCTCGGACTCCATCTCGGACTCCATCTCGGACTCCATCTCGGGTCCATCTCGGACTCCACTTCGGACTCCAACTCGGGTCCATCTCGGGTCCACCTCGGACTCCACTTCGGACTCCATCTCGGACTCCATCTCGGGTCCATCTCGGACTCCACTTCGGACTCCAACTCGGGTTCATCTCGGACTCCACTTCGGACTCCAACTCGGGTCCATCTCGGACTCCACTTCGGACTCCAACTCGGGTCCATCTTGGACTCCACTTCGGACTCCAACTCGAGTCCATCTCGGACACTCCCACGTGTCATGTGTTGGTCCTTTTGGGTTCCTTTTTGGAGCCTCGCCTTTTGCTCGCTTCGTGCTCGTTCCTCGAGCACTTCGTTGGGAGTTCCACTCCCGCTCTTGACTTTTCAAGTCGGAGCTTTTGGTCCTAACGTGTTACGCTCGTTTGGCTCTCGCTTTGGCCACTACCACGTGGCGCCCTTTCCGGCTCTACTTTGGGGCCTAGGGATTTTGTGTCTCACAACTCCACCACCCATAGACGAAGTTCGATGTCCTCATTGAACGGTAAACCATTTTATAAAGTAACACCCGCATGTGTTACCATTTCCATCCTTGGCACCTAGCCAATATTTGTCAATGGTTTGACATTGAAGGCTCACCATGCCTTCTCCATATTCGTCAATGGTTTGCCATTGAAGGCTCACCATGCCTTTTGCATATTCCTCAATGGTTTGACACCAAAGGCTCACCATGCCTTACCTATCCTCTAAGGGGGGTAGTCTCTCCAACTTAGAGACTGATTGGACCACATGTAGTGGTTCTCTCCTTTTATTGGTTTAGTTCTCACTAAACCTCTTAGAGACCCTTCTCTAAGTCAATCCCACTACTCCTTCTCAAGTAGTCTCAATTTCCATCTATTGAACGTTTGCACCTTGGAACTTTTACTCTTTTGACTTTTGGAAGTCAATTTCCTAGGTGTCTCCAACACCTTGCATTGCACAGATTGTGCAACTCCACTTCCCCATCCTAGGAAGCTCATTACTTGAGGGCACCATCATCTTCTCTTCTATTTCGTGCCACCTTGGGCACTAAGTTCCATTTATCATACTTTGTGCTAGGGCTGTCCATGGCCCTATCATTTGGCTACCTTACCGCTCCCTCCCTTGGAGCTTCCACTTTCGCCAAATCAGAGCAATTCGGAATTCATCCTTGGAAACACACTTCCTTTTCCGGAATTTGTTAGCGTCCAACACATTAGTGTTCCTCGCCTAACTTTGTCACTTGGATTCCTTCCAAGGGATTCCACGGCCCTATCTTGGCCACTCATCTTTTGCTCCTATCCGTTGATTGTTGCACCAAGCAACATCGAATCTCTACCTCCTTCCTTGAGGTATTCTTGTGATTCCTTAGCAAAGGCTCTATTTTGCTAAGACTAGGGTGTTCGCCCCTAGTAAGTCTCTTTAGCATCTTCTGCTGTGGGCTCTATCCACGGCCCAACTTTGTGACCCTCCCATGGGTCTCTTTAGAGACTACTTTCCTTGGACACACTATGCCATCGCAATGACATAGCTCATTTCCCTAGGGTGCTTTTCCCACTTGATCACCTTGACCAAGCCACACCATCATCAATAGTTCAAATCAACACTTTGAACTAGGAACCTTATTCCTTAACCCAAACAAGGACCTTGTCCTTATTTAGCCACAAGATCACCTAGTGATCTCACCTCGGCACCTTAACAGGTTTGCTAATAGGTACTAGGTCTTCCAGACCTTTAATTTATTAACTACGACCCCGGGGGCATCCCCCACACTTGGCGGTGCGCCCAAGCCAGCCCTTCCGGCCAAGGGTCCATAGCAACTGAGATTAGGTGTCCCCATCTCACTCACCACGTCCTTGGTGCCACTCGCACCAAAGCGTTCAAGTTAGATATGCCGAGCTTTCACACTAAGCAATCTAACCGTGCATCACGACTCCGAGGCATCCCTCGCTTGGCGGTGTGCCCAAACCAGTCTCCCCACTGAGAGTCCATGACCACCGAAATATGAGTGTCCTCATATTCCAAACCATCACCACGCCCTAGTGATTTGGGACTCGAACCCAAGCACTAGAGGGTCGGGACTCGAACCCAACCTCCGTATATGCATCTACGGACGGCATCACACAAGATGCCTGGCGTGACTCCCCACGCCGGTGCACCAACTTATTTTTAAAGCGCGCTACAGATCACAGCTTAGGAACCTAGTTCCTCCACATTGCCAAGTCCTCTCACTTGACATGTCTATGATCATGCATGGACTCCTCCATGCTCGGCCCCATGGCCCACCCTTTTTGAAGTTATCACCTTCAACTAGGGTATTTGTTCCCCCGACGTGCCAATCTCGCTTGGCAAGTCCTCCGACCACTGTAACATGGTTCCTGCATAAGCGTGAAAGTCCTTGACCATCGACTTTTGTTCAAAGCCCTCTCTTTGAACACTCAGGAACTACTTCCCTAACCTTGATAGCCTTGCCTCATGGCAAGCTTCAAGACCACGCTTCTGCTGCGCCACTCTGATTTCGCGCGTTCCATGAACCATTTACACTTGGCCTTTCTAGGTACTAAGCTACCTAGAATCGTCTTTGGGAACCTTGAAGGAACTCTGTCCCTCAGCTTGCTAAGGCCTCCCTTTTTGCAAGCCTTCCAAATGCCACATAGTCTAACATGGACAATTCCATATTTTAGACTCTCCATGGCATCACGGTTGCTACCGGCAACACCCTCGAGCCCCCACTTGATTCTCCACTCCCAGCTGGCATAACCAACCTTGGTTATGCCCTTTGATTCCTACGGTTCGGTTCTATCCCCTTACTTCTTGCTTTTTGGCTTCACACCTTTCCTTTGGTCATTCTCCTCCAGACCAGGAGGATAGCTTTGCACTTTCTATCATGCTTTAGCAAGTATTCTTAGGGATGAATCTACCCAATAGCCTAGGGAGTGGTTCCTCAATCCAGGTATGCTCACCCTATAATCCCACACACCGGGATTACGTTGTTGCTTATGGGCCTTTACATGCCCATCACTAGCCTTGCCAAAATTCCATTTTTGGCTTTGTCCAACTCGGGTAGACAGTCCTCTCCTGTCTCCGCAACCTTGGACATTTGGATAGCACCTTCTATCCATCATTCGCTAGGGACTTAGTCCCTTGGGCTTTATCCATTGCCCTCGCGACATCAAACACCACCTTCTGGTGTTCTAGAGTGTTCGGGTGTCCCAATAATGGCTTTCTTGACAATGAGTATTTCCTTTTATGACATTGACTTACTATATCGCAACACAAGCAACTTATCCCCCGTAAGGGTATATCCAACTTCCCTATGCTATTAAGAAGTCTTGGGTAGCTACCTTCTACCCGTTTAACCAGTTATTTTGCACCTCTTGCTTAGTTGCCTTGTAGTTGTCAAGTCCTACAACTCATTGCTAGTGCTTCCACACCTCCATCATTATCTGGGTCACCACACTCCAACTGCATGCTCTGCAGCTTAGGCTATGCTATTCCCATTTCCATTGGGATTCCTTTGGCAAGGGGTTCTCATGAACCCACCAACATAGCCTCAAGGTATCACACCTTGGCACATTTGGTGTCTCCACACCATCGGCTCCACGAGCCTACCTCTATGACATTTCCCCTTCGTGTCTAAGTCTTTGCCAAGACCAACACCGCTCTTTCTCATGCCAACCATCCGTTAGCACTGCACCATAGAGGTCACACACAACTTTATGTCAAAGTTGTTTTCTTCTGGGAACACCTTTCCCATAACTTTAGCATGGCACATTTTGCCATCGATGAGATACCCTCTGTTCTCATCCTTGGATCCTATGATCCCCTCCCATCCTTTGTGGGGTACAACACACCTCAGTCCAAATGCTTCCATCAGTCCTTTTAGGACCATCCGTTGACTCTACTTGAGTCATCCAGCAGTTTTGGACTTAGTTAATCCACAGACCCGTAAGGTCCTACTTGTGAGGCACTAGCTCACTGGAATACACTTCTTGCATTCCTGTCCTACTCAAAAGGACTATTTTCACAAGTGTTACTCCGACACTTGATTTTGTTCTCTGGGGGCAACCTTTACCCCTTAGGACTACTTGTCCATGTGATGAGAACACCAACTCATCCCTAAGTACACCCCCCAACTCCTTGGGTTGTTCCAGCATTTATTAAAGGTAGCCCTGGCTACCATTTCAAGGACTTGAGTCCTCTTCCGTATTTGACCTCCCACGGTCATTACCTCTGGTCTCACATTCATGAGCACCAACCTCAACTATATGAGGATAATTTCGTGACTCCTTTATTGTTTTGGAGTCTCTATCTTTCCCGTGATCCCAACTTTAGTTGTTTACCACAACAACCTTAGCCAATTTGCTGAGACAAATGCTCATTCGGATCACATCCTCAACTCAATGAGGAAAACCTTGCACTGTTCCCAAGATCCCAAAGTCGTTCCATTATTGGCCCTTTTCTATCCACCACCTCGTCTACAAGTTCATACATGAACTGTAATGGAGAGCCATGTCTTCCTGACTTGCTACTCCTCAAGGATAGGCCCACTCCTCGGACCTTCCGATGCCAACACTAGTGGTGATATACTTGAGCACCAATAAAAGTCGGACTAAGGAACAGCTCCGATACCAAGTTGTAAGCGACTAATTTTTCCATTCTACTTTAGTCACTTAACCACACCTCTGACCACTTGGAGGAGTCTCATTCACAACCTTGGTGTTGATGGCATTAAAGTGATGCTTTGTCATTGACATTGTTGATATTGAGATCTGAGTGAAATGAGATATCCTTCCAAGGATTGATATTGAGTTTCATTAGTCTTGATGAATATAGAGTTGATGATTTGGCTATAGCTTTGTGTTGTTGGCATTTGTGCATTTGCTAGTTAGCAACTGTGTTGACGTTCAAACAAACTGAGTGGCAAGTTGAGTTAGTTGTGTTCTAGACGAGATTATTTTGTAGAGGGTTGAGCTTTAGCTTTTCCTTGAAAAATGATTTAGTCGTGAATTATGCTAACTTCACGAGAGGAAGAATTAGTGTTCGATATTAAATAATTTGAGTCCCTATTAGATTTGAGTTGAACTATATCGATCATTGATGATTCCCCTTGTGCTTGTTACGATGTGAC
>NW_003314300.1:878586-893120 GCF_000143415.4 Selaginella moellendorffii | reverse complement strand
CTTGGATTGGGAGCATCGGCTAGTCGATCTCCCGGGGGAACTAGAGCCGGCTCTTGAACACTTCACCAAGCTACCCCGCTTGTCGGTCCGTGTTCACTCTAGTCTTGGACTTCCCAGTGGGCAGCTCATCACCCAACACTGGGTCCGGCCTTCCTGGGCCAAACTGGCCTTTCCTGGCCAAACTGGCTCCACTGCAGTCCTCCCCCTACTATACTTTTGGAGCTCACCAAACCCCCCAGGGTCTGGGAGACGAACGCTTTGGGCTTTCACCCTCTCAGGCTCCGGACTCGGACTCGGACTCGGACTCGGACTCGGACTCGGACTCGGATTCGGACTCGGACTCGGGCTCGGGCTCGGTCTTGGCCTCGGCCTCGGTCTCGGTCTCGGTCCCGATCTCGGTCTCGGTCTCGGTCCCGGTCTCGGTCCCGGTCTCGGTCTCGACTTCGGACTCCATCTCGGACTCCATCTCAGACTCCATCTCGGACTCCATCTTGGGTCCATCTCGAGTCCATCTCGGACTCCATCTCGGACTCCATCTCGGGTCCATCTCGGACTCCATCTCGGACTCCATTTCGGGTCCATCTCGGGTCCACCTCGGACTCCATCTCGGACTCCATCTTGGACTCCATCTCGGGTCCATCTCGGACTCCACTTCGGACTCCAACTCGGGTCCATCTCGGGTCCACCTCGGACTCCACTTCGGACTCCATCTCGGACTCCATCTCGGGTCCATCTCGGACTCCACTTCGGACTCCAACTCGGGTTCATCTCGGACTCCACTTCGGACTCCAACTCGGGTCCATCTCGGACTCCACTTCGGACTCCAACTCGGGTCCATCTTGGACTCCACTTCGGACTCCAACTCGAGTCCATCTCGGACACTCCCACGTGTCATGTGTTGGTCCTTTTGGGTCCCTTTTTGGAGCCTCGCCTTTTGCTCGCTTCGTGCTCGTTCCTCGAGCACTTCGTTGGGAGTTCCACTCCCGCTCTTGACTTTTCAAGTCGGAGCTTTTGGTCCTAACGTGTTACGCTCGTTTGGCTCTCGCTTCGGCCACTACCACGTGGCGCCCTTTCCGGCTCTACTTTGGGGCCTAGGGATTTTGTGTCTCACACACTCCTTGGCTCCATGCTTGGGAGTTTGGCACTGTTCCTTCATTCAGTGGCCCAAGGCCTTGAACCTCGGGTTCCAGACCACTATCATTTGGACACGTGGCATATATCACATGGCATAAAGAGGGTTTAGGTTCCGCTTCGTGGTGTTATCCTATGGTAAATCACCATAGGATAAGGGTCAAAACCATGTGCGCTACACAAGAGCACCAACTTCCACCCAACAAGTCAAGTAGTCAGAAGCAATAATAACATACTCATTTCCAACAGTCAATTATGGAAAAGGTCCCATAAGATCAAATACCACCAACTTAAACGGACGGGAAATTGCAATTGACTCCAATTGTCCTTCTGCAACACGAGGGGGAGCATTACGAGCTTGGCACCAAATGGAGTTACGGACATACTAGATAATATTACGTCACATTTCTGACTAATAGAAAGACCTGCGCAGCTTCTCAGTTATACAATGATGTCTCATATGCCCATTTAGAACAGGAGAATTATGGTAGGCATGGAGAAACCGCGGAATAAAGACAGAAGGCACCACCAGCCGTAAATGATCATCAGGATCCGTCCCCACAAAATAAAGAAGGCCGTCTTCAAGGCGATATTGAGAATGTAAATGCAAGATTCTCAAACCCATCTTGAAGCCTTCGAATCCATGGCTCAATCTTTTGAGCCTCACAAACCTCATCAAGATAAGGTAGATCTTGTTCTACGCCTTGTGGATACTGAACATCAAGTACAGCAAGCACCAATGGCACAGAATCCTCGTCTAGAAAATCCACAGATGCTGGAATAATAGGCTCATCAAAAATATGAGAAGAAAGTGGAGAAGGAAGAAGAGCTTGAGACAGGACATTAGCATCAGCCATAGAACTCCTTAGGTGATGAACAACATCAAAATCATATATTTGAAGCTTCAAACCTCATCGAGCAGTACGACCAACTAGATTCTTCTGCTTTAATAACGAAGTAACAGTAGCATAGTCACATTCAAGTAACGTTTGAGAACCATATAGATATGCATGAAGATTCTCGAAGCCCCAAACTGCTGCTAAATACTCCTTCTCTGTTGTGGAGTAGTTCATCTCTGCTAGTTGTAATATACGGCTTATATACACAATCGGATGGCATTGACCAGGCACATTCGAGCTCTCTTGCATCAACACACCTCCAAGACCAATGTAAAAAACATCCACACGCAAAATAAAAGGTCGAGTGTAGTTAGGATATGCCAAAACCAAAGGAGTCGTCAATAGCTCTTTAAGATCCATGAACGCCGGCCCACAATCTGAAGACCAGATGAAAGATGACATTGATGACTTCAGCAACACTTGCAACGGTTCAATGCGATCAGAAAGATGATCTACAAAATGACCGAGATATTGCACCTTGCCCAAGAAGAACTACACATCATTCACACACTTTGGAGTAGGGAATTTTAGAACAACCATAAGTTTGTCAGGATCAATTTGCAAACCCTGACAAAAAATACAGTACCCAAGATAAGTTGTGTCCTTGGACCTAAACATGCACTTTTACCGCTTCAGCTTTAAACCAATGTCACATATCTGA
This sequence comes from Selaginella moellendorffii, assembly GCF_000143415.4. Lineage (NCBI taxonomy): Eukaryota > Viridiplantae > Streptophyta > Lycopodiopsida > Selaginellales > Selaginellaceae > Selaginella > Selaginella moellendorffii. The sequence goes on along the minus strand of NW_003314300.1, from coordinate 890,429 downwards.
TTTAACACTTTACAAACATCACGAACGTACTCCTCCCATGTCCCATCTAAGTGGATCAAGACATCATCAATGAAGTCAACAGTCACCTCCGGCATTGTTGGGGGAAGGACAGGCGCCTCCCCCAACGCTCGCTCAAACACGAGAAATGCTTCAATGCTCTTCACAAAATGCCCCCCCTTGCCCTTGTGAGGCAAGGGTTTTATACAAGGAAGATGGAGAATATTCTGAGGACCAGAATATTCCCTCTCTCTCTCTCACTCTCTCGGTGGCCACACCTTAACATGCGACCACGGTGGTTCGTGCTGGCTCCAGACGCGCGAGAACCCTCTGAAGAGTGTAGAGTGTACCTCTGCTATTGATGCCAAGTGTTGGTAGCTGCGTGAAATAGTAGAAACTCTAGAAAACAAAGTGGAAAAGAAAGAAAAGAGGTAGGTGTGAAGTTTGGAGACAGGGAGGAAAACCCAGTCCCTAAAGTTGAAGAAAAGTGTAGAAAAAGTGTGAAAAGAGGAGGAAAATAAGGAAAAAGAGTGTAGCACATGTGGTTTTGACCATTTATTCTATGGTGATTTACCATAGGATAACACTATGAAGCGGAACCTAAACCCTCCATGTGCCACGTGACAGATGCCACATGTCACTTGCCATGTGTCCAAAAGAACGTGGTGTGGAACCCGAGTTTCATGGCCTTGGCCACTGAATGAAGGAACGGTTCCTAACTCCCAAGCATGGAACCAAGGAGTAATGGAACTAGACCATGGAGCAACTCCCAAGCATAAAGCCCAAGGAGTGAAGAGACAGGGACACAAAGCAACTTGGAATAGTCCTAAAATAACCAGCATCCTAATGCCAGGAGTAGCACGCAAAATGGAGCCAAATGGAGTCTAACACAAAGGGCATGATAGTGAGGATGTTTGGCAGACATGGTAAGCTATCATGTAGCGATATTGAGGGACCAATCTCAATACGCGAGGGTTCTTGTCAAGCCAGTGCAAGATAGAGCAAAAGAGAACTAAAAAGCCAGGCCAAGTATGCTTGGCTAAATAGACACTTAGGAATTCCGTCCTTATGCTCATCCGGCCAAGTACAAATGCAAAGTTCAGCGGTGGCACTTGGATTTCACACTCAAGCTGCGGTGGTTACAGGTCCCCAGTTACTGGTTACTAGTTACTGGTTACCGGTTACCAGCTACTCCAAGTGGTCAGCACTTACTCTACGAGCCAACGAGTATCAATGGCCACCTTTTCAGAGTTCCACCGCTTTCACGGCAATGCAGCTTGAGTGTGAAATCCAAGGCATAAGCCATGGTCCAATGGAAAAACACCTTCTGAAGGTAAAAAAAATAGCCATGAAAGTAAACTGAAAGAAAGGGAGAAAAAGAAAAAGAAAAAAAGAAGAGAAAAGGAACACCTCACTAGATGAAGCGTTTGAGATGAGAGTGGTTATGAGCGTGTGGGAGCTCACGTCCATCAGCATCAACTAGCACATATGCTCTGCCTCCAATGTGTCGCTGGAGAAAGTAGTGGCCGGTTCAGCGAGGGGAGAACTTCGAAGGTGGTGTAAACTCCTTGAGTAAAACGAGATTGCCATCCTCGAATGGTTCGGCAGACTGCTGGTGATCAATGACTGACTTGATCTTTTACTTGCCTCGAAGGAGATGTTCAGTTGTGGATTGTCACTGTTCTGCCAAGGCAAGAACCTCTAAGTCATGTGCATGAAGCTTGTCCTCATCACTAAGCTGCATTGCAGCTGCGTATCAAAGTGAAAGTGAGAGTGACGGCACCTGGATCTCCACTGGAAGCACAACCTCTGTCCCATATACAAGGGAGAATGGGGTCGTAGAGACGGATGTCTTGAAGGACGTCCAAAAGGCCCACAACGCCGTAACCAAGTGTTCGTGCCAATGCCTTGGGTGATCCTCCATAAGCTTTGAGATGACAGTCTTCAATATCTTGTTGCTAGACTCCACTTGGCCATTGCACTCAGGGTAATAGCTACTGCTCTTCACATGCTTGACCTGCAGTTGCTGGAGAAGATGCAATCACACACTTTTGCCGCATGTGAAGAGTTGGCTCGAACTCTTGGGTGGTCACAATCCAAGATAAAGTACAAGGACTGTGAACTGATTGCTGTAAAAGAAAGGTTAGCACAGTAAAATAGATAAGGGAATGGATATGGGCTCCAACAAGAAAGTGACGAAATTGTTCTAGTGGTTGGAATACCGGGGGCTCTACGGTAGAAAGTTCTGACCTCAAAGAGCTATAACTCACATGTAGCACGTCTGATTGGCTTGATTCTTTCTGCCAGTTGTGTGTCTGGATGTCATTCCTCCGTCTCCAAGAAACGGCATGACAAAATACGCTCAGAGTTGTCAGCTACTGCGATGTTAGTAGGAAGATGTTGGCTGTGTGACACCTCAGATAGTTGCTGAGGAGGATTGACTTCGGCTGTGTCCTGCAAAAGATGGACCTGGTTTGGAGTGATTGTGTCATCAAGCTCCATAAGAGAGAGTCGGTCCCATGAAAGAAACGAATCGAGGAGCCCTTCCTCTATCGAGAAACACTCTGAAAAGTTGGATATGGGAGCCCATACTCTATAAGCCCCACCATCAAATAAAGAGGTCCTGTCTAGAGGCTCGGCCTTACTCTCAAATAAAGAGAGTGAAGCTGAGAGATGTCTCGGGCTACCTGACTCACCTCCAACTATGTCAACCGCATTGCATGAGAAAGCATCTGTCATATAGATGGTCGACTCCACCGCCAACTCAGGAAAAACCTCTGTGAGCTCAGGAGGAAAGTATGGTGTGGAGGCCCATCTTATTCTGAGCCTGATGGGCTTTCTAAGAAAGAGATGTGCCGTGGTTGTTGAGAAAGGTGGCGCTATGGGTTCCATCGCTAATTTGTATCTTGCCTTGTGCGCTGTCAATGGTGCAATGGGCTATGATTTGCCATGAGTGGCCAAGGATGATAGAGTCCTTCAAAGAGGATGTTCCAAGATGTTAGTAGTCAACCATGAGGAAATCCACCTTAGAAATAACACCCTGCACAGAGACCTTGACACCACAGCAAATGCCCACTGGAGGAACAGTGTGGTTGGTGAAGGTCTTGAGCACGATGGAGGAGATCTCAGTGATCTGTAGCTATGCTGAAAGGGCAGCTTCGAGAGAGATAATGTTGCTTCCAGAACCGGAGTCCACCAAAGCATCCACCCTACAAGAGGAAGTACCAATCTGCACTGGGACAAAGAATGGACCAGGATCTCCACCATATCTTGTTATGTCAACAATGTGCACCTCTTGAGAGTGCTTTCTGGTGTTCCTGACTGTGCAAACTCCTCTAAACGTTGGCCGAATCCTGGGACAAGACACAACATGTCTTGGAGTGAAAAGGTGACAGGAGCGTCAACCAGTTGTTGAAGAACCGGCTCCGGAACAGGAATAGCTGTTGGTGAGATCTCAAGAGGAGAAGAGAGTAGTGACTTGAAGGGGAACTTACAAGCCACCCTCTGTGTCATTGGATCTAATGCCAATGGAGATTCACTCTCAACCGGCGCCGAGGGATTTGTGGCAGGCTAAGCGGCTACCTTCTTCTTCGCTTGGGCTCGAGTGGCTGTGGTTTGCTGCTATTGCCTATAGAGTTCCTCAGCTACCAAAATCGTGTTGACCGATGAGGCTGGTGCCTTGCCTTTGCTTGACGAAGGGGCTGCTTCAATTGCTTGTCGCTCCAACTGCTCTTGATATGTCTCTAGACCCCGAGGCGGTGTGGAGTTATCAACGAAGGGATGTTGTTGGACACGTTGAGAAGATGGAGGCCGAAGCTCTGGGTGAAGCTTGAAGCAGCACTGTGTGTTGTGGGTGTTTGTCTCACAATGAGTGCACCAACGAGATTTAAATCTACGTTCCCAAGCTGTAGCAGCCTCTTTCCTGGACTCCACCAGCTCCTGGAGTACTTTGTCATGGTGTGATTGTTGTTGAAGAATGATCTCCTTCAGCTGCCGCATCTCATTGGCAATGTTCTCAATAGCCGGAGGTGTATGCTCAATAACGGGCTTTGTTGTGGACGGGCGAACAGCTGCACAAGGTGACTCTGATGGGGTGATGGCTTGGTCAAAATCAACTCTAACAATCCCTAGGTCGACAAGAAGTTCTCTTTCCAGCTTCGTGGGAAATGAAAATGCCTCGCGGCAAGACTTGAATGTCTTCTTGAGAAGTTTCCTTTGCAAGTTCCCACGCAGACCTGTTGTGAATGTTGTGATCCCCTGTTGCTCATCTTGGACTACTCTGCGATCCCAACACTACTTCCAGTAAGCTTGAAACCGTGTGATGTAGTCAGGAATAGACTCGTGAGCGCCCTGCCGGAACAAAAAGAGGTCAACAAGTAGCCGATTTATGGGTTTTTCTTCAACGAAGCATTCTCTGAAAGAAGCAAGTAGTGTCTGGAAGTCTGTCCAGTCCTCTAGGAGGAGAGAATTTGCCCAAGTTGTTGCTTTGCCTTCAAGAGATTGCAAGAAGTCGTGGCACATATGATCATCGTCGACGATCATGTTTGTGGTGCAATAGTAATCAAAGCGACTGATATGCGATGTTGGAGAGACTTTTCCAACACCTGAGAAGGTCGGCAGATCACTCCTCTTCTACAAAACATGGAGCTGAGGTCATGCTAGAGGTGGCTGCGCCATAGCTCGTAGATATAAGTAACTGGAATCTGCCAAGGATGAAGACGACTCAGCCCGAGAAGGTGCAGTGTCATACCTAAGCTGCCTTTGGACATTAGAAAGTTTACTTCATACCTTAGGGCCTTGAGGTATGGTAAAATGTCACCAAATTGTCGTACATCTAGTTTGTACCAGCATCAAATACCCTGAACACTGCAAATGCCCGGTCAAGGCAACTGGGTTGACAGGAGCGAGAAGACTGTAGGCTAGTGCTCAAGTTGCTCAAAGTGGCCCAAAATGCCTGAGATGAAGAGAAATAAGGGTCGAAATGGAAGGAGATGTAGGCCTCAAGCACACGTAACCATTGACCCATAGGGTAACCGTCGGAGTAGCAGTTGGAGGACCCACTAGAGTACCCGTTGAAGTACTCGCTGGAGCAGCTGCTGGAGGAGTCGCTGGAGCAACCGTTGGAGCAGCCACTGGAGTAGCCACTGGAGTAGCCGCTAGAGTGGCCAGTAACCGGTAACCCGTAACTAGTAACCGAGGACCTGTAACCTGTAACCGGTAACCCCTGCTTTCACTCCTTCCCCTGCACCTGTTCCTACTATCCCTATTCCTACACCAACTCTTATTCTTGCTCCTCCTGTTCCTATTCCTATGGCTACCTGTTCCTTGAAGATTGCTTCGTTCCTAAGGAATTCCCAACAAAGTTTAGCCCAAAAGAGAAAAATGAGTCCTCTGGTCTCAATCCTTCCCCATTTTGATTATTGTTGGGCTCATTGGAAAGAGTTCAGCCCCATCTACCCGCTATCATAGGAACTTGGGAAGAAGCTACCTCAATATTCCCTGAAATCCACGAAGAGGTAGCCCAGAACACCAACATTGTGGAAAAACATATGTATGTCTCTGATGTAGATCAATATTGAGGTGCCATTGGTATTTCTGGAAAGCCTAGGACCAGGAGCACCTCTAGAAACAAATGGCATCCAAAACAAAGCCCGGAGGAGCATGAATTCCTGCTCCAAAGATGACCCGATCTAGCCGGAGAAGAAAATCCTTTTGCATGCCACCACTTTGGCCAAATCTAGTGCCAAGAATCACCACTACTCATAGATCTAGGCTAGATCTACAAGCACAAATGCACTACTTTGAGAAATTGAGCTGAGGATCCAAGCAAGAAAGGGAAAACCCCAAAATGTTCATCCGACTGAGCCAAGAAATATTGTATTTTGTCAAATACTACATGGCTTGACAAGCGCCATACCTTGTTGGAAAGAGGAGCTCTAGACCTATCAAACAAAACCACCTCAAGACGAACAAGGAATTCTTTCCCAAAGTCTGCGGCCCCAAAAGAAAAAGAGTAAAATGATATTTCAGAAAGTTTTGCGCATCACGCCGGGTTCACCATATGTTGGGGGAAGGAGGGGCACCTCCCACAACGCTCGCTCAAACACGAGAAATGTTTCAATGCTCTTCACAAAATGCCCCCCCTTGCCCTTATGAGGCAAGGGTTTTATACAAGGAAGATGGAGAATATTCTGAGGACCAAAATATTCCCTCTCTCTCTCTCACTCTCTCAGTGGCCACACTCTAACAGCATATCACAAAGAACCTTATCCATCATTTGCTAGAAAGTTGCTAAAGCATTGTTAAAACCAAACAGCATCACCAAGAATTTGTACAAACCAAATGGTGTACAAAAAATAATTTTTGGAATATCTTCTTCGGCCATCGGTACTTTCCAGTACCCAGAAGCAAGATTTAGCTTGGTGAACCAACAACTTTGCCCCAGACGATCCAAGAGATCAGCAGTGTAAGGAAAAGTGTACACATCTGGGATCGTCACTTCGTTTAACGGACGATAGTCGATGCAGAAACAAATACTCCCGTCAGGCTTTGTCGTTCACATGACCAAGGACTTCATGACTTTTGAATAACACCCTTCTCCAACATCTCCTTGATGTTTGCACGTAAAATCTTGATCTCCTTGGGTGATTAACGACGAACAGAAACCTTGATTAGACAAGCATCCCTAGTTGGAATGCAATTTTGGCCCTAGATGATAGGTCAAATTCAAAGAGATCAGAATACTATTTCACGAGCCGGTCAACTACTGCAACACAAAGATTGTATGAAGGATCGGAAAAGGGAAGAGCAGAACAAGACGAAAACATAGGAGTAAATAGTGGGGGAACAAAAGTAATAAAAGAAGAGGTAGAAGTAGAGGGACAAAGAGCTACAGAAGTGAGAAGAATGAATGAAATATAAGGAAGTATGAGATAAGAGGGAGAAACCTCAAAGTCACACTTGGCATGATTGTGTTGTAACCAATCTATACCAAGAATGAGGTCAAAAACTTGACTTGCCACCACTTGCAATGACTACAACTCAAGCTTGAGATTGCCCACATACACAACTAGGTCCGCCTCATCCCATACACATGCATATGTACGACTGTTGCCATAAAGAATAAAAACTAGTTCTGCTGCACGATACAAGTGTAGACAGCAATGTGTGGCAACAGGTTGAGCAATAAAAGATAAACTCAAATCTGTGTCAACCAAAACAGAGAGAATAATAAGAGACCTCTTGTTATAAATATGAGCTTGGAAAGTAAACACTGGATGAACTAGTGTCGAGTGAACCCCTTGATAATACTCCCGAAAAAAAGATGGAGGGGTCATTAATTTATTCGCGCAAGGTCCTTTTGTTACTCACATGACTCTTCGTTTCCCGAATGCATCTCGGTGTCTAGAACTTCCACTACAAGGTTTCCACCTAGGAAATGGAGGTTGCCAATCCAGAAAACGCCGACAATGCCGATAAGTATGACCAACTTCATCACATACCCAGCAGCAAATATCACGGCCACGACCACGTTCTTGCCTTTGTCCTTGGACTCGAGTAGCAGCAGTATCAACCTCCATTGGAACAGGACCATCACCCATATGAAATGGAGTTGAAGGATGTGCAGCAAGAAGTGGAAGAGGCAATGTCTTATAACGTTATGCCAAGCGAAGAGCATCGTTAAGGGTGGTGGGAGCAAGTGCATGCACAGGTCCGACAAGATGTTGATGAAGTGCTAGCGACAACATTCCTAGCTTGATCCACTCTGACATATGTAGCTCCGCACGAAGCAAAAGACTTTGGAAACGAACGCTAAATTACATCACTGACTCAGATGGCCCTTGGCGAAGATGATGCAATTGTTGGAAGGCATCATCATAGTTGTCGGCATGTCCGAAGGCACATTTGAAGATGTCCAGGAGAACACTCTAATCCCCACGACTGGCTGCGCTCAAACTATTATACCACTGCAACGCCGTCCCTTGGAGACATGTGGGAAATTCATGCAAATGTTGAGCATCATCCTAAAAATGATATATGGCAATCATCGTGAAGTGATTGAACCAATAGTACACATCATCCCTAGGATTCCCGCAAAAGAATTTCGGCCGAACGCAAGGATTGGCACCAAGAGCAGGAAAAGTTGTACCATGTGTCATGAATGCTGCCATCAACTTAATTTGGTTGTTCAATTGCAAGCACATAGCATCAAGCAATTGTACCAACTACTACTCCAGAGTTAAATAGCATCAAGCAATTGTACCAACTGCTACTCCAGAGTCAAAGGAGGAGATTGGTGATCTGCCATGAAGATGAACGAAAAAGAAAGAACAAAATAAGAGAAATAACAAAAAGCTAGAAGGAAATGGTTGATCTAGACAATGCAAAAAGCTAGATCTAAACCAAAATCTTGAAAGGAAAGAACAAAATAAAGGAAATGGAAAAAGCTAGATTTAGACAATGCAAAAGTTAGATCTAAACCAAAATCCCAAATCCAAGCACTCCTCAAGGACAATCAAAGGTGGCCCTCACCTTCACCAATGGGAATGCTTGGAATATAGAAAAGGAATATAAAAAATGTGCATATCAATTAACCCAAAACCCTAACTTATATATAGGAGCGAGTGGTCCGGATTGAAATCAATCCAACGACTACTAAAATCCCACTATGCTAATATTAGTATATGGCATCGTAACTATACACTTGGCCCTCACACACACACACACACACACACACACAGATATATATATATATATATATATACCTGTTTGTGTGCGTGTGTACATGTATTACCCTTGTCAGGTAATACACTATTTATAGTACTATAGCATATGGATTGTCCATCCATTCTTGTATATAAGTAGGGGTATAAACCCCAATTAATATACCTAATCCTATATCCCAAACACTCATATTGGTGGAAGAGAAAGCATTGCAATTTATCTTTGAAAATCAAAGCCTTTTGGCAGTGTTTACTCCAATGTTTGGGATCATGCTTTTTGTTTTTATTTTTTCATTCTCTTTTAGATTTAAATCTGTATTAGTTTTTCATAAGATCTAGAACTCTAACTATCATTGTGCTTAAGATGTACTCTTTCTTTTGATCTTCATTACATTTTTTTCTTTTACCATGCCATGCCGTTATCCATCAAGGAGTATGTCACTTGAGGCTGCTAATATTGCTCCATTAGATTGAATTTTTGGTGCTATGGAGTATGATCATATTGGTGTTACACCTATTCTTGATGTGTTGTTATCTCCAACTTTTATGGGACATGATTATATGGCTTGTTCTGTTCTTAGTTTTTTGCCATCTTCTATTGATGTGAAGTGTGATCATGATGTTGATTGGCGAGCTATGGATAATGCAATGCAGTTCTTCAAGAATATTCAAAGATCAAGTTTATGGGAAGATGATTTTTATTAGCTCTAATAGATTCCAAATTGTGATGAGGAGCTTGATTATTATGGAGATAAATTTAAGGATGAGTTGGAAATTTCACAAGGTAGGTGTCAATCTTTTAATTTGCTATTTGATCCTTTCTCCTTACCTTCTACTTTTCCCAACTTTTTTTTATTCTCAACTTTAGATATCTTCTCATGTTCTTAGTATTCCTTTTGCATCTGCAATACTTTTTTTCTTAGCATATCAATCATTTTTTACTCTTATGATTCTCATTCTCAAACCAATGTTAAGTTGAGTGTTTTATGTCCTCCTCATATTAATCTTGATGTTAAGTATGTGCATGAAGTTAAAAAATTTTGTTAGTAAAGTCTTTGATCAATTCTGGTGTTGAGTATTCCCCTCTTCCAAAAGTTGAGTTACTTTGGGTAGAATTTCAAATTGAGTGTATATTCTTAATTGTGAGTGCCTCTAAAGGCCTTTATTTTACTGTTGTTATTAAGGAGTTTAAATGTTCCCTTAAAGAGTGTGGATATTTTTCATCTTAAGTGTTGAATTTTATGTTAAGGAGGTTAAATGGTGTGAATCTTTTACTTCTCTCATATTAATTGAAGTATTTTATAACAGAAAGTCATATATTTTCCAAGCTTTGAGCATATATCCTTTTTATTTCCCCATTTTTGCATTAGTAGCTACTGAAAATTTCTTTTTCAATGTTTCTGCATCCACTTTTTATTTTTCCATGCTATTTCTTCCTCAACATTTCTCACTTTTTCCTCTTTGCCCTAACACTTCAAACATTTTTTTCTTCGAAGGAGGGGGTAGAGGGGATGGACAAGAGTCCAGCCTCAACAATGGAGTAAGGACAAGTGAATACAATAGTGGAGCAAAAACAAATAATATGGATTGTGGAGTGAGGATAAGCATAGTGAGTTTAAACAGAATATTTGGCCCTAATGTAGTGAGGCCAAATGGATGTAATAGTGGAGTGAGGCTAAACATAGATGGTAGAGTGAGAATGAGTGCAGTGAATTTGAATAAAGCTAGTGCTTCAGAACTTTTTTTCCTTCAAGGAGGGGATAAAGAGGATGTGAAGGACAAATAGATTGAGTCAAACCTCTTATATGCAATGTTAAACAAAGACAAAGGCCATAAGTCTGAGTTAACATAGGTCTTGGATGTTGCCCAAAGGGAAGATGTAGGGGCAAGTTCTACTTATAGTTGTAAGTTTAAATTAATTGTGGTCTCAAAGGACTATTGGTGGGCAGATTTAAATATGGGATATATTATTTGTTGCAATGACATTTCATGGACTACAGTGGTTTTTCAATTCCTTTTGATTTAGTTCAAAGTTGTACTTTTGAGGTTGATTTGAGTATTTGGCAATTACACACAAAGTTGCAATTGAGTCATTAGGAATGTTAGAATCTTATCCCTTACACCCTAAGCTAATTGGCTAAAGGTGTGATCACTTGATTGTAGAGCCCTTTCTTTATCTTATTATCCTGATCTAGTGCCTAACAATCCTTCCCTTATCAGGGAATGATCATCCGCAATCATACTTATACCACCCTCTAGTCACCATGGTCCTTCTCTTGCTTTGTGTAGGTCCCTACAGGTTTGGTCCAAGCCTCGATCTTCCATTTCACCAAGCATTTTTCCCTTGACCTGGAACCATTTGCCCAGAAAGATTGGTTGTCAGTCCAGTTGTTTCTTGGTCTGCGATTGTTTGCATTGTAACTTGGACTTGAGTTGGTACCAGACTTTGAAAAGCTTCCCCATGAAGGTGTTGGTGCTTAGCATTTTGAGTTTGGCATTTGAGAACATCCAAGTGTTGAAGCCTTATGTTTGATCGTGAATTCTTGAGTCAGAATCTTGATGGTTTCGTTGATGAAGTGTGTTCCTCGATCCATGACAAGTTCTAGAAGCAAGCCATATTTTATGATGATATTTTTGTAGATGAACTTTGCTGGTCTACCAAAGATTTGTTCTCCCTCTAGATCTACCATGTTGAATATTCCTTTAAAATATTTTTGCCCCACTTGTCAACCACGAGAATTGAACTAGGCTCCGATACCAATGTTATGATCTCGTCTTTATGCGCGTGATTTTTCCATCAAGTGAGTGGTGGAACACTTTAATGCCTTTACGGACAGGGAAGAGTGATAAACTTTCCCATTGATATGCTAGTTTATATGAAGTGTTGGAGCGCATTGGTAAAGCGGCTTATTGGGTACGGCTGTTAGCTGGGGTGAAAGTTCATCCAATATTTTATGTTAGCCAATTGAAAGGTGTACTATCTTAGAGTGACGGGCTCAATGCCTCCTTGATGTATACAGTTGTGGAAGATGGACCAGGAGCTTGAGTAAGGTTCCCCAAAAAGGGTGATCACCGATACAACTCGTCCTGGGACAAGGACTTTATGGGGGGAAGAATGTAGCT
>NW_003314300.1:840251-876976 GCF_000143415.4 Selaginella moellendorffii | reverse complement strand
CTAGCATTAACGCGCAACCTTTGAGTTATACATATCTTCGTAGTATGTTTCTCGTCCTTCCTTGTACAGTCTTCCTCCCTTGACTGAATATGTTCTTGTCCTCAAGACAAATTGCTTACAGTGATTAGAGGTGGAGTATCGACTTGGTATTGTTGCTATTGTAAGGTAGTAGTAGATGTTGTCTATCCATGTTGGTGATGTATGGATGTGAAGTATGTTGGAGTCAGGAAAGTCATTCATGTTGTATTTTGGTTGTTTGCAGGTTGTAATGCTGAGGTGGTCAGCTTGTTCATGTTGTTTGCTGTGTTTGTAAATAATCTCAAAGTTGTATTCATGAAGCAATAAGAACCATTAGGCAATTCTACTGATAAAGATGGTTTTGTTGAAAAGGTGTATAAGTGCTTTATGGTCTGCCATGAACTTGACTTTGGTGCTAAATAGATTGTGTTGAAACTTTTGTAGTGTATAGACCATTCCTAAGGCTTCTTTTTCGATAGTGATATAGTTCATCTTAGCTAAGTTGAGTCTTGGCTAGCATAGTAGATTGGTCAATCTTTGAGGTCTTATTGTTGTTGAAAAAGTATTGCTCCAATGGCGTAATCAGAGGCATCAACTTGTGTGTTGAAGTCTTTGTCCGAATTTGGTTGGGTGAGTTGGGGCTCTTGTTAACAAATTCTTGAGCATATTGAATGCTTGTTGACAATCTTGAGTCCCATTGTAGATTTGATTTTTCTTCAAAAGCTCTATGAGGGGTTTTGCAATCTTTATGTAATCTTTGATGAAGCATCAATGGTATCCCATTTTGTTAAGGAAGGATCGTAATTCAGTGATGTTTATTAAATATTGCATGTTGATGATAGCAAGTGTCTTGGCTTTGTTGATGAGGATGCTTTCTTTGCAGACAATATGTTCAAGTAGAATGCCAGATTTGACGAAGAAGGTAGATTTCTTAGGGTTTAAGGCGATATTGTTCTCTTGGCATCTGATGAAGTACTTCTCGAGATGTTGGAGATATTGTTCTTTGCTACTGAAGACACTAAAGTCATTTATAAAAACTCGTATGAAGTCAATGAGGTGTGAGACACAAATCCCTAAGCCCCAAAGTGGAGCCCAAAGGGTGCCACGTGGTAGTGGCCGAAGCAAAAACCAAATGAGCGTAACACGTTTGGACTAAAAGGCTCCGACTTGAAAGGTTGAGAGCGGGAGTGGAACTCCCAACAGAGTGCTCAAGGAACAAGCATGAAGCGAGCAATAAACGAGGCTCCAAAAAGGGACCCAAAAGGACCAACACATGACACATGGAAGTGTCCGAGATGGAGTCCGAGATGGACCTGAGTTGGAGTCCGAGATGGAGTCCGAGATGGACCCGAGTTGGAGTCCGAGATGGAGTCCGAGATGGAGTCCGAGATGGAGTCCAAGAAGGACCCAAGGTGGAGTCCGAGATGGAGTCCGAGATGGAGTCCAAGAAGGATCCGAGATGGAGTCCGAGATGGAGTCCAAGATGGACCTGAGATGGAGTCCGAGATGGAGTCCGAGATGGACTGAAACGAAGTCCGAGATTGAGTCCGAGATGGACCCAAGATGGAATCCGAGATGGAGTCCGAGAAGGACCCGAGATGGAGTCCGAGGTCAAGACCGAGACCGGGACCGAGACCGAGATCGAGACCGGGACCGAGATTGAGACCGGGACCGAGACCGAGCCCAAGGCCAAGGCCGAGACCGAGCCCGAGCCCAAGTCCAGGTCCGAGTCCGAGTCCAAGTCCGAGTCCGAGTCCGAGTCCGAGTCCGAGTCCGAGTCCGAGTCCGAGTCCGAGTTCGAGTCTGAGAGGGTGAAAGCCCAAAGTGTTTGTCTCCCAGACCCTGGGGGGTTTGGTGAGCTCCAAAAGTATAGTAAGGGGGAGGACTGTAGTGGAGCCAGTTTGGCCCAGGAAGGCCAGACCAGTGTTGGGTGATGAACTGACCACTGGGAAGTCCAAGACTAGAGTGAATATGGACCGACAAGCAGAGTAGTTTGGTGAAGTGTTCAAAAGCTGGCTCTAGTTCCCCCGGGAGATCGATTGGCCGATGCTCCCAGTCCAAGTGTAGGTGGCACTACCTACTTGGATACCTGGTGTGGCTCAACAGAACCTCGCTCTAAGCCCATGGCTAGAGCACCTAAAGGCGGAAGGTGGGGAGAGTACCCACGGGGCTCATGTAAGGCCACGGTGTTTCGAAATGTTGTCCCGAAGTCCCAAATGGGGGAAAGGAGGAGGAGCAATCCTCTAGTGTAGTGACTACAGACACGGTCATATGGTGAGGAAGTCTTAGAGGACAATGGGACTTAATGGCCGGGCCTGCGGGCCTTGATCTAGTGGCAGTGTTGGTGAACATGGCCATGGGCGAAAAAGGGACTTGGTAGGAACTGACAAAGGGATGTTGGGGAAGGCTATTCCCCATGTCTGTGGGCATCCTAAGGATGCTCAGGAGTGGATCTGGGATGACCACTCGTGGACGGACGGCCCAATCTTGGAGAGACGGGATTGTGATGCAAGTGGTATTGGACCACCAGTGCAGCAAAGGTGAATGGGCATGGCTTTAGCGTAACAGGCCGATATGTCAGTGGTACCTTTGGGTGTCGGTCTTGGGACTGGACACATGGAGCACTTGGACCAAGTGCAAGGGTTGAGTGGCATGGATGCCATTCTCGGGACTAGCAAGTCTCAAGTCCTAAATTGGACTTAAGGAGGTTGTGAATGAGACACCTCCAAGTGGTCAGAGGTGTGGTTAAGTGACTAAAGTAGAATGGAAAATTTAGTCACTTACAATTTCGTATCGGAGTTGTTCCTTAGTCTGACTTTTATTGGTGCTGAAGTATATCACCACTAGTGTTGGCATCGGAAGGTCCTAGGAGTGGGCTTGTCCTTGAGGAGTAGCAAGTCGGGAAGACATGGCTCTCCACTACAGTTCACATGTGAACTTGTAGGCAAGGTGGTGGATAGAAAAGGGTCAATGATGGAATGACTTTGGGATCTTGGGAATAGTGTAAGGCTTTCCTCATTGAGTGAGGATGTGATCTAGATGAGCGTTTGATGCAGCAAACGGGCTAACATAGTTGTGGTAAACAACTATAGTTGAGATCACGGGAAAGATGCAGACTCTAAAACAATAAAGGAGTCACAAGATTACCCTCATATAGTTGAGGCTAGTGCTCATAACTTTGAGACCAGAATTGATGACCATGGGAGGTCAAATACAGAAGAGGACACAAGTCCTTGAAATGGTAGCCGGGGCTACCTCTAATAAATGCTGGAACAACCCAAAGAGTTGGGGGTGTACTCAGAGGATGAGTTGGTATTCTCATCACATGGATAAGTGGTCCTAAGGGGCAAAAGGTTGCCCCAAGAGAACAAATCAAGTGTCGGAATAACACTTGCAAAGATGGTCCTTGTGAGTAGGACCTGAATACAAGAAGTTGTATTCCAGCAAGCTAGCACCTCAAAGGTAGGACCTCACGGGTCGTTGGATGATAAAGTCCAAAAAGTTGGATGACTCAAATAAGAGTCAAGGAATAATTCTAAGGGATTGGTTAAAGCATTTGGACTGAGGTGTATGGTGCCCATGAGGTATGAGGAGGATCATAAGGTCCAAGTATGAGAACAGTAGGTATCTTATTGATGGCAAAATGTGCCATACTAAAGTTGTGGGAAAGATGTTCCTATAAGAAAACAACTTTGGCCCAGAGTTGGCTACAAACACTATGGTGTGGTGCTAACGGATAGTTAGCATGAGGAACAACCATATTGGTCTTGGCAAAGACCTAGACGCTAATAAGTAGTGTCATAAAGATAAGCTTGTAAGGCCAATGGTGTGGAGATACCAAATGTGTCAAGGTGTGATACTTTGAGGTTATGTTGGTAGGTTCATAAGAACCCCTTGCCAAAGGGAATCCCAACGGAAATGGGAAGGGCATAGCATAAGTTGGAAGGCATGTGGTAGAGTGTGGTGACCAAAACAATGATAGAGTTGTGGAAGCACTAGCAATGAGTTATAGGACTTGACAACTATGAGGCAACTAAGCAAAAGATGCAAGATAATTTGTTAAACTGGTAGAAGGTAACTACCCAAGGCTTCTTAATGGCATAAGAAAATTAGATATACCCTTATAGAGGATAAATTGCTTATGTTGCGATATAGTAAGTCAATGTTAAAAAGGGGAATGTTCATTGTCAAAGAGGCCATCATTGGGACACCTAAACACTCTAAAACACCAGGAGGTGGTGTTTGATGTCGCAAGGGCAATAGATAAGGCCTAAGGGACTAAGTCCCTAGCGAATGATGGATAGAAGGTGCTATCTAAATGTTCAAGGTTGCAAAGACGGAAAAAGTCCGTCTATCCGAATTGGATAAAGCCAAAAATGGAATTTTGGCAAGGCTAGTGATGGGTATATAAAGGCCCATATGTAATAACATTAATCCTGGTGTGTAAGATTATAAGGTGAGCATACCCAGATTGAAGAACCACTCCTTAGGCTATCGGGTAGGTTCATCCCCAAGAAAACTTGCTAAGGCATAGTAGAAGGTGCAAAGCTATCCTCCTAGTTTGGAGGCGAATAACCGAAGGAAATGTGTGAGGCCAAAAGCAAGTAGTAAGGGGATAGAACCAAACCATAGAAATCAAAGAGCATAACCAAGGGTGGTTATGTCAGTTAGGAGTGGAGAATCAAGTGGGTGCTCAAGTATGTTGTTACTAGCAACCGTGGTGCCATGAAGAGTCTAAAGCATGGAATTATCCATGCTAGACCATATGGCAATTGGAAAGCTTGCGAAAGGAAAGGCCTTAGCAAGCTAAGAGACAGAGTTCCTTCAAAGTTCCCAAAGACGATTCTAGGTAGCTTAGTACCTAGAAAAGCCAAGGGTAAATGGTTCCTAGAGCGTGCAAAATCGGAGTGGCACAGCAGAAGCGTGGTCTTGAAGCTAGCCATGAGGTGAGGCTATCAAGGTTGGGGTAGTTCCCGAGTGTTCAAAGAGAGGGCTTTGAATGAAAGTCGATGGTTAAGGACTTTCACGCTTATGCATGAACCATGTTACGGTGGCCGGATGACTTGCTAAGTGAGATTGGCAAGTCAGGGGGACAAATCCCCTAGTTGAAGGTGCTAACTTCAAAAGGGGTGGCCCATGGGGCCGAGCATGGAAGAATCCATGCATGATCACAGACTTGTCAAGTGAGAGGACTTGGTAGTGTGGGGGAACTAGGTTCCTAAGTTGTGATCTATAGCGCATTTTAAGTATAAGTTGGTGCACCGGCGTGGGGAGTCACGCCAGGCATCTAGGGTGATGCCGTCCGTAGATGCATATATAGAGGTTGGGTTCGAGTCCCAACCCTCTAGTGCTTGGGTTCGAGTCCCAAATCACTAGGGCGTGGTGATGGTTTAGAATATGAGGACACTTATATTTCGGTGATCATGGACTCTCAGTGAGGAGATTGGCTTGGGCACACCGCCAAGCAGGGGATGCCTCAGAGTCGTGATGCACGGTTAGATTGTTTAGAGTGAAAACTCGGCGTATCTAACTTGAACACTTTGGTGCAAAGGGCACCAAGAACGTGGTGAATGAGATGGGGACACCCAGTCTCAGCTGCTATGGATCCTTGGCCGGAAGGGTTGGCTTGGGCGCACCGCCAAGTGTGGTGGATGCCTCCGGGGTCATAGTCAACAATTTAAAAGGGTCTGGAAGACCTAGTTCCTATTGGTAGACCTGTTAAGGGGTCAAGATGAGATCGTTAGGTGATCTTGTGGCTAAACAAAGACAAAGTCTTTGTCTGAGTTAAGAAATATAATTCCCAATTCAAAGTGTTAATTTGAACTATTGATAATGGTGTGGCTTGGTTGAGGTGACCAAGTGGGAAGGACACCTAAAGGGAAATCAGCTGTGCCAATACGATGGTATAGTAAGTCCAAGAAAGTAGTCTCAGGGAGAGACCCATGGGAGGGTCGCAAAGTTGGGCCGTGGACGAAGCCCGTAGCAGAAATTGCTAAAGAGACCTACTAGGGGTGAGCACCCGCTAGACTTAGCAAAGTAGAGCCTTTGCCATGGAAACAAAAGGATACCTCGAGAATAAAGGTAGTGATCCTATGTTGCTAAGTGTAATAATCAATGAATAAAAGCAAAAGACTAGTGGCCAAGTGTGGGCCATGGAGTTCATTGGAAGGAATCCAAATGGCAAAGTTAGGCATGGAACACTAATGTGTTGAATGCTAACGGATTGTGAGAAAGAAAGTGTGCTTCTAAGGATGGATTCCCAAATGCTCCAAGTTGGCAAAGGTGAAAGCTCAAAGGGAGGGAGCGGCAAAGTAGCCAAAGGATAGGGCCGTGAATAGCTTTAGCACAACTTATGATGGCTGGAACTTGGTGCTAAAAGTGGCACAAAATAGAAAGGAGGACGATGGCGCCCTCAAGTGGGGAGCTTCCTAGGATGGGAAGTGAAGTTGCACAATATGTGCAGTGAAAGGTGTCAAAGACACCAAAGAAATTGACTTCGAGAAGTCAAAATTAAAAGTTCCAAAGTGAATTGGTTATGTCAATAGAAGTTGGGACTACTCGAGAATGAGTAGTGGAATTGAGTTAGAGAAGGTTTCTCTAATGGGTTTAGCGAGAACTGAACCAATAAAAGGGAGCAAACCACCCTAGGTGTCCGAATGAGTCTCTATGTTGGAGAGACTATGCCCCTTAGAGGATGGACAAGGCATAGTGAGCCTTCGGGGTCAAACCATAAACAAATATTGGCTAGGTGCCAAAGATGGAAATGCTAATACCTGCGGGTGTTACTTTATAAAAGGGTTTAGCGTTCGATGAGGACATCGAACTTCATCTATGGGTGGTGGAGTTGTGAGACACAAATCCCTAAGCCCCAAAGTGGAGCCGAAAGGGTGCCACGTGGTAATGGCCGAAGCAAAAGCCAAACAAGCGTAACATGTTTGGACTAAAAGGCTCCAACTTGAAAGGTTGAGAGCGGGAGTGGAACTCCCAACGAAGTGCTCAAGGAACGAGCATGAAGCGAGCAATAAACGAGGCTCCAAAAAGGGACCCAAAAGGACCAACACATGACACGTGGAAGTGTCCGAGATGGATCCCGAGATGGACCCGAGTTGGAGTTCGAGATGGAGTCCGAGATGGACCCGAGTTGGAGTTCGAGATGGAGTCCGAGGTGGACCCGAGATGGAGTCCGAGATGGAGTCTGAGATGGACTTGAGTTGGAGTCCGAGGTGGAGTCCAAGATGGAGTCCGAGATGGACTCGAGTTGGAGTTCGAGGTGGAGTCCGAGATGGAGTCTGAGATGGAGTCCGAGATGGAGTCCAAGAAGGACCCGAGATGGAGTCCGAGATGGACCCAAGATGGAGTCTGAGATGGAGTCCCAGATGGACCGAGACGGAGTCCGAGATTGAGTCTGAGATGGACCCGAGATGGAATTCGAGATGGAGTCTGAGAAGGACCTGAGATGGAGTCCAAGGTCAAGACCGAGACCGGGACTGAGACCGAGACCGGGACCGAGACCGAGACCGAGACCGAGACCGGGACCGGGACCGAGATTGAGACCGGGACCGAGACCGAGCCCGAGGCCAAGGCCGAGACCAAGCCCGAGCCCGAGTCTGGGTCCGAGTCCGAGTCCGAGTCCAAGTCTGAGTTTGAGTCTGAGAGGGTGAAAGCCCAAAGCGTTCGTCTCCCAGACCCTAGGGGGTTTGGTGAGCTCCAAATGTATAGTAAGGGGGAGGACTGTAGTGGAGCCAGTTTGGCCAGGAAAGGCCAGTTTGGCCCAGGAAGGCCAGACCCAGTGTTGGGTGATGAACTAACCACTGGGAAGTCCAAGACTAGAGTGAATACGGACCGACAAGCGGGGTAGCTTGGTGAAGTGTTCAAGAGTCGGCTCTAGTTCCCCCGGGAGATCGACTAGCCGATGCTCCCAGTCCAAGTGCTAGTGGCACTACCTACTTGGATACCTGGTGTGGCTCAACGGAACCTCACTCTAAGCCCATGGCTAGAGCACCTCAAGGCGGAAGGTGGGGAGAGTACCCATGGGGCTCGAGTAGGGCCATAGTGTTCCGAAATGTTGTCCCGAAGTCCCAAATGGGGGAAAGGAGGAGGAGCAATCCTCTAGTGTAGTGACTACGGACACGGTCATATGGTGAGGAAGTCTCAGAGGACAATGGGACTTAGTGGCCGGGCCTGCGAGCCTTGATCTAGTGGCAGTGTTGGTGAACATGGCCATGGGTGAAAAAGGGACTTGGCAAGAACTGACAAAGGGATGTTGGGGAAGGCTATTCCCCATGTCTGTGGGCATCCTAAGGATGCTTAAGAGTGGATCTGGGATGACCACTCGTGGACGGACGGCCCAATATTGGAGAGACGGGATTGTGATGCAAGTGGTATTGGACCACTAGTGCAACAAAGGTGAATGGGCATGGCTTTAGCGTAACAGGCCGATATGTCAGTAGTACCTTTGGGTGTCGGTCTTGGGACTGGACACGTGGAGCACTTGGACCAAGTGTAAGGGTTGAGTGGCATGGATGCCATTCTCGGGACTAGCAAGTCTCAAGTCCTGAATTGGACTTAAGGAGGTTGTGAATGAGACTCCTCCAAGTGGTCAGAGGTGTGGTTAAGTAACTAAAGTAGAATGGAAAATTTAGTCGCTTACATGAGGTAATCTCTAAATGTGTTAATGATGATTCTCTAAGAAGTAAACAATGCATTAGAAAGACCAAAAGGCATTCATAGATATGCATAAGCACCCCAAGGACTGATGAAGGTTGTTTTGTGCTGATCTTTAGGAGCCCGGGTAGGTTTTGAGCTCATGAGCTCACGAGCTGAGTTCACAACTTCTCAACCATAAGAAAAACATTGGTTCATCTCGAAGCAACATCTTTTCATCTTTCAAATTTTGATTTAATCTATATTTCCAAGTAAATTTGACCAATAAAATATAAATATAAATATAGATTTGAACACTAAAAGCAATATAAAAAAACTTCTCAAGCTCCATAATTATAAAGCTTGCCTAGTGGATGTGATGGTTAATCTTAGGATCTTGATTTAGTTCTTGCATAAAAATGTAATAAATGTGCTTGTAGGCTAAATATACCTTTCCTTTATTCTCCCTTTATGTAAAATTTGGATAGGTACAGGATGAATTTTTGCAGATTTTGATAGTATAACTCATACCCTTTGATAACTTAGTCACAACAATAAACTCTTTAGGCATAGCTTTATCCTTATGATTGTGCACTTCAACTCCTTTGCCAGATTGATCTTCTCTTGTACACCTTTTGAAATAGAAGACCTATATTGTACAGCCTTCACATTTTTCGCTGGTCATGTATGCTGGTCTAGTATTGATATTGGTGGCATAGTAGTATCAATAGCAACATTTAAGGAAGTTTTCAACTTGAAACTAACTCTCTCCAGACTTTCAATTTCTTCTTTCAAAAGATTGTAACTTTGCTCAATTGGCCACTCCTTTGGCATAAAATCTATTTTGAGATAATTGAGTTGTGGATCCAATTTGTATAAGTAACATCAGTCCCACAATAGTAAATCCAACTTGATTGGTAGCGCTTTACCCCTAGATCTTGACAGCCCCAGAAATATGGTACTAATGAAAAACTTGAACCTGAGCACACAAATACAAGACACTGACCTCAACTCCTAATCATTTCGGAGCAACATGGATTACTCTTGGCACTGACTCTTCAAATTGCTCAATTGATATGAGAAATTGGCTCATGACCAATAATCTTCTCAACCTTTGACACTGGATTTACTTGTGTAACAACTAACACCTCCTCTACTCCATATTCCTTAGTTCTTCTTCGGTGTCATGGAATAGAATGGTAATTAAACTTTGGATGGTGAGCAAATGTTTGTTGATGCTTCATACAAGTTGTTCTTATGTCCCCAAGTCGTTCATAACTTAATTCCATAGGAGTTCCAATAACAACTTCCTCCACCATCTTAGACATTGACCTTGCTATTGATATTGTACTTCTACCAACCCGCTCTTGAAGCTTGCTTAAGTTTAAACCTATACCAGCAAACTTTTCTTCTTGTGCAACCAAAGCTTCTAATGACTGCTCAAGAGATCTAGTGAGGCCAGAAAATATAGCTTCATAGAGGAACACTTTTCCTTTCCCTGCTTCAGATGTTCTCTAACTCCAATGTTTGCTCTCAGAGAGATTAATTGTTAGTGTAATTGCAATGTCATCAAGTGGTTGATTCTAAGAAAAATGCAACATTTGAATATGACAAGAAAAAAAAAAAAGCATATAATAGCTTTATTGAAACATTCAAACTTCCCACCATGCAAGCCAACAATCCATTTGTGGAAGGTGTTCAATTGACACTTTTTCTCCTTTATGCCACCATATACGCATTTCATTTGGCTTTGCTTCATGCTCCTCTTTAGTTGGTACATCCATCCATTCTTAACAAAGCTACTTGAACTCGTGATAGAAGTTAGACTTGATGCATCGGTCATTCTTTGCCCAATAAAACTCATAACTCTTCTCTCTACCTTGTAATAACTAACTTTTATCACCTCTAAATACTTGTCATATAGCCAACTAGTTAGCACCAGTAGCATCTTCTATGAAACCGTGGAAGTTGGGTTTCTTTCCAGTTCGCTGTTCAACAACCTTGGACATACAAGTTCAAAAGACGGTTTGAGCTTGGAAATTTGGATCTTGAATTCAACTATAGATATAGTCAAACTGCACTGTAACCTATAGAAGGAATGGTTATAATGTAAATCGGTATGGAATCCTTAAAAAATGAAAAGCCACTTACTTATGATCATAAACATGGGCTCCTATCATTGACCAGCTTGAAACTCATTCCATATGCTTGAAATGGATCCAGGAATTAGCTAAGTCCCTATCTCCATCCATGTCCATTTGCTGTACAAGGTCTACATAAGAAGCAAGACCAAAGGTGGACTTCTTAAAGATGAAAGGGTGTTGATTGTTCAAAGTCATTTGGCCAACAAACAAACTCCTATGAATAAAATTAAAGGGACATTTTCTTTTTAACTCCAAAATCATATTCAATCTAGATTGAAGCTTTCTATCTCGCCCTTCTCTCATTTTGTTCTTTATTCTCCCAATAAAAAGAGTGTTTCTAGTGACAAAGTAGAGTTAAGTATTAATCTTATACATGTTTAAGTTTATCACGGTTCTATATTTCGAAACAGGTCCTTCAAGTTGTTCTCTATGAACTCTTTTTTTTTATTAGCTTGTAACAACATGTCCACCACATAGTCCTTTAGTATAAACTATTGAACACACTTTGGAGTTATGGTGCTTTTCTTCCTGGCCTCTATAGTAATAGCAGCCTTCAAATTATGAAAAGAATCATGGTAGATTCCTGTCAAGACCCCTGACAAGATCAAGACTGGAAAATGCAAAAAGACAAAGAGAAAAGCTAGTGGAAACAAAGAAGAGGCCTTAGACTGGCGTTAATTCAGATTGTGGAGAAATGGAACAAGGCTAACCTATATATACTATAGGTTGATGAAGCTCCACCACTCTTGGATCGAGGACGGCTTAAATATAGCTGAGGTCGAGGAGGCGTCACATCATCATCAGGAATGTGGCTCGAGACTCAGGAATCGGGAAGTGTCTCGAGAGTCAGGAATAGGGAAGTGTCTCGAGAGTCAGGAATAGGGAAGTGTCTCGAGAGTCAGGAATGTGGTCTGCAGGTCAGGAATCCGGCGAGAGTTAGGAATGTGGCAAGAATTGGGGGATTCCTGACAGCACCCCCTCCTCAAGAACAAGTGGAACGAGGATGTGAACGAGAACGAAGAGGAGGATGAGATGAGCGGCGAGGGATGGGAGATGGAGAAAAAGAATGAGGACTGGGACGAGAAGGATAGCGGCGGTGGAAGTCCTGAACAAGGTCAGGAGAATGAATCAGGTTGTCCACAGGTTCCCAAGTGCGTTCCTCAGGTCCGTAACCCTTCCAGTCCACCAGATAGTAAAGTTTAGACTGTGAAATCTTGGAATCAAGGATGTCCTAAACCTCGTACTCAGACCCATCCTCGAGCTACACTGGTGGAGGCGGAGGAATGACCCGATTTGGAATAGGACTGGGAATATAAGGCTCAAGGAGAGAGGAGTGAAAAACGGGGTGAATTTGATATGAGGAGGGAAGTGCAAGGCGATAAGTCATAGGATTAATGATGGCAGTGATAGGGAAAGGACCAAGGCATTTGAAATTGAGTTTTGGATAGGGCCTGGTGGTGGAGATATTTCACCTGAGGAGCCAGACTTTATCCCCGATATTGTAAGGGGGACAATCCTGACGAAAGCTCTATTTTGTTAAAGTGGGAATTGTTATTATCCCACTTGTAAAATAAGGTTTCCAAACCTTTATATAGTATATAAATATAACAAAATTCAACTGCATTGAGGCACATGCCATTTTATTTTAAACAAGGAAATGTCTACTCAATAACTTCTCCTCCCCCTGCTACTGCTTCACCTCTCTCTTCTCCTTGTCATCGTCGTCCAATTTCTTTCCATCCTTTTAATATTGGCTCAGTTGCTCCGAGTCTAGGTGGAGCCCAAGTCCCCATTCAATCTTTACTTTCCCCTTATTAATAAAACAGCTTCGTAGACTTCCAATAACATGCTGTAACACTTCTAGTATAATGCAAATCCTCTCAAAGAATTGTCTTTTAATATTAATACAATGGCATGGAACCCCATGCCATAATAAGTTACATTTTTAAATAAATACATGCCATCTCAGACTGTTATTTTTTACCTCCAACGCCTATACAATAATCTTGGAATTTCATCACTCTCCACACTATCAGGATTTAAACCCAATAGTAATGCCATCTCTTCTCTAATACGTCCACGCTCATGTTCAGTGGTCGAAGAACCCATCCGGTTGAGCAGATTATGGAGATGCGGATAGTGCTTGGCTAGACAATATACATGCCATAAATGATGACTGGTGTCTGTCCGATCAAATGGCTTCTGATATACCGTTCCATCTGCCATTTGGTTGATTTCTGCAGCCACCTCCTGGACTGGCCGGTTCTCTATCACCATCGCTCCAAGCCGTTTTGCAAGGTCCCTCAGAACATACGGTTTCTTCTCCTTGTTTCCATACTGCAAGAGATGGGGTGCACTGCATATGTGTGCGTGTTCGCTACAGTTTTAATCGGCGAGTCATCGATGATGAGGATTTCACTTGACCTAGCAGTCTGGTTCATCACTACAGCCTCTGGCTTGACGAAGATGGGCTTGCTACCCCTCACATGGACCATAGTCAAGCAATCCTCCTGCGTTAGGAGAAAGTCAAATGGTAATATTACTCGCGTCTAATCGTGCATCATCTGTAGCAACGTTAATGCATTGTGGCGCATCATGGATGTCCAAACTCCCAATTGCAAATTGAACCCGACCCTCTGTTTTAAGTGTCTCATGGTCATTATTAGATCCCACAGTTTCTCCCGTGTGATTAATGTGAATCTGTCTCTTTTGACCAACTTGCGACCGCAGGCTTTGGAGGGTGCAGTGACATTCGAGGACGAGCCACGCTCATGGGAGAAAAGGACACCGTTCAGATAAAAAACGATACAGTACTTTCGCCGTGACTCTGAAATGAAATGCGTCAGCATAAAAAATGGTACAAGTCAATTTTACCATCTACAATATTAGCGAATGGTGCTCCCGATAGTCATTCAGAGGGTTTTGGTCGAGGAAACGTGAAGGGCGGAAATACTCTCCTTTGCAATGTGGGGTCAATCGCATCCGATGGCGTGTGGGCACATGCCATTTCAGCTGTAGACTCTGGTACAACTGGCTCAACAGTGGCATGGGGTGGTTCCGATGGCGTGTGATCACACACCATTTCAACTGGTGCCTCCGTTGGCAAAGTGGACATGACTGAACAGGCAGCAGGGGCGGTGTAGGGAGGTTCCAACGGCGCGTAGTCAGACGATTGGGCACATGTTGAGTCCGTTGGAAATGAGGATACAACCAGCTCGGTGGCTGGGGCGGCCTCATGCAGGTCCAATGGCGCCTGGTCACCGTCAGTTGGATACGTGGACAAGATTGACTCAGTGGTATGGGCAGCATCAAGTGGAGTGTGGTCAGCTTGCTTGGCGTTGATATGGATAGTAGCCTCCACCAGCTTTGATGACTCTTGCAGGCAAGTAGAGTCCACTGGCAGATCCATATACATGTCCAAATATCTCCCTTCGATTGAGATGGTATCCTCCCTACTGGCTACTAAAAACAAACTCATTAGCACATTGAATCGACTATACTGTATTTACCATCAACTGCTATTGAGGAACTAGGACCGATATCACTTGGGCGCACTGTTGATTCTGAAGGATTGGACATACGTTTCGACCCTTGCTTGGCACTATCCTTCCTCGACACTAAAGGCTAGAGTTTGTATCTTAATTCAACTGAATAATCTCTACTTACCATTTGCTTTGCAACCTACATGGACAATGTTAGAAATGGTAAAAGGTTAGGAATGGATGTACTATTATTTACCTGATGGTTTGTCTTGTATGACCTTCCTCCGCTGCTCTTTGGCCACCTCAAGCTGGCCATCGTCATCATCATCGTCGTCGTCGTTATTGTGATCGTCACCATTGTGAGGACCATCCAAGTCCTCTTCGTCCTCCTCTTCTTCGTCCTCCTCTTCTTCGTCCTCCTCTTCTTTGTCCTCCTCTTCGTCCTTCTGCTCTTCCTGCTCATTATCTTTCTCTGGCTCCTTATCCCCCTCCTGCATGTCTTCCATAGGCTGCTCAAGCTGGATGGCTTGTTCTTCCAGGACCATCTTGGGAAAATCATCTGGCCGAGTCTCCATCTCAAAATACAAGACATCCATAGCCTGTTTTAGTGCATGACCTAGGACCGTATCCTCACCCGACTGTCTTAACATGGTTTCTGCACGTTCTTGCACCCTTCGAAGACGACGAGATGAGAAAAACGTGGCCCTGACTTGAAAAGCATCCCTCATCCATTGTACCTCTCCATTGAGATTGGGGAAGGGGAGTCCGCCATAGGAATCTGAGTCAGGAGGTGGTGACTGGCTGCTTTCACTCAGCCCTTGATCTGCAATGAATGGCATGAGCACACACGCCATAACCGCGAGGCATTACCTATCATCTTTTCGTTGCCCTTCTTCCTTTTCGAATCAAACGCCTCTGATCCCGACGACTGTCCAACGTGCTTTCGCTTTTTATGACCACTGTCAATTTGAGCTTGGCTGGTGCTTGCCTGTTTTGCCTTTGAAGAAGTGTCTCCTGCAAGGAATGGCATGAGACCACATGCCATTGCAAATATAATTTGTACCTCCTTTTTTCCTATTGCTTGTCTGTTTGTCCTTCTTCGACACGCCACTAGTGCGCTTTTCAGTCCTCGTGTCTGAATATTCACAACGATCTATAATCAAAATGGCTTGAGGCCTCATGTGACCTTACCTTGTGCAGGTTGTGAGCTCAGCCCAACAGTAGCTGTTAACGCTGTTTCAGCATCTGGGGGTGGCCACGCTCCTGCATACAGAGCTTGTGAGATAACATTTAAACTTAAAGTGCGTACTCACCAGGTTCGCAGAGAAGATACTGTTTTTCTTTGGCAACTGTAATTATATGCTTCATTGAAGTCACCTCTTCAATGGAGTTTGTCACTGCAACACACGGGACACCCTTGAGTAGTGCGGCTCGAAAGAATAGTCCGCTGCAGTTGTACTCGACAACGCATTTGCCCTTGGAGTCGGAAGCAGGTGCTATTGCATTGAAGACCCAGCTGAGCATTTCCCATGCTGCACCTGGAGCTTTCTCTAGATTCGAAAGCTCCATAGCTGTCTTCAGTTCCTCAGGCACGGGTAAATTGACCTCCCTCAGATCAATTCGATCGGCCTTGTCGAACGAAGCTGGGAAGTCACTCCAGTCCTACTCTGCTGCAGGACCAATAACAAGGGCGAGTGTGAAGATGCGGACATTCGTCAGTATCTTCTTCTTAGCCATTATCCCATGGATCTCCTACATCTCCTTGCCTTTCAACCAAGCCTTCACCTCGTTCAAGGCCTTCTAGAACTTGTGATAGGATTCGGAGTCGTAGATCATATAGTGGACTGAAGATACCTGTTCTTGACCTGCTCATCTCCGCGGGAAACGATGCTCCTCCACCTTTGATCCTCATCCGAATTCACGTATACCCGGTAAGGTTCTCGATAGGCCTCTGCTGCGGGGTCGAGCTGTTTCTGAAGCCGGCGGTCGACATCCCTCTTAATGAAATTTGGATACTGATCCAACTTCTCAGCTTTACTTTTCGTGGCATCCCGCAGTAGATCGATGAACTTGGGGGCCCCCTTCACGTAGTCGTCGATGTCTTCATTTGACAACTCCAGCTCTTCCATCATCTCTTGCGTGGTGTCGATGCTCACCCTCTCCACGGCCACTTGCTCGAAGATCCAATCCTTCAATAGCGCATGAGCTCTCAGAGTCGTGCACAAGTCCTCGTATGTCACAATATGGCCGAGAGTCATTTTGGTCTTGTTGAAGACTACCTCACCACATAGAAGAGCATTAGCCATTGTCAGAAGGTCGTCGTCGTCTAGAGACCGCGAGAAACGCAAAGCGTTGAGTTTCAAATCATTGGGCTTCCGGCCGTCCTCCACACCCATTGAGTTTAGCAACTCCCCGTCATGGTACCTCCTCAGCACATCTACCCATTTGTCAAAAACAACTTTTGTCGCGAGTAGAATGTTATGGATGCTGAGTGTGTCATTGACCCCCAGTGTTTTCGAGAGAAGAGTCGAGAATTCCTACAATGGAAATGGCGTGAGGCCACATGCTATGCCACATGCAACGAGGCTTACCTGCCAGGCGCTAGTTGCTAGTGCACGTCCTTATCCTGGTTTTTGTGGCTTCTTCAGTTGAACCCAGAGCTTCCATGTTCGTGCCAATGTCTCGTGCAGACCCGAATTGTAGCACATTTCTTGCTTGACATTCTGCGCGTGGGAGATGGATATGATAGATCGGAGGGGCGAATTGCCTTTTATCAAGCGGACAACTCTTGTCTTGAAGACTTTCTTCACCTCCTCGCCCACCATAATATCCACAACTATCTTTTGCATCGCCAAGCTAGAATGCTGCCCGGAGACGGCATAGAACTGGATGTTCTGATCGTCCAACACCTTCTTATTGATCAAGTCTGGAAACCTCGTCTCGCCCTTCATTGTTCGGTAGTAGGGGATCACGTCTACGATGTCGGGTGTTACTGGACTTGCCAGCATCTTCTGCTTCAGTTTCTCCACCCACTCATCAGATACTAGCCTGTGGTTGTATTTGCTTTGGATGTCGATACGGCTCACGTCGATTGTATATACTTTGTTGGAATAGTAACAAGTACTATTATCTGCGACGATTTTTGCTGCCTCTTCTTGCTCTTTCTGCTCTTTGCGGCTCTTCTTTTTGGTGGGTGTAGTGTTTGAACCCGAGGCAATGGCATCACCGAGTAGCTTCTTTTTTGGAGCTGCAGGAGAGTCGGATATCGGCTTGAGCTTGACCACCCTTTTCTGCTTCGGAGTAGTTTCCAGATCGACCCCCTTCCCCTTCGCTTCGCGAACTGGAGGCACTCTCAACGGCTCAATGTTGGAATATAGTTTTTGAACATCGCCGTAGGTGAGGTCCGTGGATTCCATGTGATCTTCATAGACCCGCAGCGTCTTTGAAATTGTGGGCCTCCTGGACAACCTCTCCCTAGCTCCCTCTAGGAATTCCTCATAGCCGCTGCCCCCCTCCAGGAAGCCGCTAGGATGTGCAAGGTGGATCTTGAAGGCGGACGCTGTCTCTACCACAAGTGCCAGTCCATATTCTTGCATGGAACTGCATGGAGTGTCTGTCACTTGGATGAGGATCCCCATGCATTCTTTTCTCCCACCATCTGTGTTGTACAGCCTCAGATCCTCGCCTTCCATCCCGAAAGTCCAACTGGTGAGCTCCTCCCCCTTCTCTGCATCCACATTGACAGTGGCTGGAAGAAGAACGCAATTCCTCGCCTGTTTAGAAATGCACAACAATTAGAGCTGACAGATGAAAAGCTAGCAGCTAGAAATAACGTGAGGCCACATGCCATTCACCACTGCATCAGATGTCTTGAGGCTGCATCCTAAGATGGCGTGAGGCTACACGCCATCTGTAACCGGACTGCACTCGAGAGCCCAATCGGTGCATGCCAATGTTGCTACTGAATGGCATGTGGCCTCATGCCATTTTCTACTTGGCCTAAAAGACTTACCATTTGAAGCCGAATGGAGGCTGTGACAATCGAGGCCGGACTCGCTGGCGAATATGCACTGTGTGTGCAGCGGATCGTAGCAGCAAGGCTACTCTGCCACTTACAGTTGGAGAGTGGCGCTGAAATCTCCCGGGACGCCAAGTGGGCTACGTGTTGGTGGCGGAGTGGGCGGCGGAGTTGGCGGCGAAGTTATAAACTGGGTGTGTCTTGAAGTGGACGCCGATGCACACGAGCGCGATGCGAGCGCGAGTGTGATGCAAGCGCGAGTGGATGCCGATGCACAAGAGAAACCTGTAGAGAAGGTAGATGAGCGCGAATGTGAGTGTGATCGCGAGTGGGAGCGCGATGCGAGCGCGACTACGAAGCAAAATGCAAAACCTAACCTCATACGCGCGAAATGTCATGACGGTTGGTAATCCCGCCACGTCATCATTCCTCGGACTTGGGCGCCACCATTAATTTCTGGATCGCCGCGCGTATGCATGCATGTGAAATCTAAAAGAAATCCGCAACGTCATCATTCCTCGGACTGCATGCACGCGAAATCCAAAAGAAAAATCATGATTGGGATATCATTTAATACGCTAGCTATATTTATACCATGCATGATTGGATATTCCAAAGCATCTTGTATTTCCAAAAATGCCAGATGTTCAGCTACTCAGTTTGAAATTTGTCAGAGGAATTATAAGATCTGGTTTGTCAGAGGATTTGATGTGACGTTCAAGCTTGTGGGCTCATGCAATTTTGATCCCAAAAAATGCACCAAAAAATGCTCGGCGTCATCTGGCGTTATCTCTTGAATGGCGTGGGGCCGCATGCCATTTTCAGGGGCACATAGGAGTATATTCCTAGAATATTCTGACACGCGCGAGATTTTTTTGAGTTTTCTGGAGATCCAACCGTTAGATCGCAACTAGATTTTACAGAATGGTATACAATGTCTTTCTTGATGACCCTGCAAAGAAGCATCTCAATCAAACACCACATGAGACCACACGAGCCTTACAATGTTTTAGGGGCATTTGCCATAGATCCGACTGTTATTTTGCTCCAAGATTTTACAGTTTGGTGTGCATTGACCTTTCCATCGACACTGCAAAGGGACATCACAATCAGATGCGGGATCACAAGAAACTAACTTCACTAACTCTGGTTTCACCAAGATCTACGTAAAGAGTTATGAAATGAAAGGACCCTCTCTATTGAAATGTGTTTATGGTCCTAGGGGCATTGTGACATATCAAAGGATTTTGCATCAAGTTCTGTATTTGCATGTTTATCAAGCTACTGAATTGCTAAACCCTAAACCCTAAACCCTAAACATGTGGCAAAGATGCCCTTTCTGGGCAAATGCTGTAAGAGGCAGATGCCGAGCAGATGTATCTCAGGCTAGCGAAGGGGACAAACAAAAGCTAGCTATAAACATGACGGGATGCAAATAGATTACTAGGCTGGTCCTGCGAAAATCAAAAACCATAATTGAAAACATTGAAAATGCAAAAAGAAAGGTTTATAATATTTTTGAATTTTAAGCAACCAAAGGAATGTAAGTAGGGCATGTGTTTGTAAGTTTAAAAATGCCTCAACCACTTAAATTCCCAAGTAAATAAAGTTGTTTCTATTTTTGGTACAGGTAAACTTTATAGCGTGTGGGCTCATGCAATTTTGAACTCAAAAATGCACCAAAAAATGCTCGACTAGCATTATTCTTTGAATGGCGTGTGGCCTTATATTGCCATAAATGGACGTACACACACAGCATAATTATTCCTTTACACGGCGAATAATCCTTGCGCGGATCGCTGACATGGCATGGCAAAGTTCGAATCACTGACATGGCACAGCTGGATCGAGGCAAGGACATGATGTGACAAAGTTCAACCTCCAACAGCAAAGTCTAAAAGCTACTCAGTTTGAAATTTGTCAAAGGAATCATAAGATCTGGTTTGTCAGAGGATTTGATGTGACGTTCAAGCGTGTGTTATTTTTGAATTCTCAAACTCATGCCTAGGTCTATCATTTTTGTGCGCTGTGTTCTTGGTTCCGCTGAGCGCAGTGAGCGCTGCTTGTGTAAGCGGCGTTGTGAGCTGTGGTTTATGCGTCTACGAGCGGTTGCGGCATTGCGAGCGCCATTGCGAGCGGCAGTTTATGCGAGTGGCAGTTTGTGCGAGCGGTGCTACGAGCAGTTGCGGTGTTGAGAGCGGCGCTACGAGTAGTTGCGGTGTTGCAAGCGGCACTGTCTTTGGTGTGGCTACCGCTTCCTCTTGATATTCGGCACTTGTGCTTCCTGGTATGTTCACCATGGAATGGCTTAGGACCACATTTAGAAATGGCATGAGGCCACATGCCATCTTGGGCCCTTGCAATTTCATGGCTAGCGTATTGTCATATATGTTTTTACTTGCATGCAGTTGTGTGTATATCAAGATGGCATGAGGCCTCATGCCAATTTTGTGAATGCGAAATTTCACGTGGGTGTCAATAGCATGTTTGAATAATGGCATGTGGCCTCATGCTATTGAGGTTGTTTGGTATGTTATGATTTAGGCCATTCTCCAATCATTTTTTGTATGGTCTTAACTTCTTTTCTACACTTTCAGAATGGCCTCCGCAAGTGCGACGCATGTTCCCTCCGTGGATCTTAAGAACCGTGCTACATGGATTCAAGCAAAGGTGTTTCTAAACAACCCCGAGGGGGAGGTGGTAGCTGAGGGCTTAGCCACAGTTGTTGATCCAAGAGATGCGGTTGCTAATCAAGAATTGGGCTGGGATGATATTGGAGTTGCGATTTTAGAGGTTGTTGACACAAAAGAAAACAGTCTGACTATTGGAAGCATTGTGCGGTGGAAATTGAGGCACTTAGTGTTTGAGAATGTGAAGGATTCACAATCAAACACCACTACAACTGATGACAGAACATCTCTTCATGGGAAAAGAAAGTACACCTTCCTAAAGCGCAGCCAAAGGGATCTGAGCAATGAACCGAAAAGGCAGAAAATGGCGATGGAGGTTCGAATGGTCTCGACAGTTGCTTGTTGCAAGAGGAGGTGCTGTCAACATGCTGATTGGGATGCTATTGAAGAGGAGAGAACAAGATACAAGACATTGTCCTGGAAGGCAGCTCGCAATTTTGTGTATGAGGCATTATGGTCATCTGTTGATGCTTCAGAATATCAGGTGGGGGGCATGGTCTTCCAGAGGGGTTTGGTCTACATGAAGGCATGGAGAATCATTTATGGAGTCCCTCGAACCACATTCTACAGAATCAAAACTGAGTTCGAGGAATAAAGGGTTCAACAGGCAGTCCATGGGAACGACGGTACTCACAAAACCAGGGGTCATGTTGTATATGGAGAGGCAATCTTCAAAATGTTTGTCGAGACATGTAGCGAGCAGCAACCACATAAAACCCGCCTCTTGGAAGATGGAACTCGAGACACCCAACGAGTTCTCCCTTCCATGTATACCAAGGGGGCCATATTGGAAGATGTGAATCGGGAACTCGAGAGTAATGGCTACAGGAAGCTGAGCCAATCTAGATTTAGTAGATTGTGGAGCAACAGGTTCAGGGATGTGAGTATAGGAAAGTACTCTATCTTTTCAAAGTGTGACGAGTGCACTGCTATCAAAATGGCTTTGTCGAAGAATTCTTGCATCGCTCAAGAGCGAGAGACATTGGTTAGAAGGCGGCTCGACCACAACATCGAGCAGAGAAGCTGCAGGACTGCATATTATCATAACAGGATTCTCTCCATAGAGAGACCTGACTCTTACCTCTGCATCATCCACGACAAAATGGACCAGAAAAAGACGTGCTTACCTCGACTCAATCCTGCCCCCAAGGCAATCTCTTCATCCATGCAGCTGCCTATGTCTCTGTTTGGCATAATCGCTCATGGGCATGGTGCCCAGAACTATGGGAACTTCTTTGTACCTCTATGGGGTGGCGGGGGTGCAAACATGATGATTGCGTCCCTAGCAAAACACTTAAGGTCTCTACAAAGTGCACAGATTGAGCTGAACGGCCAACCCTTGCATAAGGCCCTTGTCGATCGAACCCCATATAGGGTTCAGCTGGAGGAGGAGCAAAGGCTTGCAGTATCACGTGGGGCCCCATGCCATCCTAGTGAATATGTTGGCCGTCAGATTGTAGGGTTATCACGTGAGGCCTCATGCCATTCCGACGAGGCTGGTCGCCCGGTGAATGCACAGCCTCATCCAAACAAAGCAGAATCTCAAGGAAGTTCTTGCGGCCGATGTGGCCTTCCACCCCATCTTCTGCTCCAAACAGACAATGCTGGCAGTGAGAACAAAAACATGTACATCTTCGCATACATGGCAATGCTTGTTGCCAAAGGCATATTTGAAACGGTTACACTTGGCTTTCTCATGGTTGGGCACACTCATGAAGACGTCGATGCCATGTTCAGTCACCTGGCAGAGTCCCTCCGGCGATCCAATGTCCTCACCCTCCCACAACTCTACGATGAATTCCAAAATTGCATCAAAGGCACTGTTGAAGCTGCACTTGTGACAGAGGTTCTAGACTTTAAGGGGTTTGTAAGAGGCTACATCAGGGACGGATCCGAAACGTTGATTGGCCACTCCAAGGCTTTTCAGTTTCATTTCAGCATGCGTGATGGTGCTCCAGTGATGAGGTACAAGATGAGAGAATGGGACACAGTGTGGCTGCCAGTGGACGGCATTGAACTCTTCAAGAGAGATCCCATAACTGGGGAACCTATGATACCTCAGGGTTCCCCACGGCCGATGCACCCGGATGGACTCAAAGACCAGGAAAGTATAGTGGCCGGGATTAGACAGCATATTGCCTTCTGGAAGAGGGGGTTGGTGTTTGGTGGAGAATCCTATTTTCAGAGGTGCAAGCCTTTGATCGAATACTGGGAGAAGATTATATCTGCTATCCAAAATGGGCCGGTTGTATATGAAGAATTGGAAGAGTCCTTTTGGCCAGAACCCAGAGCACCAGATAGTAGCGGAACAATGTCCTCTGGAAATGCAGTGACAGATAACGATGTTGAGGATCACTATTGTGGGCCGAGGAACAAGAAGCCGGATTCAGCATTCAATCCAGTACAGGTCTGCAAAGGAATGGTCGTGCTTGTCAGACCCAGTAATAAAAAACAAATGATATGGGTGGGGCGCTGCATCACTGATGTAGAGGAGGATGCGGAAACTAACTCCTTCAATGTAACTGTGGAGTGGTTCAAGCCAAGTTCCGGATATACGAAGGATTGCCTAGAAAAGAGATGGGTGCTGAATCCAAGGGATCCCAGCATGAGCATATCGGTGGATAATGTTGTGCATGGTTGGATGCGGAAGCAGAGTGCCACCATCACTTTGCCAGACCATGCAAGAGATGCAGCAAGAGCATTCATAACCCGGGTTCAAGGTGAGATTCATTAATAT
This sequence comes from Selaginella moellendorffii, assembly GCF_000143415.4. Classification (NCBI taxonomy): domain Eukaryota; kingdom Viridiplantae; phylum Streptophyta; class Lycopodiopsida; order Selaginellales; family Selaginellaceae; genus Selaginella; species Selaginella moellendorffii. Next base: position 853,244 of record NW_003314300.1, on the reverse strand, counting down.
TCCTTTACTAAGTTTCTAATGTATTTTATTTCAAGGTGAACAATCCGAATCTAAATCAAAGGAGGCGTGATGGCATGTGGCCTGAGATGATGTGACATATGCATTTACCAATCACACGTGCATAAATCTAATAATATGGCGTGTGGCCCATATTAATGGCACATAAACCCATATTGTGGGCTTACGTGCTTTATGTACCATCATTCCTTGCAGCGTGTGTGTTGGTTTCCTTTTATAACACAACGAACTCCATATTTTAGGGTGAAGAGCGTTCTTATGGCAAGCACAAAATCTGTAAATGAGGCAGAAAAGGAGACGGAGAAGGAGATAGGTGAAGATGTAGAATATATAAGTCTTCCAAACTCCCCGTACTATACTCCAGGTGATCATTTTTCTGAACAAATGGCAACATTAACAACTATCGAGAACGCCCCAGTAACGTCAGAGACAACAATCCAAAGCAAAATAACTGACCCGGAGAAGGATGATAGTACCGCTGAGAGTACCAAAAAGGAGGTGTCCACTAGCGGTTAGGCTTATAATGGCGTGTGCCCTCATGCCATTTACTTGATCACCAAATACCTTTTTCCCTTTGCACTAGTATATCTTAATACCGGTCTGAGAAATAGAATGGCATGTGCCCTCAGGCTTTTTACTAAATCACCTTTGAAAGAAATGCAAGCCTCTATGTCGTAAAAAAAAGGTACTAGAGAAATTCCTTAATAATATGAATGTTATTTAGTTTCATGAAAATACACTAAGGGTCAAATGAGTTAAATGACTTCTCCAGACTAGCAATGCCTCTTGCTACACCTTCACAATTAGATTCATTAGAAAAAGATAACATTGAATAATATCTAAATGTTCTCACCATTAAGTTATATGTCTGGCTAATAGGAATGATGTTCATCTTGGAAAGCTCACCACACGCTCAATGAACAAACAAATAGTGTGTGCGTGCATGCCATCGCTCTTCTTTAGCTTCAGATTCGGCTTGTTCACCTTGACAATGAGATTTATTATACAACTAGATGGACTCAGTCTGGACACAAAGTCACCGCGCTAGTCACCATGCCCCAGATATGTCTAGCCCCTGGACAAAAAACATATAATTTCACGTCATTTTCAAATACTTGAAAATTTGTACCTAGTCCCATTTTACTGAATAAATCCCACTTTAACGAAATAGAGCTTACGATGGACATTGGCAAATGTTTTATGAGATTCCTGAGCATGATGGAGGTGGAAGGAGATGGAGTTGTGGATTTCTTGGAGGTTGGAGATTAATGCCTCAGAGCGGGGATTTGAACAAGAGGATTCAGATGGAGAAGGAAGTGAGAGATTGAATCGGGGATTTCGGCCAGAGTTCGCAAAGAAGGGGGAAACTCGAAGAGAGGAGTGAACAGAGTTGTTATAGGAGAACTTAGCAAGGGGAAGGATATCGAACCAGTTATCCTGATGATAGTTGATGAAGCACCTCAAGAATTGTTCCAACATCTGAATCGTTCGCTCGGACTGCCCATCAGTTTGAGGATGATACTCCAAGCAGCTGCAAAAACCGTTGCCAGAAATGAGAGATGAACTGAGGCCCCCGATCCGAAACCACATCTGTAGGAATCCCATGAAGTCGGAAAATTTCCCTGAATACCAGTTTTGCCATGTCCTCGCCCGAAAACTCCTTGGTACATGGCAAGAAGTGCGCCATCTTTGTGAAGCGATCCACCACGACTAAAATGCTGTTGAAGCCTCCAGAACTCGGAAGATCACTCAAGAAATCCATGGAGATGGATTCCCAAGGACCTGAAGGGACCAGAATGGAATGAAGCAAACCTGAAGGAAGGTGGCGAGGTACCTTATTCTGGGCACAAGTGTCACAGGAGGTAACAAAAGCTTTGATGTAGTCGTCCATGTGAGGCCACCAAAAGTCCCGTGCAACTAGCTCATAGGTTTTCGCAATGCCGAAGTGACCAGCAGTCGGGCTATCGTGGCACGCCATCAGGACCAACCTTCGAGCATCACCTTCAGGAACGTAAAGCTGCTCCCCACCGTACAATAAGCCATCTAAGAACTCGAACTCGTAAAATCGCCGGCAGTCGGGAGTCACTGGGTGTCCAGCCTGAAGATGGGGGAAGATGTCGCTAGCGAGATCATCAGATTGAAGATCGTTTCTGATTGCATCCATCAAGGAGGAGTCCTGAGGGGCCAGGGAAATTGCCATAACTTGAAGCCGATCGGGACCGAGGATAACTTGATCCTGTTGATCGAAGGCAGGATTACCAGGCCTGAGACTGAGATAGGAGCGCCTTGAAAGAGCATCAGGAAGGCCTTGAAACTTTCCAGGTCTGTACTTGATAACAAAGTCAAACCGACTCAGGAATTGTGCCCACCTTGCTTGACGACTACTTAAAACTCGGGAAGTGGCAAAGTACTCGAGATTTTTGTGATTCATCCAGATTGTTGTTTGATGGCTCACCCCCTCCAAGAAACGGCGCCACTCTCCAAAGGAATCCATGATGGCAAGGAGCTCCTTGTCGTGGATTTCATAATTGATCTCCGCAGGCTGGAATTTCCAAGAATGGAAAGCGACCGGATGAAGTTTGTGATCCGCTGCGAGTTGAGACAGCACAGCACCAATGGCAAAGTCGGAGGCGTCAGCCTCGATGAAGAAAGGTTGTGAGGAATCAGCATGGATCAAGACAGGAGCAGAACTGAAAGCCACCTTGAGTGTGTCGAAGGCCTGCTGGGCAGCAGCAGACCAAGAGAAGGGAACATCCTTGCGAGTGAGATGTGTGAGAGGAAGGACAATGTCAGAGTAGTGATCAATGAATTTGCGGTAGAAGTTGGCGAAGCCAAGGAAAACCTGAACGTCCGACATTGATTGTGGAGGCTCCCATTCGAGAATAGTCTTGACTTTGGCAGGATCCATCGTGATACCCTCAGGAGTGACAAAGTACCCAAGGAACTCCACAGACTGCTGATCAAAGGAACATTTCTCAAGCTTCGCATATAGGCCGTGTTCTCGCAGCTTCGCTAGCACCTTGCATGTTCGTCATGCTCCTCCTGAGTTTTTGAGTAGATGAGGATGTCATCGAGGTAGACGATCACCATCTGATCAAGAAACTCCCGAAAGACGTCGTTCGCCATGTGTTGGAAAACTGCTGGAGCATTTGTCAAGCCAAATGGCATGACAGTGTACTCAAAGTGGCCATAGTAGGTTCGGAACGCAGTCTTCCATTCATCACCAGGCCGGATCCGGATCAGGTTGTATGCTCCACGGAGGTCGATCTTGGTGAAGAAGCGAGCACCGCCGAGGCGTTCCAACAGGTCCGAGATCAGGGGCAGCGGATAACGGTTTCGAACAGTCACCTTGTTCAAACCTCAGTAGTCGATGACTAGCCGCAAGCTCCCATCCTTCTTCTTGACAAAGAAGACAGGTGCTCCAGCCGGGGACTGCGAATGCTGAATGTAGCCCGAGGCAAGGTTCTCATCCACGTACTCTTTGAGGGCCTTAAGCTCGGACGGGGATAACCCGTAGATAGGCCCCCATGGAGGTGACACTCCTTCCTGTAAATCAATGGGACAATTATAAGGCCGATGAACAGGCAGTACACTAGCTTTTTTCTTGTCAAACACATCCCCAAAATCATGATACTTCTCAAGAGAAACATGCAAAGCAAAAAGAAAAAGAGGTTCTTCATGAAGGAGTTCTTTCATAGTGATTGTGGAGATAGGAGGAGGCGTACGACTAAATGGAATGATGAGACGAGGATACGGTCCAGTGTAAGATGGAAGAGAGGAAAAAGAAGAGGGTGAAAACTTTATAGAGTCAGGAACAGAACCCCGATTTGAGTTTAGGGAACTTTTCCTGATTCGGACTCGATGAACAGCAGGGGAAGCCGTGGGAGAGATGAGCTGCAATTCCTTCCAACAGATCTGAGGCTGATGTAGTTGGAACCAAGGAAGACAGAGCACCACAGAGGAGGACTTGCTGTTGATGATGTTGAAGGCGATATCGGTGACGGTGGACCCGATGTGTACTCGAACGGGCAACGTTTCCCTAAGTCCAGAAGATGGAGACACAAAATGCCCGCCGATGCCTTCAACCCTCAAATCCCATATGGTAGGAGAAAGAGGAACGTAATGTCGGGCAGCAAAGTCCGTGTCCATGAAGCAGGAAGTTGCACCCGAGTCCAGTAACGCCAGAGCCTTGAGTCCTGATTGTCCGGTGAAAGAAAGGAGACATGGGACGTGGAAGTTGCGGGAATTGGTGGTGGCTTTGATGAAAGGTGGTGAGGAGCTTGATAAAGAAGAAAAGTGATTTTTATTCGGGGAGTCCAAACAGACAGCTCCTACTCTGTTTGGACAAGGTCGTTTCCCGACTGCAATAGAGGTGGATTTTGAGGCAGAGTGAACTCAAGCAGTCGAGGAGGCTTCTTGGGACATACAGCTGCTTTGTGATTAGGATCAGCACAATAGAGGCAAAGATTATGAGATATTCGACGTTGCTTCTCAGTAGGACTCAACTTCCCTCTAATGAGTCGGGGAGTACCAGAAATATCCATCGGGACCGGAGCAGTAGGTTCAGGAGTATGCCCCGAAGACTCAAGCTGGGATTCCTGAGTCTGGGACGGAAAAACAGCAGCGCGGCGACTTTCCTGACGACGTTCAAAGAGACGATTATCACATCGAACAGCTTTGTTGATGGCATCTGACAGGTCCTTGGGATCCTCCATGGTGAGCAACAAATCCTTGACACCGTTGTTGAGGCCGAAACAAAATTGGTCAATCAGGGCCCGCTCATCCCACTGAGTGTCCAAAGCAAGGAGTTGGAACTCTGCAGCGTAGATCGACGCAGGACGAGACCCCTGAGAGAGACGTCTCATCTTTGTGGTAGCAGCCCGAACCCGATCCGTCTCGCCAAAACATGTTTCGAGCTTCTCTTTGAACAATTGAAGATCCATCAGCTCTGGAACCACGACCCCTTTCATGCTCTTCTCCAGAAGAGGAGAAAACCATGACAAAGCTGCACCTTCGAGCAATGTCCCAATCGCGCCGATTTGAGACTCGAGAGTAGGGTACCGCCGATGTTGAAGTGCGAAGATCAACTCCATCTGGTTCAGGAATCCGCGAAGCTCCGAACGCTTGCCTGAAAATTTCGCCGGGAAGCTCACCTTCGGTTCAGGAACTTTACTGGATCCTTGAGCCGAAAGTGAAGCAAGCTCCTGCTGCATGTGAAGAAGGGTCGCCTTCAGCTCGGTATTCTGAGACTGGATTTTTGCAAGGACTTCAGCAAAGAAATCAGGATGGCTTGGAGACTCCATTGGCAAGAAGAAAGAAAAAGGGGGAAAAAAAGGCAAAGGTAATCAAACAATCAAAACGAAAATCAAAAAACGAAAAATCACAATCTGAATCAAACTGTCAAGACCCCTGACAAGATCAAGACTGGAAAATGCAAAAAGATAAAGAGAAAAGCTAGTGGAAACAAAGAAGACACCTTAGACTGGCGTTGATTCAGATTGTGGAGAAATGGAACAAGGCTAACCTATATATACTATAAGTTGATGAAGCTCCACCACTCTTGGATCGAGGACGGCCTAAATATAGCTGAGGTCGAGGAGGCGCCACATCATCATCAGGAATGTGGCTCGAGACTCAGGAATCGAGAAGTGTCTCGAGAGTCAGGAATAAGGAAGTGTCTCGAAAGTCAAGAATGTGGTTTGCAGGTCAGGAATCCGGCAAGAGTTAGGAATGTGGCAAGAATTGGGGGATTCTTGACAATTCCTTCCTCTATTGTATATTGATAGTATCTAACATACACTGCTACTCTGCCTAAATATCCATCCCATGGAAAAAAATATTACATTTTTGCATCGCAACATGCTTAACACATAGGTGTTACCTTGCATTTGCAACATCTAAACCCTGTAGCAACCTCATCACGCCTAGGGGGATTGATCGCTAAGCCTTCAAAGAAACACATATTCTTGCCATGATTAGAAATGCATTTCTCAGCGACACACTAAAACTGTCCACCATAATGGACTATGGATATAGATTCGTTGAAATAGGAGAACTAGGTCATCTTCACCCTACACCAATTGTGTGGATCAAGATGTGTCTCTATGCCCCTCTTCCTGCTTGATGAATTGGCCAGTAGAAATTAGAAGAATATATTCCCATTATAGAAAGACAGAAGCTCCTCACCTCTTATGTATTGGAACTCTTTCAATTCCAACTGTAATGATTGAGATTGCCAAAATACTTTATCCACCATTTTAAAAACTAGTCTAGAAGAAATGCATCTAATTATCTGGGAAGCTATGTCAAGAAGCTCATCTTTTTCACTTTCGTCATTGGAAAGAATAACAATTTCATCCTTTATTCCTTGCATAGTTGGTTATGGAATTGATGCGTTCTCCTCTTCTCACTTCAAAGATCCTATAACTAGAATCTCCTGACCTTTATATCTATCAAGATCCCACTGAATCCCATTCTCTCCTACACCACTGTTAAGAATGGATTTTTCTATCTAATTACCCTTTTTGTAACATACATTCTCTAGACTAATTGATCCTGGCTTCAGCTTGAATCTTTTGTAGAGGAAGCTCTTTCTTATAACACTCTTAGAGAAAACAATTGAAGGTTCTTGATCAACTTCAAATAGAATTTTCTCATATCTCCTTCTTGCTCAAGCACTTAGAAAAAATTTAGGGAGAAACTAACAAGAAAGAATAAAGATATTCTTTTGTATTGTGAGCTTCAATTAGTTGTGTCCTTGCAAAGGACAAATTAATTATTTTAACAAAATATACAACCGTTTAGAATTTAGAGATATATGAGAATCTTAAAGAGCCACCCATATTAATTGTATAATTGACTGTGAGAGGAATAATACTGTTGAAATAAATAGGGTTATGAGTGAGAAGTACTGATTAATCATGAGAGTTGTAGTATTGATTGCTTGTTCTCCCTCTCATGTTCATGCTATCTTCTCTTCAAAAGAGTTTCATTCTTTTGTGACAAGTGAGAGAGAGTCAAGTTCGGAAAGGTTTGTTCACGTGCGAAAAAATTGTATATGAACAGACCTTTTCGAGCTTGACTCTTTCTCACTTGTCACAAAAGAATGAAACTCTTTTGAAGGGAAGATAACATGAATATAAGAGGGAGAACCAGCAATCAATGTTACAATTCTTGTGATTAATTGGTGCCTCTCACTAATAACCCTATTCATGTCAACAATATTATTCCTCTCACAATCAATTACACATATCTTAATATTTAAAACATTGAATAATTGTCTCCTTGGAAAGAATATGTGAAATCTATGTTCATAGTGGATTTATCCAATAAATATATCCTACCATTTGCAAAATTAAAGTACTATTAAAAAATTGACATATCACTAGAATCTAGGAAGCAATCGCCATTAAAGAGAATGAAAATCATGACCATTGATCATGATTGTTAATTTTTAGGGTTTTATGGCTAGGGTTGAGCAAGGAAGGGTGAGAGAAAAATGCTTGAATCTTGGAATGTGCTTCAAGATGCTTCTCAATTAGGATGTTAGATGCTCTTCAAGACACTAGAAAGACACTCCTCAATCAAGGTATGCCTCTCAATCTCCCTATTTGCTGCTTTTCCATCTCCCCATCTCTTGCTCCTAGCTCGCTAGCAACTTGCATCTCATGGCTACTTCACACTAGAATAATTAGTTCGACAGCAAACTGATCTTCCCAACATATTAGATTCTAAGTTTTTTTTTCCTTGTTGTTCTTTTGGTGCTATAAGATTGGTTTGGTGACAAATCAATCTTCCCAGTGCCAAGGAAATTGCTTCTTTTGTTCTTTTTTTTGTTCCCTTGGCACTAGAAGATTAGTTCAGTAATGAATTAATCTTCCCAGTACCACTACTTCTTTTCTTCTTTTTTTTTTTCCCTTGGCACAAGAAGATTATTTCGCTGCCAAATCAATCTTCTCAACGCTAAAGGAGCTATTGCTTTTCTTTTTTTCTTTTGTTATCTTGGCACTGAAAGATTGGTTTGCCACCGAACCAATCTTCCCAATGTTAAGGGAGCTATTCATTTTCTTTGTTCTTTTGTTCCCTTGGCGCTGGAAGATTGATTCAACAGTAAATTGATCTTCCCAACACCAAGAAAATTGCTTAGATTTTTCTTCAAAACTTTTTTTAATGTTTACTCAAGTGTTTTTGTCATTTTTATGCAAACATATAAATCATGCCACAATAGAAGATGCATGCCAGTCAACCTTAATAGACCCGTTCTCCAAGAAAATGATTAGATTGCTGAGCTAGATTCACTAGGAACACCTCACAAGTTCAAGGAGCTGCTTCAGACAAAGACCATGGTGGGAACAGTGGTGTCCACCTATCTATAGCGTAGGAGAAGCTGTTGATGGTGGTGGAAATAAGGCATCTAGTGCCATAGGTGGTGGGGCAGATCTTGGTGGTGGAAATGGCAGACATGCTGTTGCTCTTGAAGGTCACAGAAATGAGGTGGTAACTATGCTAGAGGTTCATACAATCTTGAATAAGTGACACGAGACTATTATCCAAGCTCAAGAACAAACTATCAGTAGGGTGTTAGGTGAAATGGCTTGGAAAGGATCCCAACATCTTCAGATTCCACTTTGCCATCTTAAGCAGAGTCACTAGGTGTGCTCAGCCTACAACCTTAACATGGTTATATATACCTCTTTCATAGGGGTTGGATTCAAGCACATTGCTGGATCATTTATTGTGTCATCATCATTCCCAGAAACAAATCACATAGACATGGTTACTTGCGAGATTGAGCAAACTTGGGATCAGATATGATACTTTGATAGCGTGCCACAAGGAGACAACCATTTGTAGGCCAAATGTTCTTCATTATTGATAAAAACCACTGGTGGTTAACATTTTGGAGGTGTATCCAAGAGAAGTTCTAGGATGATGACGAGTAACATGTTTGTGTTCTAGTGACACTTGTGGAGCCAAAGGATCAAAACCAAGCTATGAAGCTCAACCTAGCATGTCACAAGATCAATCCCTTACTAGTAACCTTTGTTCTCACCAACTATATTACAGGCATAATTAGTTTGCTTTATACCTTGGTCCATAATATCAAGCACCTTTGATATGTTAGCATGCTTTCTCTCAAGGAATTCCATATGTTGTATAGTTGCAAGGTTATGGAAGTAGTTCAAGCAAAACTTGTAGCACGTAAAGGCCAAGAGTTTCTTACTTGGTATCAAGTGCTTATAGATTTTTTGGTTGTGGTTTGGGCAAAGGTATCCTCTTCTTGCATGAACTTGTGTTTTCTACTTGCAAGTTTTCCTTTTAGCCAATTATCAAGGCAAAACAACACTCATACTTGAAGATTACACAAGTGATGGATGAGGGGCAAAAGAACTTTGAACTGCAACAAATTGAGTAGCTCATTTTGAACTTGAAGAAATCAAAGGTGAAGAAGCTACTTGCAATTGCGGACATCTGATGCGATAAAGATTGACTAGATTGCATTGTAGAGATATGCTCTTATGGCAGTACGTTAGTCCCTTTTATCTTTCTCTTTCCACTTTGAAATCCTTGTCCTTATAAGAAATGGCAAAGCACTTGAAGAATTGATCTATAACATCGCAAAAAGCAAGCTCACTTTCAACAAACAAATTGCTTGCTTGGAGCTCTTCAACACTTGGCATCATAACAATGATAAGAGGCTAGACAGCAAACTTGAGAATGTAATGAATGAAAAACTTTATATCACTCAAAGTATTGCAGCTGCTAAAGAGTTACTTTAAGCATGGGATACAAAGTTCCTTACTAGTACCTGCACTAGCATAACTGTCGCGCATGTGACTTCGGGTATCGAAAGTTACCTGTCGACTAGTCCTTACGGACACTCTTACCTTACTGCCACGATGGCAGGAGGTCGGTATTGCTAGGCCCGTTATCAGTCTCCGCCTAAGCTAGTTGAGAAACTGGTCATCACATGTGCACTTAGACCGGAAGGGCACAAGGAAGGAAATCCTAAGTTGTCATTTAGTCAAGCAGACTTGACACGGTGATGAGAAACTCATGATGTTGGCTTGCACTTGCTAGTGTTAGGAACCCCCGCGATATTGAGCTTGGTCCCTCAATATTGCTAGATGATAGCTTACCGTGTCTGCCAAACACCCTCGCTATCATGCCCTTTGTGTTAGTCTCGTTTCGGTCCCAAATGCTATTTATGGAAAGTGTCCAGATTTGCTCATTTGGCATATCTACGGAATGTAGAGATCGTCCTGAACACAATGGTGTTCGTCCCGTGTCCAAATTCGCAATCTAGGGACATTCCATATTTAGTAAGTTTCGAGCTTGTCCCAGAGACTAACTCTTGATACTAAGGGAGGCTTGGGGTGAAAGCCCAAAGCGTGTGTTCCTCAAGGGGGGGGGGGCTGTGAGGGGTTCCAAATGTATAGTAGGGATAGTGGGTAGGTCGGGCATGGCCGACCAACCTAAGGCATAGTCTAGCTCCCGCTTGCGTGCCTGTCCTTGTTCTGCGTCCGGCTTGGGTCTAAGCCCAAGTTCCATTCCATGCTAGTTGGTGGAGTACCCATATCCTCGCGTTAGGCCACCGGTATGCTAAAATAGTGCCAGACTCCATTTGGCTCCGTTTTGCGTGCTGGTCCTGGCATTGGGATGCTGGTTACTCTAGGACTGTTCTAAGTCGCTCCGGGCTCCTGTCCCTTCACTCCTTGGGCTGTATGCTCGGGAGTTGCTCCGTGGTTCGGTTCCGTCACTCCTTGGCTCCATGCTTGGGAGTTTGGCACCGTTCCTTCGTTCAGTGGCCCAAGGCCCTGAACCTCGGGTTCCTATGGACACGTGGCATGGACACATGGCATGTGACACGTGGCATCTGTCACGTGGCACAAAGAGGGTTTAGGTTCCGCTTCGTGGTGTTATCCTATGGTAAATCACTATAGGATAAAGGGTCAAAACCACGTGCGCTACATTTGGTATCAGAGCATGAGTCTCAGCGAGTACTATTCAATGAGATTAGGCAACTAGTCTCGTTGCGTACGTAGAGATGAAAACGATGATCCGAGTGGGTACACGTTTGGTGCAAAGGGTTCACATTTGTTCCTTGGGTATGGTTTTGGTTACCTTTTGTACCTAACAATGTGAGCTTGCTCTTGGGCTCATAGGATGGATTTGAGATGCTCCGTTAGCACGAGTTTGAGCTTGGGCTCGTGAGTGAGGCGCATTAGCAACTTGAGGTTACACTTTGAGTTGGCAGGATTAATGTTAGCCTATCGGTGGTTCCATGAGTTGTTCCATGTACCGTGAGTGAAAGCAAACCTTCCCTGAGCTTGCTATGAGTGGCAAATAGGCTGGTCCGTAGCTGTTTAGCACGGCACTAGTGGATCCTTCCTAGGCATGATTACAAGTGAATCAATCAAGACTGTAGGGATGAGTCTATTGATTCAAGTAATCATTGCCGTGCTCTCTCATAAACTTTTCTTGGATTGGATTGAAGACAGTGCGGAAGCAAGCTTGAGGTTTGGTCAAAGATGAAACCGAAAAAAGAGTCATCGGGGACGGAGGATCAAACATGTAAATCATCTTCTCATCTTGGAGAGATGATTTGCAACGAGGTGTGACTCATTGCTCGTGTTCACATTATGCAATCAAGAGTCCCTACCTTGATGCATCTTGGAGATGATGGTCTTACAAATGGTGAGTTGTGGGATGAATAGCGGTGAAGCGCTATACCATTTTGTCTAGGCTTGCTATTGGAAGATTTGGGTTGCAATGCTCAATTCTTTTCCGGAGAACCTTGCTATTGCTCCTTGAGTAGCTTGGTGTTGGGTTAAGTTTTGAGTTTGATCGGATAGTGAGTGGCATGAGCTTGTCTGTGTTGTGAACAAAAGTTAGTGGTGTTGGGTGTTGTAGATCTCTATCGGTAGAGTGTGGCATTTATGTTGCATTTTGTCAAATCGAGTTGACACTTAATACTTACATAAACCTTTGAAGTAATGACATTAGCATTGCCTGTGGTGTTGCTCAATTGATGATCAAGTCATTGTGATTTCTATATCATATCCATGTGATAATGAGCAATGTGTTTACGAAGTTGCTTGGTTAAACGATGATCAACCCCAAAGTGGTTGATGGTGAAGCTGGTCTACTTGCACAAAGTAGCATTGTAGTAGCTTTGACTGGATTCTCAATGGTGGTTCATTATGTTAAGCTTAAGTTGGTTCCTTGTTCCTTGTTTCCTTGAGTTTGCCCACTAAGGTGTTGGAAAAGGGTTGTAGCATTTAGCTGCTATAGCTTATTAGTTGATCCGTTAACACTTGGAGTAGATTGTTGGATGGAGAAGATGTGTAGTTGGGGCATTGACATCCCTAGCACTTGTGTTAATGGAAGTGGCATTGTTACTTCGAGTGATAAGGAATTTTCCTTAGAGCTTGATTTTCCATGTCATTTTTCTTGTTAGTGTTTTAGCTTCACATTGGATCTTGAAAGTGGTTGAAGAAGAGTGTTAGTGTAATATGGATATCCGAAGATGTGGTCTTCGTGATCAAACCTTGGATGTTCCATTTGCATTTTACGGATATCGATGTTGGATGTCGAAAGAATGGGCAGAAAGATGTTCGAGGCTTAAGCATACTATGGGTCATGAGAATTTGTGTTGAGGTGAACGTATGTGAAGTTGTTAGTAGGAGGAAGTTGGTTGAGTCTTAAAAGTTTGTATTCCTGGACTGAGAGTCATTCTTTCTCTAGGATGGAGAATTTTCCACAAATTTTCTTAGACTTTTCCAATGGCTGATCTGTTATCACTTTGTCCGAAAACCATTCCGTTTTCGAAAGCCAATACAAACTAGTGAAGGGGTTGGAGTTCACTTCGGTTAGCTTAGACCTTAGTATGTAATTTATATGATGCGGCCCGAAAGGGATGCTGACTTTTGGGGCTAAGGCAATTGAGTTGGATAGAGTCTGGAGTTAGTGTAG
>NW_003314300.1:777739-840150 GCF_000143415.4 Selaginella moellendorffii | reverse complement strand
ATGAGAGTAGTGAGCTCTCACTGATCTTGATTTGGTCTTGGTGGCCCTGCACCTTGGCTAAGGATGGTGATGTCCAACTTAGTTGTTTGAGTTTGAGATGTTAGTACCCATACTATAGCTTTGTCTATGAGGAGGTTGTGTACCAATATAGATCCATCTCATGGTCTTCACTTTAGTTTCAACTGAATGTTGATCATGCATAGCTAGCCTCTTCAAGGCATGCTCAGAGCTAGTGGCTAAATGCATTAGTGAGCTTATTGCAGTTGAGTTGAATTCGAGTGGTCATTTAGTTTGTGCTTGTCAATGAACTTTTATCTCATACCGAAGGTATCATGTTCATATTGGACAAGTGTATGACTAAATGACGTGAGTTTAGTGTTTGGGTCTCATGAAAGCAAGTTGAAAAGTGATGGTTAGTTGCTTGGCAACTAGTGATTGCTTGTAGACTTTGTTAAGGACTGTTGACACTTGCTTCACTCGATGAAGATTTATCAGTGATAGGCTTGCTTTACCGGATGGTGTTGCGGAGGATCGTGTTGTTAGACTTACATGGGTTTTCCATGTTGGCATATCGACTCTACCTCTGTTGATATCATTTGGTTGCGTTTAGTTCATAGTGTTGGATTTCATGGAGTCTTGGACGTGGTGATTCACTCCTTGAGGAAGTGTTATCTGTGACTGAGTATTGTTGAGAGATTGGTCTCGGATACTGAGTAAAGTATCTCCGACTTCGGTTAGCTTGGTTGCTAGAGAGCTTTGAGTGGTGATACACTCGTGCTTTCTTCCAGCTTTGTTCTAGTGTTGATGGCATTGAGGTGATGCCTTGTCGTTGACATTGTTAATGTTGAGATTTCAGTGAAATGAGATGTCTCTCCACAAGATTGATGTCGAGTTTCATTAGTCTTAATGAAGATAGTGTTGATGATTTGGCTATAGCTTTGTGTTATTAGCATTCGTGCATTTGCTAGTTAGCAACTGTGTTGACGTTCAAATGAACTGAGTGGCAAGTTTGAGTTAGTTGTGTTCTATGATGAGATTATTTAGTAGAGGGTTGAGCTTTGGCTTTTCCTTGAAAAGTGATTTCGTCATGGACTATGCTAACTCTACAAGCGGGAGAGTTAGTGATCGATATTGGATATTTGAATCCTTATGGGATTTTAGTTGAAATATATCAATCATTGATAATTCTTTTTGTGCTTGTTATGATGTGAGTTACGTCTTGCTATAGATGGATTCATGGAGGATTGCTTGATGATCACTTGTTGAGCATAACTTTGTTATGCTTAGCTTTTGGATTGATGCAAACATGCTCTTCATTAGCTTTGCATTATGAAGTTTAGCTTATAGATGTGTTGAGGAGGATATTGTGGGTTGTACCATGATTTCTTCTTTAGCATTGACGTTAGTCCATGCGAGACTTGTGATCATTGTTAGGAAAGACTTGGCTATAGACTTCTTTGAGCTTTTGGTTCTTTGAGTTTTCATGCTCATTGTTCCATTTGTTAGGAGTTGTTGGGGGAAGGCATTTTGGCTCATTAGCTTCGATGTTGACATTAGTATTTGCATCTGGCAATCATTGGTGATGATTAATTATCATCTAAGATAGTTGATTATCCTTGTCAAGGGTTTTGCTTGGTTGTTGTTGATATAGAATAATTCGCTACTCTTTGAGATAGTGGATTCTTTCTTAGACGATGATTATGCATCTCTCTATTGATAGGATGATTGGCGATCTTTTATGGTGGTTAGTTGTTCTCTTTGATGGCTTGTGGCTTTTTGCAATATCACATGTTCTTTGTGATTTGCTCTGGATTGGTCTCTTGGGTTTGAGACATCAGTAGGATGTTGCTGACACTTGCTTAGGCAACTTGAGTTCCTTGGTATTGTTGGCTGGGATCTATTTGAATTAGCTTTTGTGATAGTTGGCAGGAATGAGTGTTTGTTGGTCTTACCGCATTCATTCTCTACTGTTGATTGTTGCTCGAGTTTGTTCTGATAAATTGGAATGTTATTTCCTCCGGGTGATACATTCGCGAACATTTTGCTTGCCAGTTGATGATACTTTGTGTTCTTTGAGTTTTCTTTGGTAAGTTGTTTGGCATTCTATCTGCAATCTTTGATAGTTAAGTTTGGTCATTGAGTTTTCTTGATGACACACTTGTTATTGAATTTTGTTGGATGGTCATACCTGTGTTTGCCAAATTATGATGATCTTGGTGGTTCCTATACTATAATACTAGTTTATTGGATGATAACTTACTTGGAATACTTTTGTGTTCTAATCTAAGATATACTCACTGATAATTAAGTCTCTAAGATATCATTGTTTATGACTTTGATATTGTCCATCTATTGATCTTTGAGTTTGGGCCAGTAATAGACAGACTAGCTTCGGCACTTCGTGTGCATGTTGAAATCTCTAGTCATGGGGTAGCTACTGTCGACTGGTCACATAACTTGCCTCTCTGTCGATGTTCCTTATTCCGTTAAAAGGGTGTGACCGTGTAAACAACTCTAACTGCCTGTTTACAGTAGTCTATCTAAACCTTACCGACGGGTTTGGTTTCTTTGCTTAGGAGGGTTGGGGCTTCTGGCTTCTCTCTCTATGTTCCTGCGGGCAGGGCATATCACACTTTTGTAAGCTGGGTGACTCCCAGAGCAGCAAGGGTGGCTAACTGTAGCGCACCTTATCTCTCTCCCCTTAAGCCAACTGGAAAAGGGGCAATTGCTTGATGAGAGAGCCCTTAGTGGCTATTTTATCCCCATTTATCCCCCAAGGTTCCAAGGATCCACGGTGACAGTATATCCAAATCTCATCCCATGATCACATGCGCTACACTCACCCCCCCTTCAGAGATGTTAATATCCTCATTGACTATTGACTAACAACCCCTACTGAGCCAAGGGGAACCAGCACCTCCATTTCCGCACTCAATCTACCAATCCTTCCATTGTGTAGACCAACTATTCCATGTGAGGCAACTAGTCATCCACCCGTACCGCAATCCCACGGTGGATTCCTTCGTCTGGGATGCTCCCCTACTGAGCCAAGGGGAACCAGCACCTCCATTTCCGCACTCAATCTACCAATCCTTCCATTGTGTAGACCAACTATTCCATGTGAGGCAACTAGTCATCCACCCGTACCGCAATCCCACGGTGGATTCCTTCGTCTGGGATGCTCCACAAGAGGAAGGACGTACGCATGGATGCCCAATACATACGATTTTCTAATTTAGGGGTAGGAATATACCTTGCTCAAGGGTATATTATACTTTTTAAGTAGCCACTAATCAATGGGAATCGAACCCGTGCCATTTGCTCCGATACCAACTGTAGCGCACCTTATCTCTCTCCCCTTAAGCCAACTGGAAAAGGGGCAATTGCTTGATGAGAGAGCCCTTAGTAGCTATTTTATCCCCATTTATCCCCCAAGGTTCTAAGGATCCACGGTGACAGTATATCCAAATCTCATCCCATGATCACATGCGCTACACTAACTCCGTTGGTCATTTCCTTGTCGGCAACGGCCGGAAGGTGTCTAAGCTGGTAGCGCATCCGCGTTAGACAAAGAGGTTGCCTCCTAACTCATTTAAGTTGGTGCATTTCTCACATAGTGTGAGTACCGTGAACTTTTTCTGGAGTTGTTTCCTTGGCGGTATTCTAGACTCGAGTATGCATCGACGAGGACGTCGATCTTCCCTAGGGGGGGGAGAGTGTCGCGTATGTGACTTCGGGTATCGAAAGTTACCTGTCGATTAGTCCTTACGGACACTCTTACCTTACTGCCACGATGGCAGGAGGTCGGTATTGCTGGGCCCGTTATCAGTCTCCACCTAAGCTAGTTGAGAAACTGGTCATCACATGTGCACTTAGATCGGAAGGGCACTAAGGAAGGAAATCCTAAGTTGTCATTTAGTCAAGCAGACTTGATACGGTGATGAGAAACTCATGATGTTGGCTTGCACTTGCTAGTGTTAGGAACCCCCGCGATATTGAGCTTGGTCCCTCAATATTGCTAGATGATAGCTTACCGTGTCTGCCAAACACCCTCGCTATCATGCCCTTTGTGTTAGTCTCATTTCGGTCCCAAATGCTATTTATGGAAAGTGTCCAAATTTGCTCATTTGGCATATCTACGGAATGTAGAGATCGTCCTGAACACAATGGTGTTCGTCCCGTGTCCAAATTCGCAATCTAGGGACATTCCATATTTAGTAAGTTTCGAGCTTGTCCCAGAGACTAACTCCTGATACTAAGGGAGGCTTGGGGTGAAAGCCCAAAGCGTGTGTTCCTCAAGGGGGGGGGGGGGGGCTGTGGGGGGTTCCAAATGTATAGTAGGGATAGTGGGTAGGTCGGGCATGGCCGACCAACCTAAGGCATAGTCTAGCTCCCGCTTGCGTGCCTGTCCTTGTTCTGCGTCCGGCTTGGGTCTAAGCCTAAGTTCCATTCCATGCTAGTTGGTGGAGTACCCATATCCTCGCATTAGGCCACCGGTATGCTAAAATAGTGCCAGACTCCATTTGGCTCCGTTTTGCGTGTTGGTCCTGGCATTGGGATGCTGGTTACTCTAGGACTGTTCCAAGTCGCTCCGGGCTCCTGTCCCTTCACTCCTTGGGCTGTATGCTCGGGAGTTGCTCCGTGGTTCGGTTCCGTCACTCCTTGGCTCCATGCTTGGGAGTTTGGCACCGTTCCTTCGTTCAGTGGCCCAAGGCCCTGAACCTCGGGTTCCTATGGACACGTGGCATGGACACATGGCATGTGACACGTGGCATCTGTCACGTGGCACAAAGAGGGTTTAGGTTCCGCTTCGTGGTGTTATCCTATGGTAAATCACTATAGGATAAAGGGTTAAAACCACGTGCACTACAATAACACTTCCAGAATATATCCATGCTTTCCTTCAAGAGCTTGGGGATGGATGGCTTCTTGATGGCAACTCAAGCTCCATGGATTTGAAGAACCACTTGGGCCAACCATTTTTTTCATACTGCAAGTTCTTAGTTCCCCATTGTAAGTTTGAAGCTTATTGTTTTCCAGGCCTTCAGCACTTGGATTTTACCTCAATAACTTTGAATCGATATATCCCACATCCACTGTCACTGAAAAGAAATGCAGTTGTTCCCTCAAATCAGAAACTAAAGACTCTTATTTTATCAAAAACTTGTATTCTCTTGAATATTTTAGTATAGAAAAAAACTCAGCCTTTTGATTCAGATTGTGAAGACAATCTTTGCATTTGGTATCCTTCTATACTGGATGTTGAACTAGAAGAAAAATATAGCAGGTTATTTGAAGGCATAGTGGCTGTGAAATATTTATCCCATAAATTACAGACATGATAAAGCAGAACTTTTGTAAGAAAGTAATTTGAATTTTGAGGCTTTTGATTTGTGCTCAAAACATCATGCATGGATGTCTTTACCAGAAATTAAATAGGGTGGATGCCAAGATCCAGCAATGTATTACAAGGCTATCAAAAGCTTTCCATTTGGAGGTATGATACTGTGTGGTTACCCTATGTGCTCATCCATATGTTTTGAAGATGTAGCTCACAGAGACGAACAAATTGAAGCCAATGCTCTACAAACTTGATTTGCTGAGCTATTTAGAAAAGTTGTACAATACTTATGCTATTTTAACTTATGTTTTCAATTTGTTCAGACAACAGCAAATCTAAGCAAGGTAAAGCCCCTTAGTGTTTCTAAACAGCAAGAGGATCTTCGAAAAAAGGTAGTTGTTGAGAAGGGATTTTTATAATTTTCTTTTCAGATAAAAAGATCTAGAGCTGCAATTGGTCCATGAAAAGTGTCACACTCAGATGCTCCCCGTGGATGATGGGCTTGTGTCCTCTTTCTATTCCTTTCGTGCTCACTTGAATCTTTATAGTTTAGTTTATAGAACTTTTCAAAACTGTTGGGTTTTCATTGAGCAAACTTCTGCGAAGAAAAAAAAATGCTGAACTACCTGGAGAGAAGTATGAAATAGAATGTACATAAGTATAAAATATTTTGTTTTATATTTAATACAACAGTACAAAAAAAATTGTATCTCTCCAAACTATAGTGTTAAGAGAAAGCAATAAAAAGAAACAGATTGAACTACCCCAATACCAAAACCAAAGCCATTCTCTGCTTCTCCCAGCGGAGCTGAGATCCCTGTAATACTGTCTACAGAGTAAATGACATCTGAATTGACTCCTTTTTGAAGAATCTACAGAGATAAAAAATTTAGTATTTAAAAATCTCTGATACCTAAGACTTAATAGCCATTAGCACCGTGTTGAAACTTGAAGTCCCTCTAATCAACAACTTATTCTGGTTTATAAAGTTCTTTTAGAAAAAAAAAGGTGTCTTACTCAATACAAAACCACTGTTTACAGTGTTTAGTGTTTGGTCTTTAAGAGGCTTGATCTCTTCTCCTGTTGGTTCTGGTATTTCGCAGACATAGCATGTTCACTCTCAAGATGATAAACAAACTTTGTGATGCCTTGCCTGCTCAAATGTTGTTAGTCCCACACCTAAGGTAAGCAGTGGCCAATGCATCCCTAGAGCTTCCCTGGGAGCTTGGTTGCAGATCCACTCCACTTGGAACTCCTTGTCCTTCGCAATTAAATGAGCAGATGCAACTATCTAGTGTGCAATGAAGCATATATCTTGCAAACTATTTCTTGTTCTTGGCTACTTCCAAGCTCCAAGTTCCAAGAATCAACCAAATCCTGTCTGCCATTTTGCTCCTCGTTTATGTGTGCTTAGCTCTCCTTCCCATAAGGGCAGTCTTTGGCAACACAACCTTTACCAGTCCACACAAAAGTCCATGCAAGTTATAGCCATCAGGTTTGTTATGGCTGTCCCGTTTGGTTGTGATTTTTCCTTCTTCCCTTCTCATGATGAATGATCACCACTAAACAACTTGTAAGAATCCAAGATTCATTCTGAGGGTGACAGGAAGTGGATGAATTGGTTTATAAAAAAAATGAAAAGAGTGTGTTCTAGGAATTAACATGATGGTAAACCCTATTTTTTTAGTTATTTTTTGCAGAAGGAACACGGGGAATTTAAGTTGGATAGAAACAATGTTGGTGATTTAGTGTTTGATATTTTGTTTCAATTGTTTTAGTTTTCTGTTGTGGAGAATCAAGTGTTTTGAGAAAGAGATACAATGTTATACAAAATCTAGGTAATATCTTAAAGAGGGATTTGTATATTTAGGTTTATAATTTGGGAAATTGTTTTAGGGCTTGGAGTTCCTAGTAGAGTTTTTTGAAAGAGTCATGTGTTTGATATTCATGGCAGCAATGAATGAATTATGCTACTTATTGTTAACTACTGTCTATTAGCCTGCCTACTCACTTGCCTAAAAAATTTGTTTTTGGCATGGGCTACAACACCTGTCTTTGTAAATTTTGACAAATTTCTTTGAATATGGTTCGAAAAAGAAGAAGGTTAACAACTGATTTAGTCTTAAGGGATAGCAGCTTAAATGTCACCTATGGCCGCGCAAGAGCAAATGCCATTGTCACTGCCTACTGGGTTGAGTGCACTCTCGATTGGGTGGAGTGAATTTGTCCTCACACCACTGCCACAAGCTGTCAACTCCACTCTTGCACCATCGATTCAAGGCCTCTCTTGGGCACCTCTGTTGGCATTGCACTCCATCTCCCAGTCGCCTAATGTCGAGTGGTTTACCTACAAATCTCCACAGACAGTAAAAATGCCTAGGCAAGATGAGTATATGGAGGAAATCTCATCCAACAACAAGGAGCCAAATTATAGCCAAGTAAAGCTGTTTAGGGAGTTTGTGCTTTCTCCCTATGACAAGTTTTGGATTAATGCCTTTGGGTTACTCACCTATGCAGAGCTACTTGAAGCAAAAACAACAGTCAAGCAAAGGATCGAATTTATATAAAAGTAGTACCCAAAGGAATATATTTTTCTTTTCTGCAGGTGAGTCCATCCTTTTGGACTCACTTAGTTTGCTCAGATTTTTTGCATAGATAACGAGGGCAAAGTAATCATGATGAGTAAGAAAGATCGCATGCCCAAATAATACATCCTCCTAAATTACATATCTGGACAAGGAGACAACTTCACCTACTTGAAGCTTAACTATCATGCTAGGCTTAAAGTGTTGTGTGCCATCATCAATGGGAGGACGATTGCACAAAATGCTAGTATCAAAATAGCACACCTATTGGAAGCTACTAAGACTAGATGGCAAATAAACATAACTCATTTCACCTACAATGGATTTATGACCGAAATGAAAAATATTACCTTATAGGTGGGCAAGGGAAGGCAAATAAAGATGGGAGTTTCCATCTTTTTCCAATGCATCTATAAACATTACACCACTCAAGTGAATCCCACACATCACCTTGCCATTGAGCCACCACCTCCAATATCTCCTTCAGGAAGTGGATGTCACAAATGTGACTTTGGGTATCGAAAGTTACCTATCGGCCGGTCCTTATGGACACTCTTACCTTACTGCCACGATGGCAGGAAGTCGGTATTGCTAGACCTTTTATTAGTCCTTCTTGTTCAAGTGTTAGTAAATTGGACTTTGCATCTGTACTTGGCTGGATAAGCATAAGGATAGAATTCCTAAGTGTCTATTTAGCCAAATATACTTGGCCTGGCTTTTTAGTTCTCTTTTGCTCTATCTTGCACTAACTTGACAAGAACCCTCGCATATTGAGATTAGTCCCTTAATAACGCTGGATGATAGCTTATCGTGTCTACCAAACACCCTCGCTATCATGCCCTTTGTGTTAGTTTCAATTCGATCCCAAATGTTATTTATGGAAAGTGTCTAGATTTACTCATTTGGCATATCTAAAGAATGTAGAGATTGTCCTGAATGCAATGGTGTTCGTCCCATATCCAAATTCGCAATCTAAAACCATTCCATATTTAGTAAGTTTCAGACTTGTCTTAGAGACTAACTCCTGGTACTAAGGGAGGCTTGGGGTGAAAGCCCAAAGCATATGTTCCTCAAGGGGGGGAAGGGGGGGGGAGGCTGTGGGGGGTTCCAAATATATAGTAGGGATAGTGGCATGGCCGACCAACTTGAGGTATAGTCTAGCTTCTGCTTGTGTGCCTGTCCTTGTTCTGCGTCTGACTTGGGTCTAAACCCAAATTTCACACCATGCTAGCTGGTGGAATACCTATGTCTTCGCGTTAGGCAATCAGTATGTTGAAATAGCACCAGAATCCATTTGGCTCTGTTTTGTGTGCTAGTCCTAGCATTAGGATGTTGGTTACTCTAGGATTGTTCCAAGTTGCTCTAGGCTCCTATCCCTTCGCTCCTTGGGATATATGCTCGGGAGTCGTTCCGTGCTCCAGTGCTAATGCTCCTTGGCTCCATGCTTGGGAGTTTGGCACAGTTCCTTCGTTCAATAGCCCAAGGCCTTGAACACCGGGTTCCACACCACTGTCCCATGGACACGTGGTATATGACACGTGGCATAAAGAGGGTTTAGGTTTCGCTTCGTGGTGTTATCCTATGGTAAATCACCATAGGATAAAGGGTAAAACCATGTGCACTACATTTGGTATCAGAGGACCAAATGTAGGACATGTGGTTTTACCCTTTATCCTATAGTGATTTACCATACGATAACACCATTGAACTGGAACCACAATTGAAAATTTTGAACACCTCAAGAGCATCAAACAAGGTAGTAAAAAAGACATTGAAAATTATATATGACAATTTAAATACCATGCAAGACACTGCAAAGATTTATTAACTAAGCAAGGTAAATATATTTGGTATATTGTAGCGCACCTTATTTCTCTCCCCTTAAGCCAACTGGAAAAGGGGCAATTACTTGATGAGAGAGCCCTTAGTGGCTATTTTATCCCTATTTATCTCCCAAGGTTCCAAGAATCCACAGTGACAGTATATCCAAATCTTAGTCAATGAGGACATTAACATCTCTAAAGGGGGAGGGGGGGGGGGGGAGGGTGAGTGTAGCACATGTGATCATAAGATGTTGACTAACAACCCCTATTGAGCCAAGGGGAACCAACACCTTCATTTCTGCACTAAATCTACCAATCCTTCCATTGTGTTGACTAACAACCTCTACTGAGCCAAGGGGAACCAACACTTCCATTTTTGCACTGAATTTACCAATCCTCCCATTGAATCTACCAATCCTTCCATTATGTAGACTAACTATTCCATGAGGCAACTAGTCATCCACCCATATCATAGTCCTATAGTAAATACCTTCGTTTGGGATGCTCCACAAGAGGAAGGACGTACGGATGGATGTCCAATACGTACGATTTTTCAAATTTTAGGGGTAGGAATATACCTTGCTCAAGGGTATATTATATTTTAGGTAGCCACTAATCAATGGGAATCGAACCTGTGTCATTTGCTCTAATATCAACTGTAGCACACCTTATCTCTCTCCCTTTAAGCAAACTGAAAAAGGGGCAATTGCTTGATGAGAGAGCCTTTAGTAGCTATTTTATCCCCATTTATCCTCCAAGATTCCAAGGATCCACAGTGACAGTATATCCAAATCTCATCCTATGATCACATGCGCTACATATGTACAAGGTTTAAAGAAAATTTATCAACAAATGGTCACAATAGTAAGCATCAATGATGACTTAAAAGTTGATATAACTGTCAAATACATTTATGAGAAAATCAAGAATATCGAGAAATAGCTTTGAAATTTCTCAAAAACTGAATCCTCAAGAAACAAAGACTCATTTGACAATGAAGAAGTGTGAACTCAAAAAACTATGGTGTACAAAATGCAAGAATGAAAGATACATCACAACAGAATGTAAGTTACAAATTCTTAAATGTCAGATTTGCAAAAGAGAAGGACATATTGCAAAGATTTGTCAATATTGAGGAGTTGCAAAAGTCACACAAGTTGAGAATACATCCCAAACTCTTCCATTGAATTGAAAATAATACAATCATCCTCAACAAAATCAACAATAATGGCAATCCAACTATCTGAATCAAAGTAATTATAATCCTAACCCAAAATACAAAAAAAAAAGATTACTAAAATGACCATAGACCACCAGCTTACCAATAGGCTTATCAATAACTTTATCAAGAAAATCAACAATGGAGACCACCTTTATGGCAAAATAACTACCGGTAGTAGTACCAAAATAATTGATAATAGAGACCTCAACAATCAAATTATCAACAATAACTATAACAATAAAAATAGCCATCTTGAGTATATCCACGAAACAACTATCAATAACAACCTCAAACTCAGGATTTTTTACCTCAATATTAATAACAACAAAATCAAATAAATCAACCAATTCAGAGCAATTAATAACTGAAGACTTCCACCAATAGCAAGGAATGTCAACAAAGAACTAGTCGAAGAAGTCCAATGTTGAAGATGAACCAGAAATTTAAGTTTTCACATGAACTCAAAAGAAGTATGTGAATTATCAAGAAGAACACCTTGATGATGAAATTAAAGAACAAGAAACTCAAAACCAAATACAAGAAATTTTAAAAGAAGAATGGTAAGTAGCTAAAGAGCTTATAAACATAGTGTAGGAAGATCTTCAACAACACAAACTTGAAATAACTAATAATTAGGAAATTGCAATCCAACTCCCACAAAAACATAAAAAGCAACCACAGCTCATAAATAAAATTCTTCAACAAAATATCACATTTACCCTTTAAGAGCTTTTGTAAATGCCCTATACTTGAAGAAACAGCTACTCAAGATTTGTCAAGTACCAACACAAGCACAATGAACTCAATTTAAGAAAAAGACCAACAATTTGGCAACTTTGATGAAGATGTACTATACATACTAATCTAGATAGAAAAGAACAAAATTCCTCAAACAATCATTGATGGCAGTGCAAGTGTCAACATTATCAAATACTCAATATACAAAGTAATGGGATTTAGACCAATTCAACTAACACCCTTCAATATCAAAATAACTGATGATAGAAGTGTACAACCATCTAAAATCATTTGCAACATCCCAATCAGATTAAGAGTTCAAAATCACTTTCATTATACTCAAAATGGCTAAAGAACATAGTTTCTATAAGGTACTTCTTGGACAAATTTGGCTCAAGAAAGCTAATGTTGTCACATACTAGGGAAGAACACAATTATCTTTGGAGAGTATTAAAAAGCCCTTTGAATCTCCACAAGTACAACAAAGAAAATTCCAGACCAAATATTATTCAAACTGTACAAAAGAAATAATCAGTATATAGAATGAACCCCAACATGCAATTGAAAGTCAAGGAAGAATTCAACAAAGTTGAGCAAGTTAGTTTCATCTACCCAATCTAGAATCTAGAATGGCTATCATCATTGTTGGGGGAAGGAGGGGCATCTCCCCCAACACTCGCTCAAACACAAGAAATACTTCAATGCTCTCCATAAAAAATGCCCCCCCTTGCCCTTGTGAGGCAAGGGTTTTGTACAAGGAAGATGGGGAATATTCTGAGAATCAGAATATTCCCTCTCTCTCTCTCTCACTCTCTCGGTGGCCACGCCTTAACATGTGACCATGGTGGATTGCCAGAAAACAAAGTGGAAAAGAAAGAAAAGAGGTAAGTGTGAAGTTTGGAGACAAGGAGGAAAACCCGGTGGGAAACCTTGTAGTCAAACTAGACCCTTAAGTTGAAGAAAATGTGCAGAAAAAGTGTGAAAAGAGGATGAAAATAGAGGAAAAAGAGTGAGTACCCAAAGAATTTAACCCATACCTGGATTTTGGCTCAAGAAAGTGTAATATGCAAATGCAGCCTCTTGATGACTTCTAATATGCTCCAAGGATTGGCTGAAATCAAAAAAGAAAGAGAGGTAGAAGAGGGGATGTGTTACCCAAGGGTGGTAAGTGTGGAAATGATGAAAGATGGAGTGGTATGGTGGAGTGCCGAGATGGTGGTGGCACTCTGAAAAGGTGGCCATTAATAACCGTTGGCCCGTAGAGTAAGTGTTGACCTCTCGGAGTAGCCGGTAACTGGTAACCACCTACTCTTGCTCCTACTCCTGCACTTGCTCCAGCACTGATATGGTGGAGTGATATGGTGGAGCGCTGAGATGGTGGTGGCACTCTGAGAAGGTGGCCGTCTTTGAAATAAGAGTAACTAAAGAAGGTAGTAGCTGAAAAGGACGGTATGGTTGCTGGGTTGCCAGTAAAGGGAGGTGGCATGTGTCCACTGAGTGCTGGAGTAGAAGAAAGTGGCTTTGGCTTTTGTGGCCTCACCTAAAAATCCACCTAGGTGCTTTGAGTGAATAGGTTCACCTGGTTGGAAGAAAGTCGCTCTAGAAAAGCTAGTGCATTGTCGGAAAATGGTCACAAGGATATCTCAGAAATGGCATGTCCAAATGAGGTAGTGTCTTTTGCTGCTGATGCACATATGTGTGTCTGTGGTATGGTGTAAATGTAACCTTAAACAGAGATGTGAATGATGGTGAAAGAATGAAAGATGCAAGACGGGCATCTAGAGATAAGTGCGGGAAACACTGCTGGAAGTGATTGGTGATGGAACTATGAGTGTAGGTGATATGGAATGGGTGAGGGGAATGTGTGGGGTGTGTAATGGTAAGGAAAGGGCCAAAGAATCTAGAACAGAAACTGAGCCAATTGAGGAACCTCCATACAAACGGCAATGCAGCATGAGTATGAAATCCAAGGCACGAGCCATAGTCCAGTGGAGAAACACCCTCTGAAAGTAAGAAAAGGAATCATGAAAGTAAAGTGAAAGAAAGGAAGAAAAAGAAAAAGAAGAGAAGAGGAACGCCTCACCGGATGAAGCGTTTGAGGTGAGGGTGGTTGTGAGCGTGTGGGAGCTTACATCCATCAGCATCAACTAGCACATGTGCTCCACCTCTGGGCGTAAACTCCTTGAGTAGAACAAGATCACCATCCTTGAATGGTTCGGCAGACCGCTGGTGATCAATGATTGATTTGATCTTCTGCTTGCCTCAAAAGAGATGTTCCAATGTGGATCATCACTGTTCTTCCAAGGCAAAAACCTCCAAGTCACGTGCATGAAGCTTGTCCTCATCGCTAAGTTGCATTACTACTACGTATCGAAGTGAAAGTGAGAGCAATGGCACCTGGATCTCCACTAGAAGCATGGCCTCTATCCCATAGACAAGGGAGAATGGGGTTGCGGAGATGGATGTCTTGAAGGACAATGCCGTAACCAAGTGCTCATGCCAATGCCTTTTGTTGTACTAGTGAGGAATCTGCTGGGAACTGACTTGAATCCAAGTACATTGCAATGTCTTGTAATGCTGTTGGGACCACAAAGGAAGTAGCTTCAACAACCATGAACTCACTCGGATCCATCACACGCTTCCGCCGCATGTGAAAAGTTGGCTGGAACTCTTAGATGGTCACAATCCAAGATAAAGTACGAGGACTGTGAACTGGTCACTGTAAAAGAAAGTTCAGCATATTTAAATAGATGTGGAAATGGATACAGGCTCCAGCGAGAAAGTGACGAAATCACTCCAAGGTGTAAACAATAGCCACTGCTTCTTTTTCCGCATCCACGTACTTCTTCTCAGTCTTGTTGAATGAATGTGATGCATAGTATGTTGCATTTGGTGGCTTGCCAGGCTGTGAACACTGGCAAAGGCATACTCCAAAAGCCTCTGTACCCGTTGTGATGTAAACGTCAAAAGGAAGTTGTCGTTCTATTGGTTGGAGTACCGGGGCCGTGTGGAGTGACTGCTTCAATGATTCAAAGGCTTGTTGCTGGAACTCACCCCAGACAAATGGAATGTTGTGTTGTAGCAGAGCTATCAGAGGCCATGAATGTGTGGTATAGTTGTGGAGGAAACGACAGAAGAAACCCGTTTGCCCGAGGAAGTTGTGAAGCTGCTTCACGTTGGTTGTGAATCTCCTGAGCCTTGGCTACTTAGGGCTTGATTTCATCCTGTGAGACATCAAAGCCTAGGAACCGGCCTTTAGTGACCTCGAATTTACACTTTGCTGGGTTCAATGAGAACCTGTGTTGTCGGCAGTGAGTGACAAGTGCACAAGGTGGTCCTCAAAGGAGTCAAAGATCATGCACAAATCGTCCATACACCCTCAAGGTGCCTCCAATCAAATCGTGAAAGGCGTGGGTCATAAAACGCTGAAAAGTAGCTCTAGCGTTACACAAGCCAAACGGGAGGACGTTGAAAGCGAAGACACCCCAAGGTGTTCGGAAGGCCGTAAAATCTCAATGATCAGGATGAATGAAGATCTGATTGCATGAGGAGGACTCCAGTGAGGAATTCCAAATAGGAGTCTGATGGCAAGGTTTGGTCATCCAAGGCTTGATTGTACCCTGAAAACCCATCCATGAAAGAGTAGTAATGGTGTCCAGCCATCTCATCCACAATCGCATCAATAAATGGAGTCGGAAAATGATCTTTCGTAGTTGCCTTGTTCAAGTCTCGAAAGTCAATGCATAAACAGAGTTTTCCATTTGCCTTGCATGCAGGGATGAGATTGGCCACCCACTCTGAGCTCTCCAAAGGGTAAATAAAGTCGGCTACCAGAAGTCACTCGATCTCCAACTTCATCTTTGAGTGAGCTGCCAGGCTTAAATGCCGCATCTTTTGATAGACTGGTTTGGCTGTCTCTAAAAGCACAATACTATGCATGATTGTGTCTATGAGAACTCCTAGAAGCTGGCTGTAGTCCCAGGCAAACATGTCTTTGAAACAGTGGAGGAGATCCAAGAGCTTTGCTGCATTTGTTGAAGCAAGTGATGTGGCAATAAAGACCAGGTCCTTGTCATCACCTAGGAAAATTGCATGAACCCTAGAGTCTGGAGAAACCTTGGGCCCAAGGGGCTCATCTATCTTAGATTCCCCCTTGACCTTGGAAACCAAAGAGTAGGAGGTGCCTTTTGCCTCTCGCATCATGGTGTGTTTGATGTGATAGCCTGTCCACCCAAAAGTTTTCTTCACAAGGGACACTTTGAAAAGTCACCTGAGAGAACTCATCCTTCAGGTGGACCGCCTGCTGCCATAGCTCATTCAGGTTCTCTTTGCGGATTTGGTATTCTCCAGTAAGTTGGCGTATGATGAGTTGTGCATCTCTAATGAAAGTGACTCACCTAAACTTGAGATCTGTGGCCAACTTCATGGCACTGATAGCCGCCAAGTACTCTGCTTCATTAGCTAATGTTGCTGGCAAAGTGATAGAGAGGTCGGCTACTTTGTTCTCCGCAGAATTAATCATCCAAACTCCAATGCCGGCAACCTGGTTTTTGGAGCATAAAGCACCGTCAAAATAAGCTGTAATCATAGAAGTGTCCTCTTCTTCAAATAAAGATATTGGGGACACCACATCTGGCAAGACTGTCTCTGGCAAGTCTGGCAAGAACGTTGCTATTGGATCCGGAGTCTCTATTCATTGTTCTCTTTGCTTCTGATGCTTTGAGCACTCAATGTCTAATGCAAGGACTATAGCCAAGTACTCTGCAAGTGAAGGAAGATCCTCCACTAAAGTCCAGTCCAAGTCTAGTGCTGAAGTTTCAGTGTAATACACTTGGACCTGTACCGGGAGTTCCACGGTAAAAAATTCTGAACTCAAAGAGCTATAACTCACATGCAGCACGTCTGATTGGCTTGATTCTTTCTGCCAGTTCTGTGTTTGGATGTCATCCTCCATCTTCAAGAAACAGCATGACAAAATACGCTCGAAGTCGTCAGCTACTGCGATTTTAGTAGGAAGATGCTGGCTGTGTGACACCTCAGATAGTTGTTGAGGAGGATTGAGTTCGGCTGTGTCCTGCGAAAGATTGACCTGGTCTGGAGTGATTGTGTCATGAAGCTCCATAAGAGGGAGTTGGTCCCGTGCAAGAAACGAATCAAGGAGCCCTTCCTCTATCGAGAAACACTCCGGAAAGCTGGATATGGGAGCCCGTACTCTATAAGCCCCGCCATCAAATAAAGAGGGTGTGTCTAGAGGCTTGGCCTTACTCTCAAATAAAGAGAGTGAAGCTGAGAGATGTCTCGGGCTATCTGACTCACCTCCATAGATGGTCAACTCCACCGCCAACTCAGGAAAAACCTCTATGAGCTCAGGAGGAAAGTATGGTGTGGAGGCCATCTTAGTCTGAGCCTACTGGGCTTGCTGAGAAAGAGATCTGCTATAGTTGTTGAGAAAGGTGGTGCTATGGGTTCCATTGCTAATTTCCATCTTGCCTTGTGTGCTGTCAAGGGTGCAATGGGCTGTGACTTGCTACGAGCTGCCAAGGATGATAGAGTCCTTCAAAGAGGACATTCCAAGATGTTGGTAGTCAACCACAAAGAAATCCACCTCAGAAATAACACCCTGCACTAAGACCTTGACACCACAGCAAATGCCTGCTGGAGGAACAGTGTGGTTGGCGAAGGTCTTGAGCATGATAGAGGAGCTCTCAGTGATCTGTAGCTGTGCTGAAAGGGCAGCTTCGAGAGAGATAATGTTGCTTCTAGAACCGGAGTCAACCAAAGCATCCATCTTACAAGAGGAAGTACCAATCTACACAGGAATAAAGAATGGACCAGGATCTCCACCATATCTTGTCATGTTGACAATGTGCACCTCTTGAGGAGTCCTCTAGAGAGTGCTCTCTGGTGTTCCTGACCGTGCAAACTCCTCTAAATGCTGGCTGAATCCCAGGACAAGACACAACATGTCTCGGAGTGAAAAGGTGACGGGAGTGTCAACCAGCTATTGAAGAACCGGCTCCAGAATAGGAATAGCTGTTAGTGAGATCTCAGGAGGAGAAGAGAGTAGTGACTTGAAGGGGAGCTTACAAGCCACCCTTTGTGTCACTAGATTTGGTGCCAACAGAGATTCACTCTCAAGTGACACTGAGGGATCTATGGGAGGCTAAGCACCTGCTGTCTTCTTCGCTTTGGCTCGAGGGGCTGCAGTTTGCTACTGTTGCCTATAGAGTTCCTCAGCTACCAAAATCATGTTGATCGATGAGGCGGGTGCCTTGCCTTTGCTTGACGAAGGGGCTGCCTCAATTGCTTGTCGCTCCAACTGCTCTTGTTATGTCTTTGGACCCCGAGACGATGTGGAATTATCAGCAAAGGGACATTGTTGAACACATTGAGAAGGTGGAGGCCGAAGCTCTGGGTGAAGGTTGAAGCAGCGCTGCATATTGTGTGTGTTCGTCTTGTAGTGAGTGCACCAACGGGACTTAAATCTCCATTCCCGAGCTGTAGCTGCCTCTTTCCTGGACTCCACTAACTCCTGGAGCAGTTTATCATGGTGTGATTGTTGCTGAAGAATGATCTCCTTCAGCTGTCGCATCTCGTTTGCAAAGTTCTCAATAGCCAGAGGTGTATGCTCAATAGTGACGGGCTTTGGTATGGATGGGTGAACAGCTGCACAAGGTGACTCCGATGGGGTGATGGCTTGGTCGAAATCAACTCTAGCAATCCTCATGTCGACAAGAAGTTCTCTTTCCAGCTTTGTGGCCAATGAAAATGCCTCGCGGCAAGACTTGAATGTCTTCTTGAGAAGTTTCCGCTGCAAATTCACACGTAGACCCGCTTTGAATGTCATGATCCCCTGTTGCTCATCTTGGACCACTTTGCGATCCCACCACTGTTTCTAGTATGCTCGAAACTGGGTGACATAGTCAGGAACAGACTCGTGAGCACCCTGCCAAAACAAAATAGGTCGACAAGTAGCCGATTTGTGGGTTTTTCTTCAATGAAGCATTCTTTAAAAGAAGCAAGTAATGTGTGGAAGTCTATCTGGTCCTCTAGGAGAAGAGAATATGAAGTTTGGAAGATTTTACAAGTTAGACTTTGGTGGCCAACACTCTGGAATGACTCAGCAAAATTTAATCAAGAATGTGACATTTGTCAAAGAACCAAGTATGTGCTGAAAAAGAAAAATCAAAAACTTCATCCTACAACTTAATTTCAACAATGGAGACTCAACTTTGTAGGACCACTTACAACAAGTTCTAAGCAAAACAAATATATCCTCATAATTACTGATTACATGATAAAGTGGGTTGAAGTTTAACTAATGAAGGTTGTAACAATGAAAAAAACAGCAAAGTTCATCTATAAAAACATCATTACAAGGTATGGTTTACCTTGAGAACTTGTTATAGATCAGGGAACACACTTCATTAATGAGACGATCAACATTCTGACTCAAGAGTTTACAATCAAGCACAAAACTTCAACACCATACTATCCTCAAGGAAATAATCAAATTGAATCTACAAACAAAACCCTCAAGAATATACTCAAGAAGATTATGAAGATGAATCAAAAAGACAAAGACAATTGCATTTACAACACCTTATGAGCATATTGAATTGTTTATAAGGTTTCAATAAACTCGATACTGTTCAAGTTTGTCTATGGCTTAGAAGCCTTGACACTACTTGAGTATATCATTTCTTCATTGCAAATGGCAATACATTACAAGATCAACCAAGAAGAATTAGTTAAAAAAAGACTAGCAATGCTAAAAATGCTTGACAAAGTACATCTACATATAATTTAGACACTTGAAACCATAAGAAAAGCTAACCATGACAAAAAAAGACAACTCAAGAAAAGTGAAGAATTTAAAGTTGGAGATCAAGTTTTATGGTTTCAAGAAAACATAGAGAAAATTGGCTCAAAGATAAAATCAAGATGGAAAGGATCATTCGTTATCCAATAATTCAAAAATTTAGGAATGGTAGCAATTACAACACTTAACAATAAATATCTCCAAACCATCAACCTTAACAAACACCAATTTTATTAACAACGATCTAAGAAGAAATGAAGAGTACAGCTTTGAGACTTAGGAATCTAACACTAAAGAAAATCATGAGTATAACACTCAACAATTCAAGAACTTACAAACTTGGTAGAAGGAAATAAAAGTATACATAAATTTAATTTTAGCTTTATAAGTTTTATTGTCTATTTAAAATTTTTTTAAAATTATTTTACTAAAATATAAATAAAACATTATACCATAAAACCACTATAACCTCCTTAGGTGAAAACTTTTATCACTCCATAATCTTTTCACTTTACCATTCTATATAATAATTAAAATAATCCAAATTTCTTGAAGAGTGTCTGTTTAAGATTATCTTCTAAGCTAATAAACTGGTTTAAATCTGATTTAAAGCTTTTTTAATACCATCATTATAAAAAAAATTTAATTAAAATTATTACTGTTTATTGATATTAATTATTTAAATAATAAATAAAAAATTACTGTAACAAAAATAGCCTATATAAATAAAAATATAAGTTAATTGTGGTTTAGAACATATTTTATTATATAGATATATATATACATACATACATATATATATACATACATACACTCAAAGGAACACATAAACTTCTTAACAGTAACAGTAAAGTAAAGATTCTCAATAACACTTATAATTAGGGACATGCATTTATGGAAAAAATGACTTAACCCTAGAATAGGGGAATACTATCAACAAAACAAAAATAAAATTCTCTAACTTTACATACATGCTCGACATTTAGATTAGTATAAGGAAGATAGAAAAAACTCAACTCAATACTGAATTAAAAATGAAAATTATAAAATTCATAAATGATTAACATACCAAAAGAAGAAAATATAAGGAAGAAACATTAGGAATATAATAAAGTGGATTAAACTAAGAAATAAGATATATTAGTTAAGGTTTAAACCCCTACTAGAATGGAAATGCAATCTTAATTATATATTATATTGTATGTCTGTTTTTTTTTTATGATGCTATTCCATCTTTAAATACTTATTTAGGCCAGCCAACTTGGATTCCTTGCTAGTATTAATTACAACAGTAACTCTACTTTTGATACTTGCAAACAACTAGAGCCAAACACAAAAGAGAGGCTGAGATTTGAGAGAGAGGTAAAACCAAAAACCATTGCTGGAGTTGATGGTGGTCTCACTGTGCTCTGCCTCCACTTTGCTGAATGAGAAAAGTACCGTTGTCATCCTATAAACTGAATCTGAATAATGATACTTTCGGCAGATGAGAAGCTGAAGATTATCCACTTTAGTGTGAAGAGACAAGTTGAGTGTGTTATCTGTGATCAAGGGATGCCCAGCCCTGCCAGCACGTAATTCAGAGACAAAAGAAAACCATACATACCATTTGAGGTGCGCAAGCAAAGGCTCGTAGAGGTGACCATTGCTTTTTGCCACCATGCCGCCTGAGTTCGAGAACTCGTCGTCGCTCCCGCTCTCCGCAGCCTTGCTCCACGGCAGCGAATTCTCGTTGAGAATTTCCAGGCAGCAAAAGAGCAAGTCTTTCCACTCCCCCACATCCTTGACAAGCATCGCTGGCCTAAGCCTTGAGCCTCCACCATCACCGGAAAAGAACCTGTCTCTCCAAGTTGAGCTCTGAAAACATATCCCGTTCCATTTGAAACCATCTCTCCCATATCCACTCCTGCTCTAATGTCTGGAGCGCCTCGGCCCGGCGTTGCACGTCTGGCCCAACCTTCAGCCACCAGTCCTGGCCTCCCCATGAAACTCTGAAAGCCAGACTAGTCTCTGTGTGTACTGCAGTCTGTCACGGCAACCGTCATCTTCTCATCCATTCGGCTTTGCACTGGAATTTCAAAAAACTAGCCGCTGCTGGCTTTCAGCCCGAGATTGTGACGAGAAAAAGGATCCCTGGAAACGCCGCCCACAGCTCTGAGTCCTCCTTCTTCCAATATTTGCCTGTCAAGGGTTGCCCCTATCCACTGGACAGCGGGCATGTCCATGTTGATGGTAAAAAGATCGCCAGGCCGTCCTCCAACGGAAGCAAAGGTTTGTCTACTGTCTGAGGTCTCCTGTCGTACTCGTGTGCTTGATACACACACTGTTTCCAATCCCCCGTACCTTCCCTCAACTCCGTGATACTTGCTTCGGTCCAGAAACAGGAAATTGCCTGTGACTACCAACTGCCCTCGAGCCTCTTCTACTTTCAAAAGAGAACGTGAGTTCTCAGTCTTCTGCTCTGCGGCGTTCAATCTGGCACCTATATGGAAAAATCCATCTGGGATTCTGTAATACTGACCAAGCGACATGTTGTTTCGCCTGACAGCGAATTGACCACTGTGATTTGTATGGGCACATTCTGTGAGCGTGCAATTGCCTTGGCGTAGCTGAGGAGAAAGCGGACCTGTCGTGCGTATGAGTCCTTCTTCAGGTCGTCATCCATCTCGTTGGTTACCCGCTGCACCAATACCCTGGCCGCTTTCAAATCTCTTACAAAAGCTTCCGCAAAGAGACGAGAGAAAGGAAGATCAGGAAAGCCCATGTGGTCGAATTCCTCGCTGCATTCCAGCTGCTTCCTCTCCACCCTTGTTGAGTTTACCCGGCTGAGGCTAGACTTGTCGTCTATAGGGGGCAGTCAGATCAAGAGATTCGACAGATCCCAAGACCATTTGCAACTCCAACTCCAGCTTTTGCTTCTTGACTGCGACTCTCTTGGCATTGTACTGGATGAACTGTTTGTCTAAATCCTCCAGGAACTTTGGAACACCTGGATCATCTAGTGGATAGATGTATCACCTGAAGAAATCTAGCAGCTTCTCTATATCACCACTTGCAATTGCAATAGCTTGTTCAGCTTATTCCACATCCCTAGTTGCTTCGACGTTTTGCTTGATTTGGTGCTTTGTTAAGGAAAGGGCCCTGCAATCAAATGATCACCCCTTTAGCCAATTGGCTTAGGGTGTAAGGGATAAGATTCTAACAATGATCCTTCTCTTAGGGTTTACTAAACTTTGGTTCTCCCTCTAGATCCACCATGTTAAATATTCCTTTAGAATATTCTTGCCCCACTTATCAACCATGAGAATCGAACTGGGCTTCGATACCATGGTGACCGGAGGGTGGCTTAAGTATGATCGCGGACGATCATTCCCTGATTGACGAGGGGGAGGAAGGTAGACCCTAAAAGAAGGACCATGGTGACTAGAGGGTGGCCTAAGTATGATTGCAAATGATCATTCCCTGACTGACGAGGGGGAGGATTGTTCCCCGACTGACGAGGGGGAGGATTGTTAGGCACCAGGTCAAGATAATAGGACTTGACCAAGTGATCACCCTTTTAGCCAGTTGGCTTAGGGTGTAAGGGATAAGATCCTACCTATCCAGTAAAATCCACACTGGATCGCCATGGAACACGCCCTCCAGCATTAAAGCTGATTCATGCATATCCTCGAGCGAGGGGGAGGATTATTAGGCATCAGGTCAGGATAATAGGACCTGACCAAGTGATCACCCCTTTAGCCAGTTGGCTTAGGGTGTAAGGGATAAGATCCTACCTATCCAGTAAAATTTGCATTGGATCGCCACAGAACACGCCCTCCAGCATTAAAGCTGATTCATGTATATTCTCGAGCTCCATCTTATTCCACACATAGTTGAGCTAACGAGCAACGATCGAAAGTCTTTTCCTCTGACTGGAATGGTCGTTTTCGTCATCCTCATGCTGATAAAGCTCATAATTTACAATACTTGAGGATATCAACTTTCATATTCCTCCAATAAAAGTTTGCTTAATCAACTCATACATCTTCTTCCCCCCAAAATGACCGGCCTCTAGATGATCATGATAGTGGAATAAAACTTGAGTAATTAACACATCCACCCGTGGCAAATATACACGGCCATTGTAGTAGAGAATCCCATCCACCAATGAGAAAGGGGCTTCCATCTGGTCTCGCAAAGAGGCCACCTCAGCATCCTGAGCCTGAGCATGCTCAACCAATTGCCCAATAGAGATTAAAGGATCATTGACCACCTTATTCAAATGATGACAAAATCATGTTTGTAACGTCGCCACATGATAAACACGAGATAAAGCATCTGCCACCACATTGAATTTTCCTGAACGATGCTCAATAGGAAACTCCCCAAACTCCATGAGTTTGACCATCCAACGAACTTGCCTAGTGTTCAACTCCTTCTATGTGAAAAGATACATAAGTGGTTTGTGATCTGTCAACACTACGAACACTACACCATAAAGATGGTGCCGCCACGTCTGCAAAACATGAACAATAGAGAGTAACTCTTGCTCATATGTGGAATAGCATTGCTCTGCGAAATTCAAAATTCGACTCTCATATGCAATAGGCTGTCCCTCTTGCATGAGAACTCCTCCCAGTGCATAACCACTCGCATCGCATGTCACCTCATAAGGTTTTGATGAATTAGCAATGCGAAGCATTGGAGGCTCGCTCAACAATCATTTCAGCACCACAAAACTCTCCTCTTGTGGCTTCTTCCACTCAAATGGCACATTTTTGCATAACAACCGTCAAAGGAATAGCCACCTCTGCAAACTTATACTAGAAACGTTGGTAGTAATTAGCCATACCAAGAAAATTGTGCAACTCAACCACTGTAGTCGGTGTAGGCCAATTTTCCACCACAACCACCTTCCTTGGATCTGTCTTAACACCCTTAGATGTCATAATATGGCTTAGATATTCCACCTCTGACTTTGCAAATTCACATTTGCTCTTCTTCGCATAAAGTTTGCTGTCTCGGAGTAACAAAAGAACCTTGCGCAAATGCACCTTATACTCCTCCATATTCTTGCTTAAAACAAGAATATCGTCCAGGAAAATCTCCACAAACTCATGAAGATAACGCCTAAATACCTCAATCATCAACCGAGTAAATGTGGCTGGTGCACTCGTCAAACCAAATGGTATAACTGTAAACTCAAAATGTCTGAAGCTTATGTTGAATGCCGTCTTGGAGATAGATGCATCATCCATTGCAATCTGATGATATCCACTCCTTAGATCAATCTTGGTAAACACTCGTGCTTCACCAAGCTTGTCTAGGATATCATCCACACGTGGCATCGGCATCTTATCCTTCACTGTCTTCTTGTTCAAAGCGCGGTAGTCAATACACATTCGCATTGAACTGTCCTTCTTCTTCACAAGCAAAACCGGAGCACCAAACGGAGACTTACTTGGCTGAATAAATCCAAACTCAAGTAACTCTTTGACTTGTCATTGAACTTCTTGCTCCTCCGCATAAATTAACCAAAATGGATGCCGGTAAATTGGCCGCATCCCCAACTCCAATGTAATCCCATGCTCCACACCTCGTAACGGAGGCAATCCATGAGGAAGTTCAGATGGAAAAACATCAAAAAACTCATCAAGTACATCCCGTACTGCTGCTTCTCCCCCACACGTGCCTTGGTCCCCAAGTCATAAATAAATAGCAAGTAACTCGAAAGTGCTTTTCCATTACAATAAGCCCGCTTCAAAGATGTAGCAGAGAGCATACCAACTGGTGGCTAAACTCCCTCGCCAAACCACACATCTTTAACGCCACCATACTTTAGCGAGATACGCTTAATACTCCACTTTATCTCCGGATCCACCTTCACCAACCATGGCATCCCAAAAATGAGATCCACAAGATGGATATCTGCAAGATAAAAAGTCTCCACAAGTGTGGTTTTGCCAACTAACACTTCCAACCCCTCGACACAAGCATCGAAATGTTGAGTAGAGGTAACTGCACCTTTCACTGTGTATGGAAGAACTCCGCATGTGACCAGGCCATGCTCCGCAACAAACTTTGCCGAAACAAAGTTGTCATCACTCCCACTATCTAGTAAAATCCGCACTGGATTGCCACGGAATACGCCCTTCAGCATTAAAGCTGATTCACGTGTATCCTCGAGCTCCATTTTGTTCCACACACAATTGAGCTGATGAGCAACGATCGAAAGTCTCTTCCTCCAACCAAAATAGTTGTTTTCGTCATCCTCACGCTGCAAAGTTTGCAACTTTTTAGTATCTGACTTACCGTGAGAAGAAGATTGGCCATTCTTCTTATCTTGCTGCTTATTCTTCAACTGCAGACAATCAGCCTTGTAGTGTCCGAGTTCGCCGCAATGATGACAACCCTGTCTATAATTCTTCACAAAGAACTTCTGCTTCTTGGACCCCTTTGCATCTGAAGTAGTCACCACCGACTTCAACTTGTGATACTTGTTCCCATCCTTGTGTCCACGGCGATCATCACGACGATTCTTGACAGAAGGACTCCGCGAACGCTTGCGAGACTTGTGCTTGTCATTGTCAAGTCGACGAGCCGCATCAAAGAGCTCTTCCAAACTCTTTATAGGCTGAGAATGACGCAAGTGTTGCCGCATGCTCTCACTATGTAAGCCATCAATGAAGTAGGACTTGTTCTGATCTAGATCCTTCGTTGGAACATGACTAATCAAGCGAGTAAGCTTCTCAATATAGTCCTCGAGTGTCATTTCCCTTGCTGGAAATGTCGAAGTTCTGTACGAGCATTCTCCACGTCGTAATGAGGGGCAAAACGTAAATAGAAAATAGCCTCAAACTCATCCATGGTAGACACTAGTGGTTTCTTATCCACAACACGAGACTCCTCAAGCCAATTCCACCATCGAAGACCCACATCATGCAAAACCATCGGAATAGCCACTAAAGCCTCTGCATCTAGAGTTCCCTAGGGGTGCGGACCATACTTGAGCTCATGAGTTGAAGAGTTGAGCTCACGAGTTGAGCTCAATTTTCAATTGTAATTTAGTACAAACATTATAAACTTTGAAATTTTAAGGTTATGGCGAACCTAATAATTTCATAGTTCTCTATATATTATATAGATAAAAATGTTCTAAAGGACACTTCTTGTTCTAATATTTTAAATATTTACTACATACAATGATAGGGACATTTGTTAGAACATAAAATAAAATGTTTTCAAAAAAAGTATTCTTGTAACTTCTTTAAATTTGACTCTGTGCTTTTTGGCTAGTAAATGTCAGGCTTGTCAGACTTAAAAAATTATTAAATTTGAAATAAGATTCTATGAAAGGGAAAAAAATAACCATTGATGTAAGCTTATTGCATATGAAAGAAGGACTTGATTCTTTCTAGAATGCATTTTTGAGGGGTTTGTCATAGCATACTGTCTAGAATTTAGAAATCTTCATTCACACTCTCATTTGAAAAAAGGGAAATACACACAAATGTCTATAGGTTCTAGTGTTGGTAATTTTAATTCTCACAATCTTTCTTCCCAGGGTTCAAGGGCTAGAAGATGCAATAACTATCCCATTGCATAGCATAACCAAACCACACAAGAGAATGAAAGAGAGGATAGTGAGGATAGTGATCATGAGTTGGAGATAAATGCAATGACAAAGGGTGCAACAAATTGGGTGAAAAAGAATGCCCTTTTACTGACTGAGTGCAATTCTGCCACTTTCAAGAAATGCCCCATATGTTTTCTAGCGTCTGGTGGAAATAATAGCAATAATTAATATGATAGTATATATGCTCTCGCGACACACTGCAACATCACGCACCCGAAAGACTACCATGAAATCTTTTTTGAGATGGTAAAGACAGAAATGGAGACACACGAGTACTATAGGTAGTATTGCGAAAAGAACACTTGGAAGCATATAAAATGAAAAGTGAAATGAAAAAGCACATTTTTATTAATTATATAAAGTATAATAAGTTTTATTGATAGAGAATAAACATCGATAGTGTTGGAGAAATCTAGTTAGCTCCAAAAGTTTTCTGCAACTCAGCAATAGTAAGGCTTGCTTGGTGTATATGAATATCCACTTTAGGATCCTAGTGCAAGATGTTGATGAAGATGTAGTACATATGCTTGCAAGGAGCATATGCCTTCCCATGTTCCTCGCGTTTCGTAAAGTTTGGACATGTGCAAAAAGGAATGTTGTAAATGGCAATTGTGTACTCTCCACCTTCTGTTTTGACTATGTACTCCTTTGCAAGCGCAGTGATGTACTTCGTGGAGAGAATCTCACACTCAAGTGTTTGAGCCAAGTTTATTTTACCTTGCTTCTGCTTGGAGACGGTACCAATAAATTTAACTGCCTTACCTTTTCGTGCTGGCCTCCTATACATCTCTGTAGGAATAGTCCTGGTTCTGTCACTTATATCTCCAACTCTCCTCTCAAGATTGAAACCAGATTTCTCAAGGTTTTCAATCTCCTCCGAGGTGAGCACGACCCCATTAGCAACCGGCCATTTTTTAGGTATTGCATCAGGTTTAGTCACTATAGTGTTTTCAAGCCGCATCATATGGTTGGCATCAGTGTTGCAACAATATAGCCAGCACTATCTCGAAAATTCTGCTTGCTTTCGTTCCCCATAGAAACATGGGGCTAGAACAGAAGCAGATTTGTCACCACGAATCTAGGCCCAACACTTGCCCCTCGGAAGCATCCCCACACACCTTACATTCAATTTTGCTAGCATGTGTCGAATTGCCCATTGCTTCGGCTCCACACTACGGTAAGCAATTTCAACCTGTTGCGATGCACTCTCTTCATCAGCCACTTGAGGTGGCTCAGTCTGAGAGTGGTGTCTTGGAGCAAAATGGTACTCAACATCAAGCCTGTGAGAGCTTTTCGCTCCAAGGTCCATACCAACATCTTCCCCAGCAAAGGAAAAATGACGCTTTGAGTGGACAGTCTTCATATCACCAATAGAAGCTCGGGGAGTGTACTCCATAGATGTGCCACGGACCACTTCCTCAACTGCAGTTGCCACTGTTCGGGCGGGTGGAGTTAATTTTCTCTTCATCCTATCATGTAACATCTTAATAGAAGGCCCTGTTCCCATGTATCTTCCTTCCTTGAATGCCAATGCTTTTGAAGATTGCTCTATAGCACGTATCAAATCTGATAGACAAGCTTCGTATAGACTCATCTTCCCTTTCCCTGCCTCAGAGGAACACCAACTCCAGTGCTTACTTTCAGAGAGATTCACAGTTGGGGTGTATGTGAGGTCCTCAAGTGGTTGATCCTA
This sequence comes from Selaginella moellendorffii, assembly GCF_000143415.4. Lineage (NCBI taxonomy): Eukaryota > Viridiplantae > Streptophyta > Lycopodiopsida > Selaginellales > Selaginellaceae > Selaginella > Selaginella moellendorffii. The sequence goes on along the minus strand of NW_003314300.1, from coordinate 811,308 downwards.
ATGGAAAATGCAATATTAAAAAGTAATAAAAAGAGAAGAAAAAATAGAAACCAACTTGAAAAGAGTGATGTCCCCACTGGAACATCCTAACTTCCCACCACCCTAACCATGACTCAAGTTGTGGTAGGCAACTTACGTCTGTATGGCCATCTTCACGCCACCACATTCAGATCTCATTTGCTTTTGCCTCATGCTCTTCTTCAGAAGGTGTAACCTACCATTGTTTGCACAACTCCTTAAATATTGGTTGAAACTCTGGCTTGATAAGGTGGCAGTGCTAGTTTAGGCTTTGAGTCCAATGGAACTCACAAGTCCTCTCACGACCTTCTAATGGCTAACCATTCCCAAAAACTGCTCGGACACCATTCCAGTTTGCACCAGCCCCATTTGCCATGAAACCACGAAAGTTTGCAGGCTTACCAGTCCGCTTTAGGACAATATCGGAGAGGGACTTCCAAAATATTTCCTGTGCTATTTGGTTTTGTACTTTAAACTCTGTTGTCGCAATTGTTAAGTTACAATGTAGCCTATGAAAACACAAATATTACAACAATTTCAATATAATAAGAATAAAAATTACCTTGGATCATATACATGAGCTCCCATGGTTGTCCAACCCGATACACGCTCCATATGGTCAAAATGTACCCATACATTTGCAAGGTCACTAGACCCAAACATGTCCATTCAGGAGACAAGATCTACACTAAAGGCAGGGCCCATGGTAGACATTTTGAAGACGAAGGGGCGCTCTTGCTCATTCACAACTTGGTTTGGAAACAAACTTCCGTGGATGAACTTGTATGGACAGGTCTATTTCAATTCAAGGATGGAGTCAATTTTTTATTGCAACTTCCCCTCTTGAGATTCACACATCCAAGATTTTATCCTAAACAATATAATGTAAGAAAAAATTATTATTATAACATATGAAATATAACAAATGTACCTCCTTAGGCTAGTAGCAGGTTGTACTCCTCGTAGTAAGTCCCATAAGCTAGCCTCGTTTAGTTGAGTCTTTTAGCAACCTGGATTGAGTAAGGTGTTTATGATAAAATCCTTGAGGACGGTCTTCTGAATATGCTTCGGAGTTGCAGATGAGTTTTTCATAGTCTCTTGCTGCACAACATTTTTGAAATGGTTGAAAGAACTCCTTTGTATCCCTTCCTGCATTGGATGTATGTGTGTGCCAACATGCACTACAGCTCTTCCAGCCATTCCATCCCGTGGAAGAAGTAATACATCTTGGCCTCGTAGATAGCATGACATAGAGGAGCATTTTTGCAGAATTGACACTTGAATCCAACAGCAATGGTGTCACAGGCTGGGGGATTGACTGCAGACCCTTCGAAAAATATAGAGTTTTTACAGCAGTCTCGATTGCATGCTTCATCCACACAATCTACGCCATAATGAACTATAGACACTGTGCCTTCAAAATGTTGGAAGTGTGTGGTGTTGATCTTGCACCAATTGTGGACATCCTGCTTGGTTTCCATCCCCTTCCATTTGGAACCTGTGTTGCTGACAAGAGGTGGTAGCTCGAAGAAAATGTTGCCGTTGTAGGAGGATAGAAGCTCACTAACAAGCCTATACAAAAACAAGTGCACGTTGATTGAGAGGCATGAAAACTGGAAAGCATTGCTAATGGCTTAATATTGTTGAAGTTGGAGCTAGAGCTAGAGCTGGAGCTAGAGTTGGTGAATTTGGCACCGACACTAGCATGACTTCTCCACTTGAACTAGAAGAGGACAAGAGGATAACGACTGACTCTTGCTTCACATTCACATTGGCTAGAGTGCATTTTGGCACTTTGACTGGAGATCCAAACACTCGAATCTCCTTCGACTTGGAATTCTATAAATCCCATTGTTGTCCACCCTCGCCCACACCAGAAAGAAGAAACTCCGAGTATGCAACTAAACCAATGTCATTGCGAATCACAACCTTTAAAGAAATAGAGCCAAGACAAAGATCAAAATGCTGACATAAAAAAATTTTAGAAACAATACTCTGAAAGAATGAAAGAGGTGGGTGATCTTGAAAATGAAGAAGAAACCTTTCCATCCTTCTCAATAGGTTTTGGAGTTCTCTCTCTTTATGCTACTTGTAAAAATCCATAGTGAAACATAATTGAAATTTAAATAGAGTAATAAGAAGACAACGTACAAAATGAATTTAAATTCTATAGCAAATTTATCATGTTCAAGTGTGACAGTATTAATATTACTGTCATCTATTATGATGTTTGATGCATGTATACACATAGATCCAAGGAAGGATTTTCAGCACGTGAAGTTTGATAGTTAATAATGATATCAGTAATGACATTCTGCTATAGCATGTCAAAAAAAGAGATCCAATTTGACTGTCAGTACGTGTGATATGTCAAGTTGTCAAATTTTAAGTGGTAGATGATAATAAATCTTGTCAAATCTTATTCTTCACTGACAGATTTGATTCGTAGTACAACTCAAGTTTTATCCATAATTGTGAACATTGCTCAATGACATTTAAAGCACGTGCCTATTGTTTAGGATCTAATACAACACAAAATAAATTTCTGGATGAGGATTCATCCATTTATAGATGGATATAGTGCAACATAATTTAACATGCCTTATTTATACTCTTTAAAGTTATTGTAACGATTCCAAAATATGTACAAAATATTGATGAGAATGCATCCTTTCTAGATAATTTATAAAATATAATATCATATCTCTAATAACAGAAATGTTGATAGGTGCTAGTTATATCATCATTAAAATATACAAAATAAAGAAGCATAATTTACATATAATAATAATGATAAGATAAAATAAGATCAAAGATATTGTGATGGTTGAGATTTAGGTTATTTGGAATGAATGGCCAGGATGAGAGATTAGTTAGGGTTAGGGCAGCTGTCAAGATTAGGGTTAGGGTAGCTGCCAAGATTAGGTTACTGTTCACACTTTGAGTGGAGCGCGCGAGAGATCGAGAGATTGAGCATGAAGGAGATCGAGGGATTGAGCACGAAGGAGATCGAGGGATTGAGCACGAAAGAGATCAAGCGATTGAGCACGCAAGAGATGGAGAGATTGAGCGTGCGAGCTGGAGAGATTGAGCGCTCAAGCGGGAGAAATTGAGCGCGCGAGCAGGAGAGATTGAGCGCCTGAGCGGGAGAGATTGAGCGCCCGAGCGGGAGAGATTGAGTGCCCGAGCAGGAGAGATTGAGCACGCAAGCGGGAGAGATTGAGCGCACAAGAAATCCAGCACGATCAAGAAATCAGGAAGGAAAGATGCCACCAAGGGTGAGTTTTAATTTGATTGCTTCCACTTCCATTTTTATCCTCTTGCTTCTTTAGGGCCGGCCACCTCGGGCAGTTTTGCGGGCCGAGGGGCCGAGGTTATTTGAATAACCTCAGCCCCTCGGCGAGCAAAACTGCCCGAGGTCTAGCGCAGGCCGGCCATCTCGGGCAGTTTTGCCGGCCGAGGGGCCGAGGTTATTTGAATAACCTTGGCCCCTCGGGTGGCCAAACTGCCTGAGGTTGAGCTCGGGCCGACCACCTCGGGCACTTTGGCTGCCCAGGGGGCCAAGGTTATTCAAATAACCTCGGTGCCTCCAGCCCCTAAAGTGCTTGAGGTCGAGCTCTGGCCGGCCACCTCAGGCACTTCAGTGGCCCCCTGGGCAACCAAAGTGCCTGAGGTGGAGTCTAGGCCCACTTGATTTTTTTTCTCTTTGACTGTTTGAATTTCTTATTATCTTTATTTAGTTTGACTAACAAAATTTTTCTCTTGCAGAAAAGGAAAATTGTAACACATAAAAAGGTTGTTGGAGCCAAGAAGACACAAGAAGTTCAATTCGGCACTGACAATGACATCACGATCGACATGTCCATTGGCACAACAGAGACACATTTACTTAGAGATTCACTGCCTCCACCACCATCACCTCCGCCATCACCACCTCCACCACCGCCATCGCCACCTCCACCACCTCCATCACCACCTCCACCACTGCCATCGCCACCGCCACCACCACCATTGCCACCACCACTGCCACTATTGCCTCCGCCCCCGCCGCCCTCGCCACCACCACCACCCCCACCATCACCACTGCCACCTCCAACTTTACTCCTCATTGGCCCACCACCAACGCAAATCCCTAAAGTTGGGCAATCTAGTGGTGTTCAGGATAGGGAACCTGAGGAATAGCATGGAGCTGAAAGAGTTGCAGACCTTCCTGACAACATGGTGGACAAGCGCTTCCAAAAGACTGTTATGCGGACGAGGGAAAAAGCAATTCACTAAACACTTGAGGCACTCAAGTGGCCAGGCCCTTATGACTTGATCAAAGAAATCCCACTTTGCTGTTTGCAACAGATGAACCTTGTCCGCACAGCATCCAAGTATGTCAACCCGGATATATACAGCTTATTCAAACAAAATGGCTTTGCAATAAATATCGGTATGTTTCTAGTCTCTTTTTGCAAGCCAGGAACAACGGGGATCATTACCATCACACCCGAGATTGTGAATAGCTGGGATCCTATTTGGAGGAGGAAGTTCTTAGAATTTGATGACATGCTTATCAGACATCCTGAGACTCAACAGCTTGCGGGGACAATGTTCCACATTATTGACAGTAACCACCAATATGGAGCTTGGATGAAGTGTATTGACGATCATTTTCACGATGATCCCGTCTACCATATCAACGTTCCAGTCGGCCATGACTACGCGAGGGGACTTTTGGATGTCAACAGACTTATCTTGGCCTGCCAAAAGATCAATGCGTAAGTTTTATAGTTTACCTCTAACTCCACTTTAACTTGTTTTGTTGTGTTTAAATGTAGGCTTGGGCAATTCGTTGTTCAAGTCCATGACATTGAGCAACTTTGATTTTTGGCAAACTTGAGTGAGGATGACATCCACCAACATTATGGTGATGATCTCGCAACACTTGTTCGACACTCACGCACTCAAAATGACGGTACAACTTGGTTCAACAACCCAATCAACTTTATGCTCGCTGTGTGGTGTAAGGTATGTCTTTCCCTTTTATTTTATAAAAGCCTTTTTTAATTGTTTTGGTTTTTAGCCTTTGGTGAAGGTCAAACAAGATGCTTACGAACTTGCATATCCAGAAAAGAGTCGGAAGAGCTCTCAACTGAGTTCATTCAAATTGAGCACAAAATTCAGCATGCAAAATCCTCAAAGTTGAAGAAACTAGTATGCATAGCAGACAATCGCAGGCCAAAGGAGTGGCTAGAGACTATAGCCAAAATTTCTTCTCATGAATGTAAGTTTTTTATCTCACTTCATTTTTCTCAATTATGCATATGTTACTTTTGTAGTGAACAAAACTCCAGATGACATGATTTACAATATCGCATAATTGAAGCTTCCATATAAGCAACAGATAGAGACTCTGAAGTTTCTCAATGTCTACATGATGAACTGAGAGAAAGGACTGCCAGAACCATTTGAGAACATGATGAGAAGGGCTGTCTACATCACACAAACTATAAGTGAAGGTGAGAAATTCTTGGCACCACACATTGGTGACGATCCAGATGGCACATTCATGTCTTTCGACACCTACATCAACAAGCACAACAACTTATGATTGCCAACATGGTCAACCTTATTTCATGCAACGTGTAGCTTACAAGTATAATATGATTTCTAAGATTGTTTTTTAATATATATTGTTTACAGGTATCTTTGATATAGAGGCATGCCATTTGAGGCACTAGTTTGCACTTGATTTGTTGCAAAGGGTGTAAGGGATGGAGGAATGTACCTAACAATGTTTGCAAGAGTTCCAAAGGCACGGAAGATAGAATGCCCTTGGGAGTTAGAGCTCTTGGGGAAGGAGACCTCTACACTAGATCGCGAGGAAGTTGTCAATGCTAGCAATGATGGCAATGCAAGTGACGATAGAGACCAGGATGAGGAAGCTCCAGATAAAATTTGTGTTCCACCATCAGACAGCCAAGATCATGCTCCAGTTCAACCATCAAACAACCAAGATCCGGATCAGGTTTTACCAGTAAATAACGATGATCAAGTGGTTCACAGAATATCACGTCGACCTCAAGGTAAGCAAAAATGAATTTTATAAACTAAAGGTGGTAATATATGTTTTTTGCAACAATGACTGTTGGTAGTAATTTCATTCCAGCTCGACAAGATGCTCATGAAGAGGAGTTGGAGAAACTCTCATCGACAACACGCCATATGACAGTAGCATACTATTTATTATTTTTTTCATTCACTTAGCTCTTTTATAGGTCCATCATGTGTCCCCAATAACACAACGAGGCATCGTGGGTATCTTCATTGGCTCTTACAGTAGATTGTTGACATCTTTCACGGAAGACGACATCAACATGGATGTATGGCGCCAATTCAACCGTTGGTGCCGAAAGATACAAAGGCCCTTGCTCCCAGTTGCGGACTTCATTCTCTTCGACTTTCCAGATGGTCTTTCAGATATCGATGGGAAAGTTGAGGATTGGAACTTTCTCACACCTAACCACATATGCGATGCATTCCTATTGTCCGAAGCACTTATGCTTGAAGCTGGCCATGTCGTCTTCATCCTACCGAATGACCCCAACTGGATGTATGAGCTTATGATGTGCGCAACAGACATCCTACCGAACGACCCCAACTGGATGTATGAGCTTATGACGTGCGCAGCAAAAGTTCATTTCAAGTCATTCTCTTCCGGGTGCATCATGGATCCTATTGGCGTTGATACGAGGGGTGTCCAAGGGAAGCCTAAAAAGGTGAGCATGTATTTTATATTTTTATCTAATTTCTAAACATTTTTATATTCCAGGTTATGATGTGGACCTATCATGCCTTCTACAAAAATACACATGATGGGTTTCGTGATAGCGAACGTGCAGCACGTGTTTTGCCTGGGTACGACAGTTCCACTAACATCATACCCAACCTTGTGGATGAGCAGATTTGCAACACGTTTCCAAGGTACCAATTTCGAACTCCATTGGCAATGCAAGTCTTGCTTGAGCTCTATTGCCCATCAGATGGTGTTGTGATTGATTGCACAGCAGGTAGTGGTTTTATAGTGGAGGCAGCATATGACTCTGGTAGGTCGGTGTTTTCTATTGAAGAACATCATTTCTTCAAACACCGGCTTAGAGGATTTCATGAGTTGCCTCGAACCTCAAGGAGGTAAATTATGTTTATTAAAATTTCAATATATGTTTAATTCTAATTTATAGATTACAGTCACCTGGAGTTTCTAGAATTTGAGGCTTTGGAAATCCCCTGACTATGCAGAAGCCATGGCTCAACATATGCAAGGTGAATCTTCCCCACAATACCAATATAGGAGGAAGTATAAAAGAAATCATTATGTTGATAATGAGGCAGAAGAAAGTTAATTGCATCCTTACATAAAATAGAAAGCTTATTATATGTTAGATGTCAGTGAAAGTGTCAAATGTCAGTAAAATTGTCAAATGCCAGTGTCAATGTCAGATATCATAATTGCAAATTATCATTCTCACCTGTCACCATCACTTTGTAGCGCTTGTGTGTTGCCATCTCCTCCTTGAACATTTTGTAAACAATTATATGTGATATGATAGCACCTTCTAGAATAAGGTATGTTACCTACAACTAATATCATCTCATTATATTTTTCTTTTAATAGTGACAATACTATAGTATAGTAAAGTAATTCTAGATTTTATATTCCACTATAGAGTGGCATAAAAACCCCATATTTTGCACTAACCAATGTAATGTTTCCCAAGGGGATGTTGTTCCTCACCATGAAGCGATAGTGGGTATGTGTCCGTAACTCATTCTTGAATTTATTGTACATCCACATGTGCACATTTTCCAAACTTGCTGTTGGGCAATTCCTACAGTGCTCAAGAAAAGTTTGTAAACCCATAGAGCCATTTGTCTTGTCCAAGAAAAAGTAGCATATTAGACATCGAATGTAATAGTGTTCTGTGTTTTCAAATAGTCCCGCTATGTCAGGAGCAAGATCTTACAAAAACATGTGGCATTGCTCTTGAAGCGCTAGAGGCAATCTCTCTCTAGCAGTAAGATTCGGAATTTCACATATAAGGAGCTCTAGTTTAGCTTCATTAGAGCCCTCAGCAGAAAAAGGATTGTTATGTGGAGGGGAAAGTGGAATGTTGTTTTCTATTCACTGTTTTGTAAGCAACCAAAGGGAACGACTCGAGAGACGATCCATAGGGGTTCAAATACAGAGGGAAAGGGCCCATGAACAAGAGTGCACCCCCTTTTCCAATTGGTTAAGGGTCTTGGGATATTTGGGGTTAAGCGTCCTTGGGTTTGAATAGTACTGGGCTGGGTGACCTCCCGGGAAGTCCAAACTCAGGAGCTTACATTTGGTATCAGAGGGGTCTCGGGTCCGACTCTGTTGGTTGGCTAGGGGAATCACACCACATGTTGTTTGACATCTGGCTGGTCCAGTTTGCTCCGCTGGGCTCGACCCGAGGGGTAGGGTGTCAAGAGAGCAAGGCTCTCGGGAGAGCTGCGGCTCTCAGCTTCCGTTCACGAGGGCGTGAACTTGCAGGGAAGCGTGGTGGATTGTAAGCAACCAAAGGGAACGACTCGAGAGACGATCCATAGGGGTTCAAATACAGAGGGAAAGGGCCCATGAACAAGAGTGCACCCCCTTTTCCAATTGGTTAAGGGTCTTGGGATATTTGGGGTTAAGCGTCCTTGGGTTTGAATAGTACTGGGCTGGGTGACCTCCCGGGAAGTCCAAACTCAGGAGCTTACATGTTTGCATGGTCATGCAAGATAATGTGGTTTTAGAGGATGATAATGAGCTAAGATCTCCAGCACAAAAGAACAGGTAACTATCCTTTTCTATTCAAACCATTTACAACTTTTACTTTCACAGTGTGTTAGAACAGTTGCTTGGGGGCAACCCAGCCAAGAAACTGGTCTAATCTAGTATATATTTATCTTACTAATCCTTTGTGGATGTTTTTAATGACAAGAGGAATTTGATTTATATAGTGATTAGCATATCTTTCAGTATTCTCCAGGAAAGAAGGTATTATGTGTAGTGATTGTTAGTTCAGATCATTTAGGATTGCCTTTGACTCTTTACTAGGTATGTCTGTCATTGTTCTTTGACTGCCTTTCGAAAGGATGTTTGTCAACTGTGTTCTTCTCATTAATTACTCTTTACACTCTAAGGTGATTACTCTTTACACTTTAACCTAGATAGTTTGGTTTGGGTTTAAACCCAAATTCTATACCGTGTTATCTGATGGAGTAGTTATTAGTAATAAATTTTATTTGACTCCATTTCATATGCTATTTTTGCCATTAGAACGCTGAATGCTTTAATACTATTTCAATGTTATTTCATGTTTTTGTTTTTTCACTCTTTAGTTATGAGTTGTTCTATGCTTCAATTTCTTCATTCCTTAGCTATATACTTGGGAGTTTAGATCTATCCTTGTTTTTAGTGGATCAAGGCTCTGAAACTTAGGTTTTCCTCCATAATTATTATATAGTAAATTACTATAGGGTAAAGTGTGAAAATCATATATAAGGGAAGCATTTGTTCTTTTTTTTTTTTTTTTTTTTTTATAACGTTGCCAGCTTTTCACAACTCTTCACAAAGCCCCTCCTATTCCCTGCATTCGCTACTGCCGGAGGGGAAATCCAGGGAGCTTTCTCAGCTCCAACAGCAGCCATGGGTTTGTTGCAAGAGAGGACCAAACATGTAAATTGGGCACACAACAAGAAGTTTGAGATAGCAAACGTCCATGCTGCCATAGTGGACACTTTGGTGAGCTTCTTAGAATGTAGTAAATTTCCAGGCAAAACAATCAGATCAAGGGATCAAAATGGTCGTTGTATAATACACCTAACTTCTGCTTGATGCTTCTCACAATCCTCTCAAAATTAAAGTCTGGCAAAACCTAAAGAAGATTTCGACACAAACAGATTTTGGCCAGCAGAACAACAACTTGGCAAAAGGCAATGTTGATAGAGCAAGTCTAAATGGAGGATAAGAACTCTCTAACTGCTGCAAAGGTGCGGCAGATTCTTCAACATTACAATCATGGGTCATGGCAAGAAGAAATGATATTCTTGAGAATAATCCTATGTTTCGACTGACCTGGCCAATGCAACTCAAATGATGACTCCAGTTCCACAAGCTTGTCGAGTATGCTGTGGAAGCTTAGAGCAGCAGAGTGACCGATTTGCTGCTGCTGCTTCTCTGATGAGCGTCTTTCTCAAATTGTCAACGCATAATCCCTGTCGCTTGTGCGCTTTTGTGGCTGAGACTATGTCTTTCACTAGAGGTCACTGCATGAGATTGGAAAGAAACCTGCCAGGTAGACGTCACGTACACAGTTCCAGCTCCAAAAATTCAACTTCTCTCCAAGAAAATCCTGGAAAGACTTCACCTCATTCTTTCTGCCGATGATGTAGTATACTCCTCACTACTCATGCTCCAATTTTTAGGTCTGGACCTGATGTAGCCGGCCGAGCAGGATAGCATGCAGCTCCAGGGCCGTGGAGATCCTCGTCAAGTCCATCGCCTGCGTCACCAAGACTCATAGGCTAGAGGAAGTGTCCGACGTCGAGAACTTGTCCAAGAGTACCCACTCCTGGAGCTCTTCTGCCTCGATGTTCTTGGCATGCGCATCGTCACACGGCGTCAGCTGGAGCTCCAAATTGGCAGCACTGTTCCCCGGTGTTGCAGTCGAGATGGAGATGGATGGTTTCATTCGGCTCGTTGCGCATTGGAGCTTCAAGGACAGGGATCGCGATCCAGAGGCGGAGATGATCGCCTCGGGGATTGCTGCAAGAGCTCCTGGACAAGTATGAGAACTTTCTCTGTGAATCTCCTCCCGAGGAGCTCCTTTTGTCTGGGATTGTGATGCGAGGCACTTGCCCGACGTTTTACCTGATGAGGCTGAGCAGGAAGATGGTGGAGTGCGTCAGGAAGGGCGGCGGCCTGGCTTCTCGACCATGTTCTTCCGGGCCTCGTTGCTGGGATGCGATCCTTGTGCCAGAGCACCGCTCGCACATCGAGTCTCTTAAAAGCTTCCTCGCTGAACATTTAAACTAGTGGAGTTTTATCAATAGCATCCCCTCCATTTGAAAACATTTCTCCTGTCAATGTCCCAAGGCAGGCCATTACTATGAACGAGAATTTTTTCTTAAGAAAAGAGTACCGTACTATCCTTCCATAGGAGTGCTGAGATCCTCGTCACTTGTCTTCGTTCTTAATCTTCTTAGCATGCTCTCAGCGAACTTCTGTTGCCTGCGGAGGAAACGCGTAAGCTACAGCTTTTCCACAGGAAAACTAGAAGAGAAGAAGCTTACATTTTCTCCGTGAGTTTCGAGCTTGGACGGTAGTATTTCAGATATCCATCCCAAGCGACTTTCTTAATTCCAGCTCGTTTCGCTATCATATCGCGAACTCTGAAAGGAAATATAAGGATCAAAGAAGAGTTACTTTTTACATACCTCTCCGCGAACTCTATTGGTGTCTCGTTGGGCCGGATTGTTTGTGGTTCTAAATACCAGACATCGCAGACGACCGCCCAGGACGTCATCAGCCTCAGCAAGTGCATTGTAAACGATTGTCTGTCGGAAAAAGAAAAACCTTAAAGTCAATCGAGATGAGAAGGCTCACTTACTTGCGACTGTTCCAGAAAGCGTCGACAAAGATCTTGTTATACTTGATAGCAACCGGGCACACTGTGCAATCCAGTTCAAACGCTCCCTGTAAGTCGAGCACAGGAAATAAGAACCACTTGGAGCGAACCATGAGACCACGAACCTTCTTAAACATCACAATATACTCGTTGTTTACGCAAGTCCCCTCTGGGAAAATGAGCAGAAGATTGCTTTCCGGATCAATGACGTGCTTTCGAAGCCTGGTGACGAGCAAGATGGATTTACCAGCTGATACAATCTTTCGTCGGACTTTCACTTACTTTTCCCCGACAACATGGCGGTCCTTAGACTCGGTTCGATTAAACCAGATGCAGCCAAGACTTTCAAGAACAGTGTTTTGTAGTAAACCTGGAAAACGCAGTCACGCAGAAAGATTGAGCATCAACCACGGATGTTTTGGACAAAAATGGAAAAGAACAGAAAAGATGATAAGCTCACCAACCCATCCCGGATGCTTTTGCATAATCACAGCGAAGGCGGTCATCTGCTCAAGGATGATAAAGTCGATCATCGAAGTGTGGTTTGCCACAAAGACCTGCTCTAAAAGAAAGTTAACGAACTCAGTTGCCAGAGGAACTGTCACAGACCTGTCTAGGACGCCTGCTTGGCCGTGGTCCATGATACTTGACAACCCCTGTCCAGGAAGCCACAAAGACACTGCAAATGAATTCTACCAGCCCTCGCTGCGTTTTCAAAGAAAAGAAAATCTTTGTCTTATGTTCTGTTCTGTGGAAAAAAAGAATGAATGCTATACCTCGATCTTCCTTCTCATATGGTCGTGCTTCCTCAGGATGAAGTGAACCGGGATAAAAGCACCCAGGAAGATGATCCAGCCCACCGTAAGTAGCAACACCCTATACATTGCAATAACTTTGAGCAGGATCGTCTCTCCCAGATAGGCGCATACCTGACTGGAAAGAGAATGCAGTATCTCACGATCACGCCAAGGCACCACAAGGGCAATAGGTATATGTTCCAATTCCACGGCTCTGGAATGTTGGACTTGAAGCACCTGGTGAAAGAATCCTGAGAAAACCACCATACGAATGTGCGTGATGAGTGACGAAAAGATCACAAGAACTGGCATACATCGACGATCGCGCTAGCAGCCTCACTCAAAACACCAGAGATGTCTAGAAGATCGCATCTGGAAAGCAAAAAAGAGATGAGATGGAAAAAAAACCGCTAGATAGAAATGTACGAGGATACCTACAAGAGGAGCTTGTTCTGATGCGGCGCAGCTGGCTCCGCGGCAGAATCGAGCAAGAAATCTTCCATGTCGTGCTGGTAGAGGTCCACTTCCGACTGAGATGGCCGGAAGAGCGATGAATCCCTCAGCTGGTTACTGTCCTTGACACCTGTTCGCTGGATTCCCATCTAAAACCCAGAGGAGAGAAAGAGTAAGGCCCACGAATTAAAATCTCTGCCAGGAATTCAATGCTCTTGCATGGCGCATTGAGATCGAAGGACTTACTTGGAAGAGCTCTGGGGGTTTTGCGCTGTGCCTCCTCCACCTCCGCGAAGAACCAATGCGGTGTTGCGTTGTCCTGCCTCCACCAATAAAATAACTAGGGTTACATGTAAGGGCCCAAAATCAAGATTCCCGAATCTGGAATATACCTGTTCTTCCTGGCTATGGCGTCGCCAGAGCTTTCAAGAGGGCGCTCCTCTGTGTGACCTCGGGCGCGAATGGTGGCGTGCGCTTGGAAATCTCGCGAGCTCGCTCTTCTTGGCCGGATCGCGCGAGGATGTCGATCATCGACGCGAATTGCTCGCGCCCGGGACGGATTCCATGCTCGTCCCTCATGAGGACGAACAGGGAGAGCGCCTTCTCCACCAGGCCGACGTGATTGCAAGCCGCCAGGACGTTCATCATCGTCGTCTCGTCCGGGATCACGCCCTGGAGCTCCATGTGATGGAAATTCGCGATGGCCTCGTCGCCGCGCGAGGAGTGGCCGCAGGCCGTGATCATCGCGTTCCAGGAGGCGGTGTCCTGTGCTGGGATCCGGTCGAAGCAGCGCTTGGCGTGATCGATGTGGCCGTTCCAGGCGTAGGCCGAGAGAATCGAATTCCAGGCGATGGTGTCCCGGGCGGGGATTTCGTCGAAGATCGCCGTGGCCTGTTCTAGCTGCTTGCTTGCGGCAAAGGCCGCGATCATCGTCGTGTAGGCGGAGGTGGATTTCTCTGGCATTGCCTCGAAAATCGCCTTGGCCCTGTCCAGATCGCCGCTGTGGACAAACGCCGCCAGCATGGAGTTCCAAGCCTGGGCGTCGCGCATCGGCATTCGATCGAAGGTCTCCTCCGCTCGATCCAGCCTCCCGACTTGCGCATAGGCCGCGATCATCAACAAGGACGTCGCGATATTTCGAGCGGGCATCGATCGATACAGCGCCTCCGCCTGATCGATGGCGCCGGCCTGGGAGTAGACGAGCAAGATCGAATTCCAAGAAGAGATGTCGCGCTCCGGCATCGCGTGGAAGAATCGCAGCGCCTCGCCCAGGCGGCCGAGCTGGGAGTAGAGCGCGAGCAGCGCATTCATCGCCACAAGATCCCTCTGTGGCATTCGATCAAACCCTAGCTTCGCTCTTGGCAGATCGCCGATTTGGCTGTACGCGCCAATCAAGCTGGTGTAGGACACGAGATCGTGCTCCGGCATTAGGTCAAAGAGCCGCTTTGCTTGATCAATTTGCCCTTCTTGGGCAAATCCCGCAAGAAGAGTGTTCCAAGAGATTACATTCCACCGTGGCATCAAATCAAAAGTTCTCTTTGCTTGCTCGATACATGCGTTTGAAACGAAAGTAGACACCATAGCCGTCCAGGACACTAGTGACTTTTCTGGCATTAGGGTAAACACCTTCTTTGCCAAAAGCAAATGCCCATTATGGGCATATAGGGTTAGTATGCTCGTCCAAGAAACAGTGTTTCTCTCCGGCATTCCTTGGAAGAGTTCCATCGCGGAAGAAAAATTCCCGGCATGTGAGTGCGCAGAGATCATAGTGTTCCAGGTTGCGATGGTTTTTTCTGGCATTTGATCGAACAGTTCTTTGGCTCGCAGAAATTGCCCGCTGTGGGCAAATGCTGCGAGCATCGTGTTCCAGGTGAGAACATCCCATTCGGGCATCCGATTGAAAATCTCTTCCGAGCGCTTCAAATCCCCTGGCCGGACGTAAACCGCCAGGATCGCGTTCCAGGAGACGATGTCGCGCTGTGGCATTGCATCGAAGGCTCTTTTGCACTGAGCGAGCTCGCCAGCGCGCGCGAGCCTCGCGATCTCATTGTTGCTGGCGAAGATGAGCTCCTTGTCTGATCGAGTAGAGGCAGTGGCAAAGCTCCCGGATCCAGATCCATTAGATTTGATCATCCGGATATCATGGCACAAACCGCGATTGACAAGACTCCACTCAAAGTAAAGGTTTTTCTTGAGCTACTAGTCAGCTCTAGTGCTTTTGACGCGCAATGGCGATGGCGAGCGCAGGAGGAGAATGCTCTAGCACCGCCGGGAAGATCATCACTTGCAAAGGTAACTCTTTTTCCTATTCTTGGAGCTCCGAGAGATTTCCTGGGCTTGTTCTTGTAGCGGCTGTGATGAGGAAGGCGAAGGAGCCGCTTTTGATCGAGGAGATTCGAGTGGATCCACCGCATTGTGGTGAGGTTCGCGTCAAGATCTTGTTCACGGCCTTGTGTCACTCTGATGTTCACTACTGGGAGTTCGAGGTGGTGATTTCTCTTTCGTTTGGTTTCTCTCATTTTTTCCATAGTTCTTTGATGGATCGATGGTGTTCTTCCAGGGGATTAGAGCATTGTTTCCTCGCATCCTCGGCCACGAAGCAGCCGGGTAAGAATCCTGGTTTTCTTCTTTCGTGAATTTCTTTTCGTGGGGATTTCCATGCATCGGATTCATTCACGAAAGCCTTGTTTGTAAGTGTTTTGCTAGACTCACTTTCCCATAATTTGGGAGATCTTTAGCTTGTTTCGCGAGAAACCTTTGGTCAAATCTCTGACGTAATTTATCTGCCTCGAATCTAAACTTATGCGATCTAGTTTTCTTACAGGATTGTGGAGAGTGTCGGTGACAACGTTCCCGATCTCGCTCCCGGCGATCACGTCCTGACGTTATTCACTGGAGAGTGTAAGAGCTGCCAAAAGTGCAAGTCGGACAAGGCAAACGTTTGCTCGGTTCTGGGGATCAATCCATTCCGCGGTGGAATGCTGGAAGATGGGAAAACCAGATTCTTCTCAAAGGATGGAGAGCCGATCTTCCACTTTATTGGAACTTCCACTTTCAGCGAGTACACGGTACTGCATCACGGCTGCGTTGTCAAAGTGAACCCCGCCGCTCCTCTGGACAGAATTTGCCTTCTCAGCTGTGGTGTCACTGCAGGCAAGTCTTCTAGAAGCTTTTTTTTACCGTCTTCTGTTTTTTCTTCCTTTTTTTTTTTCTTTTTGTTTTGATAACTTCGAACTGCAGGACTGGGATCCGTTTGGAACGTTGCAAACGTGGAGCCCGGATCCACTGTTGCGATTTTTGGACTCGGCACTCTTGGAATGGCTGTGAGTGCTGTTCTAAGTTTGTTTGTTTTCGTATTTTTCGATCAAGCTGCCAACTTTCTTTAAAGGTTGCCGAGGGAGCACGGATGGCAGGAGCTTCGCGCGTCATTGGCATTGATATCAATCGTCACAAACTCGAGTTGGGTGAGTGTTCAAGCTGCCTACGTCTCGTGATTGAATGGAGCTCCATCGCCTTTACATTATTTTGCAGCTCGTATGTTTGGTGTCACTGAAACCTTACATCCTGCAGACCATGCCATGCCTTTGCAACAGGTAGATTTTTTAAGAAATTTCCGCAGATCTTTCTTTGTGTCAGGCTGTGGTTCGAGCGTCGTTTCTCAGGTCGTGCAAGGAATGACTGGCGGTGGCACGGATTATAGCTTTGAATGCGTGGGAAACGTGGACGTGATTCGCTCCGCCATTGAAAGCTGCCACGACGTACGTATAAACTCATTGTCATCTCAAGAACTTCTAAGCTTTTCTCGTCTCTCTGATCCAGGGTGGTGGTGTTTGCGTGATCGGAGGAGTGATCCCCGGCCCTCAGGAGATCACAATCCACTCGAGAAACTTTCTCGCGGGACGCGTCCTCAAAGGCAGCATGTTTGGAGGCTTCAAGGGAGTAACGCAGCTTCCAGCTCTCGTGGAGAGATTCGTGACAAAGGCAAGCGATTTATACTTCGCTCTACGTGAACTTTTCGTGCGTTTCCGCGTATTTCTTCGCAGGAGGTGGATTTCCTGGACAAGTTTATCACTCACCGCCTCCCGCTCGCACGAATCAACGAGGCCTTCGAGCTGATGCTCGAGGGAAAGAGCCTGCGATGCGTTATTTGCGTGGATTCCACCAATACCAGCGCCACCGCCACCACACCCTAGTCTTCCAAGGGTGAGCTTTTTCTTCCTCCTTTTCTGGTAGCTCATGCGAATGTGTTTGACAAACACACGCACAGGAAACGCACCTGGAATCTTCCAAAGGCGAGATTTTTAATATCCTCTGGCGTGAAGTTTTGCGTGTCGGATGGACGCTGGACACACGCACATTATATGAAGTTAATACGATGCTCTTATCGGGATCGGGGATTTGATCCAGGCAAGCGAAAATTTGATCGCTTTGGTCTCTTACGACGGATACGCGTGCTTATTAGGAGACGACGACGAGCAAATCTCAAAGCTCCTGCTTTGTATGGATTTTTTCTTCGTGGACTTTGCCGTGCTTTAAATACGTTGCATGTGGAAGAGCTTGACTCGACAGAGAGAGCTTGCTAAGTTCGTTGCCGTGCTTGGCTATGGTGGTCGGGTCTATTTTAAAGTAAGAGAGAGGTATAACGGTACATAGGTAGATAGATAGGAGAAAAGGAGGAGAGAAAGAGAGAGGATTTAAAGAGCTTTGTTTGTTCGCGCGGTGGAGAGGAGATAGAGAGAGAGAGAGAGAGAGAGTGACTGTGATCTTCTAAACTAGGTTTGGCTTCTTGTGTGTGTGTGTGATTCTTCTTTGATTGTACCGACCGCGAGCAAAGAGAGAAGGCGCGCATTCAATCCCTAGTGGTTGCGCAGGGAATTCGTTCCAGGGATCGCTCACCCACCGCTGCCGCGCTACTCTGATCGAATCATCGCGATCGCGTCGTCTTCTAGCTGCCGCTTCGATCGATCGTTCTTTCGTCGAGAGATTTTGGTCCATTTGCAAGCCTCCGCTGCCGCTGCCGCTGCCTGCCGCGTCGATCAAGATGTGTCTCGTGACGCCTACAACCGGCCAGACGATCACTTGCAAAGGTACGCATGCACTCCTCGATCGATCGCTCTCTCTGTTCTTCCCTCTCTCGAAATATTTTCGAAATATTTTCCCATTTCTTCCAAGATTCTCGAAATATCTCCATTTCTTCCGAGATTCTCCCAGGATTTCTCGCTCATTCTCTCAAATCTTTCGCGCCGATGCCTGCCACAGCCGCCGTCGCGTGGGGACCGAAGGCGCCGCTGGTGATCGAGGAGATCCAAGTGGAGCCGCCGCAGGCGCAGGAGGTCCGGATCAAGATCACGCACACCTCGCTCTGCCACTCGGATGTCACATTCTGGGAAGCGCCGGTAAGAATCTCTCGATCACTCCATGGAGGAGACTTAACGCGATTCCTCTCTCTTTCCCACAGGTGGAGGTTTTCCCACGAATCTTTGGCCACGAAGCAGCAGGGTAAAAGCATTGTATGCGCTAAAACCTAATGCCTTTGCTTGGGCTCTGTGTGTCCAGGATCGTGGAGAGCGTTGGCGAGGGCGTGCTGGATCTCAAGCCCGGCGATCACGTCATTCCGGTGTTCACGGGCGAATGCCGGAACTGCAAGTACTGCAAGTCGCCCCGGACCAACATCTGCGCGAACTATGCCGTGGATGCTCTTCGCGGCACCATGAAGAGCGATGGTAGGACTCGGTTTTCCATCCAGGGAAAGCCCATCTTCCACTTCATGGGGACCTCTACGTTTAGCGAGTACACGGTCGTGGATCAAGCGCAGGTTGTCAAGGTGGATCCAACCGCGCCCCTGGACAAGATTTGCCTTCTCGGCTGTGGAATCGCTACCGGTAAGGAGCTTTGTTGCGTCTCTGCATTTTCTTCCTTTGGATGTCTCGTTCTTTGGATTTAGTTGTCTGTCAGCTTCTGGAGGACTGATCATTCGTTATCTTCCACCTAGGAATCGGCGCTGTTTGGAAAACTGCCAAAGTTGAGGCGGGTGCTAGCGTGGCGGTGTTTGGGCTGGGGGCTGTTGGGCTCGCTGTAAGTTTTCGCTTGAATCAACGTGGGAACCTGACCATTTTCCTTGTTTTAAAATCTGGCCCAGGTAGTAGCAGGCGCAAAGATTGCTGGAGCATCCAGAATCATAGCCGTGGATCTCAATCCTGCGAAATTCGCCAAAGGTACAGTTACACGTCACCACCACAGCCTGTCCGCTGAATTTTTCTCTTTTATTTTCCGTCTGTTTCAGCAAAGGTGTTTGGAGCAACAGATTTTCTGAATCCAAAGGAGCACGACAAGGCTATTCAGTGTGTAAGTCCCATCCGAAAACAAAAAAAAAAAGACTCTGGTAAGATTGTTTTATCTCTTGATATCAGGTGATCCAAGAAATGACGGGAGGAGGCGTGGATTATAGCTTTGAATGTGTTGGGAACACTAGTGTCATGAGATCCGCCTATGAAAGCTGCCAACCCGTAAGTAACTCTCATTTTTCATGGCTCTCTCAATGCAATTTAACAATTTTGCGACCAGGGATGGGGAAAGTCTGTGATTGTTGGAGTGGACGGCTCCAACAAGATGCTCGAAATCAATCCGCTCGAATTCTTCAGCGGGAGGATATGGACCGCATCAGTGTTTGGCGGATTTAAATGCAAGTCCGATCTGCCTGATTTGGTGGACAAATACATGAGCAAGGTAAATACAACTCGATCGATAACGAGAACTTACGCGCGATGTCTTTTTCGTGAGCCAGGAGCTCGAGTACGACGAGATGATCACTCACACACGTCCGTTCTCCAGGATCAATGAAGCGTTCTCGCTTCTGCAGAAAGGAGAGTCTCTGAGATGTGTGATAGAAGTGGAAGCATAATCTCTTCACGGATTGTGATTCCCATCTCCCTTTACGATTGTATATTTTATCCTGTGTTCACGTTAATATAAAGAAAACAATGGTTACAATGGTTACTGATTTAATTTTTTGATGCCAGAAAAAAGACTTTCTTAATGAACAACAATGGTGAGCAGCAGTGGTACGTCCAATCGTTTTTGTCAACCACTCCACCTTTGGTCCACAGTGACATGTCTTGCCACACATCACAGACAACCTCCACGAAAGATTTCTCGTCAGCCGCAGTGCCTCGAGCTCCGTCTACAAATGCACGCTCAAGAATGGCAAGAAAGCTGCGATCAAGCGGCGATCACTATCTACAGAACGTCCGCGAATTTGAGACGGAGCTCGCGACTCTAAGCCACATCAAGCACTGAAACTTGGTGAGCTTGTATGGATACTCACGATCCTCGGCTGGGAACCTCCTCTTCTACAACTTCATGGACAATAGAAGCCTCTGGGACGTCCTCCACGGCACAACTTCTCTTCTTCCTTTGCAAAGCTTAGTTCTCATACTTTGCGAGAGTAAAGCTGTGTGCTGGCGGTGTAAGGTGAGAATGGTGGCATCACGAGTTCAGGGTTTCCTGGCCTAGAGAACTTATGCTCAGAGATTCCTAGAGTTTTAAGATGATGTTGTTCTTGGCTACCTGCTGGAGACTGTTTTGGATCGAGTCCTTCCATAGGCAGTTCAAGAAAATTGTTAAATTGATTGTACTTGATATACTAGCAAACCAATGCTTTGTTTGCTTTAAGTTTATTATAAAATTAAGTATCACTTAATTAAAATTACACTTACATTGCATGGCAGCCCAAAGGCAAAATCTATCATCAAAGTAATAAATACTAAGATTGTATTGACCAAGTGTTGCACATGAGAAATAGTATGCTATAAGAGAATCAATAGCATAACATAAATCAATTTGGGAGCTTTCATTGGAATGAGAGAAAATGCCAAAATTTTGTGATTGATCTTGCTATGAGAAGAAAGCTTATGCATAATCCTTAAAGTGAGGGTGAAATCTATTATTCCCAAGCAGCAGCCAACACCAATGGTAAATATGTTTTTGTGGCAAGCTTTCTACTGGTTTATGAATGTAAAGTGTAAGAGCTTGAGGAGTTTTTAATAGGCAAATGAGATATGTCACATGTGTATGTAAAACCAAAAAGATAATATCAGAGATGTTTTGAGAAAATGGAAAACAATCCACTCTTAAAATATAAAACTTTTGCTATGGAAAGTTGTGAGCTTGTTAAGGTGTGGTAGAAGAAAGTTAAAGTTGTGTTTGAGAATTTAAATGAAATAATATCTTAGAATATACTTGGATATTCATGATCGTTTTACATGGCCTCAAGCGAACAAAAAATAATTTGCTGTTTGCATGTAGCAACACTTTATGAGTGTTTGGAATATGAAAAGGGAATACAGAAAATATGCATTTCAATTAGCCCAAAAACCCTAGCTTATTAACAGGAGCAAGTGGTCTGGATTGAAACCAATCCGATAGCTACCAAAATCCCATTACGCTAATATTAGTATATAGCATTGTAGCCATACATTTGGTGCTCACATCATCCCCTCCTCTTGGAATAATGGAAGACCATCAATGTTCTCTTGTAGATGGGCCGGGATCAGGAGGAACGTCAGGAGGAGGCACTAGCAGATTTGTAGGTGGTATTAATTGCTCCTGATCCCTTGCTATGAAGTGTTTTAATTGCTGCACATGCATAATCTCTGGAAGATCGGCCTGCTATATGTCATGCCGGACCTTATAAACTTGTGGTCCAACTTGCCGCAACACCTGATACGGTCCTTTTCATTGAGCAAGAAGCCCTTAGTGTAGCGCACCTGAATTTGGAGCCGAACTCCAAGCCCGTTGCGTTACGAAACGAGGGTCCGGTACAATCCCACAAGCACCAGCTCCCCGTATCCAGCACCTGTACGCAAAATGGTGTCAGACGGAGTCTGGCATAATTTTGACATACCGGTGGCCTAACGTGAGGAGGAGGGTACTCCACCGACTAAAGTAGCGTGGAACTTGGGCTTAGACCCAAGCTGAATGCAGAACAAGGAGCGACACAGCCCAGCGGGAGCCAAACTAATATCTCAGGTGGTCGAACATGCATTCTAACCACTATCCCTACTATACATTTGGAACCCCCCATAGCCCCCCCCCCCCCCCCCCCCCTTGAGGAACACACGCTTTGGGCTTTCACCCCAAGCCTCCCTTAGTACCAGGAGTTTGTCTCTGGGACAAGCTCGAAATTTACTAAATATGGAATGGCGCTAGATTGCGAATTTGGACACGAGACGAACACCATTGTGTTCAGGCCAACCTCTACATTCCGTAGACATGCCAAATGAGCGAATCTAAATACTTTCCATAAATAGTATTTGGGACCGAAATGAGACTAACATAAGGGGTGTGATAGCGAGGGTGTTTGGCAGACACGGTAAGTTATCATCCGGCGATATTGAGGGACTAGTCTCAATATGCGAGGGTTCTTGCTAAGCTAGTGCAAGACAGAGCAAAAGAGAACTAAAAAGCTGGGCCAAGTATGCTTGGCCAAATAGACACTTAGGAATTCTGTCCTTATGCTCATCCGGCCAAGTACAGATGCTAAGTCCAGTTTACTAACACTTGGACAAGAGGGGCCAATAAAGGGAACCAGTAGTACCGACCTCCTGCCATCATGGCAGTAAGGAGAGAGTGTCTGTAAGGACTAGCTGACAAGTATCTTTTGATACCCGAAGTCACATTCGCGACACTTAGATAAACCACGTACCATAAGATGGGGAAAATGGATTAATACCAAGTCATCCACTTTGTACTCCATAAGTGACTGATGATGGGAGTTGTAGTGTTGTTGTTGTCCTATTTGTACGCGGCCTAAGTGTTCGGCAGACTCTACTCGGACCAGTGGAAGAATGCTCGTCAAATACTGATCCCACGACCTAGCATTGGCAACTCGTGGCAATTGCAAAGGTAAACCCAGCTCCGTTGGTAATATTGGATCATGACCATATAAAAGTTTATATGGTGAAGCATCAACAGAACTTTGCACCCCTATGACATATGCGTACCGAAGAGATGGCAAATAACCATTCCAATCCGAATGTTGAAAGTTCACGTACTTCACGATCATCCCTTTGAATGTCTGAACGAGTCGTTCCACCAAACCATCTGATTGTGGATGATAAGCACTCGTGAAAATGTGGCATATCCCCAACCGAGACGTCAAAACATGAAATACCTCAGCCATAAATGCGGGACCATTGTTTGAAAGAATCCGCTCTGGAAGAAATGCTGAAACACCACTTGATTGAGGAGGAAATATCCAACAACAGTTGCAGAGGCGCTAGCAAGAGCACCAACTTCCACCCAATGAGTCAAGGAGTCAAAAGTAATAATAACATACTCATTGCTAGCAATCGATCATGGAAAAGGTCCCATAAGATCAAATGCCACCAACTCAAATGGACGGGAAATTGCAATTGACTCCAACCGTCTTTCCGCAGCACGAGGGGGAGTATTATGAGCTTGGCACCATACGCAGTTATGCACATATTGGATAACATCATCGCATTTCCGGCCAATAGAAAAACCTGCACAGTTTCTCAGTGACACGAAGATGTCCAATATGCCCACCTAGAACAAGAGAATCATAGTAGACATGGAGAAACCGTGGAATAAAGACAAAATGCACCACCAGCTGTAAATGATCATTAGGATCCGTCCCCATAAAATAAAAAAGGCCATCTTCAAAAAGATACTAAGAATGTAAATGCCAGAATGGCAAGTCATCAGCAAGTGATGCAGGATTCTCAAACCCATTTTGAACCCTTCGTATCCATGGCTCAAGTTTTTGAGCCTCATGAACCTCATCAAGAGAAGGTAGATCCTACTCTACACCTTGCAAATATTGAATGTGGAGTACAGCAACCGCTAACGGCACAAAATCCTTGTCTAGAAAATCCACAAATGCTGGAACAACAGGCTCATCAGACACATAAGAAGAAAGTGGAGAAGGAATAGGAGCTCGAGAAAAGGCATCAACATTAGCCATAGAACTCCTAGGGCAATGAACAACTTCAAAATCATATATTTGAAGCTACAAACCCACTAAGCAGTATGACTAACCAGGTTCTTTCGCTTCAATAATGAAGTAACGGCAGCATGATCACCTTCAAGTAACGTTTGAGAACTATGTAGATATGCTATACTAGAACTATGTAGATATTCTTTGTCGTGGAGTAATTCACCTCTACTGGATATAACATACATTTAATATGTGCAATGGGATGATGCTGATCAGGCACACTCGGGCTTTCTTGCATCAACACACCTCCAAGACGAATATCAGAAGCATCCACATGCAAAATAAAAGGTCGAGTGATAAGAAAACCCTAATGGTCTTCCATTATTCCGAAAGGTAGTCAAGATATGCCAAAACTGGAGGAGTTATCAACAACTCTTTGAGATTCACAAACTTCTGCTCATAATCTGGAGACCATATGAAAGATGACATTGATGACTTTAGCAATGCTTGCAATGGTGCAATGTGATTAGAAAGATGATCCACAAAATGACCGAGAAACTGCACCCTGCCCAAGAAGCACTGCACATCATTCACACACTTCGGAGTAGGGAACTTTAGAACAGCTACAAGTTTGTTAAGATCAACTTGCAAACCCTTACGAGAAATACGGTACCCAAGATAAGTTGTGTCCTTGGACCCAAACACACACGTTGATCACTTCAGCTTTAAACTAATGTCCCATAGCCAATCCAACACTTTACAAACATCACAAATGTGCTCCTCCCATGTCCCTTCCGAGTGAATCAAGACATTATCAATGAAGTCAACAGTCACCTTTAGCATATCGCAAAGAACCTTGTCTATCATCCACTGGAAAGTTGTTGGAGCATTGTTCAAACCAAACAGCATCACCAAGAACTCGTACAAACCAAAAAATGTACGAAAATCAATATTAGGAATATCTTCTTTGGCCATCAGTACTTGCTAGTACCCAG
The DNA here is from genome assembly GCF_000143415.4 of Selaginella moellendorffii. Taxonomy (NCBI): domain Eukaryota; kingdom Viridiplantae; phylum Streptophyta; class Lycopodiopsida; order Selaginellales; family Selaginellaceae; genus Selaginella; species Selaginella moellendorffii. Next base: position 786,407 of record NW_003314300.1, on the reverse strand, counting down.
AAGCAAGATTTAACTTGCTGAACTAACGACTTCGCCCTAGACGATCTAAGAGATCAGCAGTGAGGAAGAGGGTATACATCCAGAATTATCATTTCGTTTAACGAACGATAGTCGATGCAGAAACAAATACTCCTATTAGACTTCATCACAAGATGAGGTTCATATGCCTAAGGACTTTGCGACTTCTGAATAACACCCTTCTCCAACATCTCCTTGACGTTTGCACGTAAAATCTTGATCTCTTTGGGTGATTGATGACGAACAGGAACCTTGATTGGATATGCATCCCCAGTTGAAATAGTATGATGTGTAGCAATGTTGGCCCCAGACGATAGGTTAAATTCAAAGAGATCAAAATACTCCTTCATGAGTCGGTCAACCGCTGCAACACAAAGATTGTCGGAGGGATTGGAAAAGGGAAGAGTAGAGCAAGATAGAAAGATAGGAGGAAGGAGTGGGGGGACAAAAGTAATGGAAGCAGAGGTAAAAGTAAAGGGACGAAGAGGTACTGAAGTGAGAGGAATGGATGAAACATAAAGTAGGATGAGACAAGGGGGAAAAGCCTCAAAGTCACACTTGGCATGATTGCGCTGTAACCAATCCATACCAAGGATGAGGTCAAAAACTTGACTTAGCACCACCCACAATGACTACAACCCAAGCTTGAGATTACCCACACGCACAACCAGGTCCGCCTCATCCCGTGCACATGCATATGTATAGCCATTGCCATAAAGAATAAAAATTGGCTCTGCCGCACAACGCAAATGTAGATGGCAACATATGGCAATAGGTCAAGCAATAGAAGATAAGCTTGAACATGTATCAACCAACACAGAGAGAATAATAAGAGATCTCTTGTTATAAAAACTAGCTTGGAAAGTAAACACTACATGAACTAGTGCCGAATGAACCCCTTGATGATACTCCCGAAAGAAAGATGGAGGGATCACTGACTTATTCGCATAAGGTCCCTTTATTACTCGCATGACTCCTCATTTCCTGGATGCATCTCAGTGTCCAGACCTTCCACTGCAAAGGCACCAATAGGACGTTGTTGACGCCAAGGTCTCCATCCAGGAAATGGAGGTTGCCAATCCGGAAAACGCTGACAACACCGATAAGTGTGACCAACTTCACCACATGCCCAACAGTGAACATCACAGCCATGACCATGTCCTCGCCCTTGTCCTTGGACTTGAGTAGCAGTAGCATCAACCTCCATTGGAATAGGACCATCGCCCACAGGGAGTGGAGCAGAAGGATGTGTAGCGAGAAGTGGAAGAGGCAACGTCTCATAACGTTGTACTAGGTGAAGAGCGTCGTCAAGGGTGGCTGAAGCAAGTGCATGCACAAATTCAACAAAATCTTGATGAAGTGTTGGCCACAACATTCCTAGCTTGATCTGCTCCGACATATTTGGTTTCGCACTAAGCAAGAGGGTTCGGAAAAGAACGCCAAATTGCATCACCGATTCAGATGGCCCTTGACGAAGATGATGCAATTGCTGGAAGGCATCATCACAATTGTCAAGCAAGTCCAAATGCGCATTTGAAGATGTCTAGGAGAACACTCCAATCCCCACAAGTGGCTGCGCTCAAACCATTGTACCACTGCAGTGTTATTCCTTGGAGACACGTGGGAAACTCATGCAAATGTCAAGCATCATCCCAAGAATGATATATGGCAATCACCATGAAGTGATCAAACCAATGGTACACATCATCCCCAGGATGTGAGACACAAAATCCCTAGGCCCCAAGGTGGAGCTGGAAGGGTGCCTTGTGGTAGTGGCCAAAGCGAAAGCCAAACGAACGTAACACGTTTGGATTGAAAACTCCGACTTGAAAGGTCGAGAGCGGGAGTGGAACTCCCAATGAAGTGCTCAAGGAACAAGCACGGAGCAAGCAATAAGTCTCTAGAAAAGGGACACAAAAGGAACAAGATGAAGTCCGAGATGGACCCGAGATGGAGTTCGAGATGGACCCGAGATGAACCTGAGATGGACCCGAGTGTGAGACACAAAACCCCTAGGCCCCAAAGTGGAGCCGGAGGGGCGCCACGTGGTAGTGGCCGAAGCGAAAGCCAAACGAGCGTAATACGTTTGGACTAAAAGCTCCGACTTGAAAGGTCGAGAGCAGGAGTGGAACTCCCAACAACGTGCTCGAGGAATGAGCACGAAGTGAGCCATAAGCGAGGCTCTAAAAAGGGACCCAGAAAGGACCAACACATGTCACGTGGAAGTGTCCGAGATGGAGTCCGAGGCGGACCCGAGTTGGAGTCCGAGATGGACCCGAAGTGGAGTCCGAAGTGGAGTCCGAGATGGAGTCCGATATGGAGTCCGAAGTGGAGTCCGAGATGGAGTCCGATATGGAGTCCGAGATGGACCCGAGGTGGAGTCTGATATGGAGTCCGAAGTGGAGTCCAATATGGAGTCCGATATGGAGTCCGAAGTGGAGTCCGAGATGGAGTCTGATATGGAGTCCGAGATCGACCCGAGGTGGAGTCCAATATGGAGTCCAAAGTGGAGTCCGAGATGGAGTCCGATATGGAGTCCGAGATGGACCCGAAGTGGAGTCCGATATGGAGTCCGAGATGGACCCAAAGTGGAGTCCGATATGGAGTCTGAGATGGACCCGAGATGGAGTCTGAGATGGACCCGAGATGGAGTCCGAGATGGACCCGAGATGGAGTCTGAGATGGAGTCCGAGATGGAACTGAGACTGGGACCGAGACCGAGACCGAGACCGAGACCGAGACCGAGTCCGAGTCCGAATCCGGGACCGAGACCAAGTCCGAGTCCAAGTCCGAGTCCGAATACTAATATAGGCAGTTGGGTGAAAGCCCAAAGCGATCGTCCCCCAGGGGGGGGGGGGGCTGCGGGGGGTTCCAAAAGTATAGTAGGGAGAGTGTGGGGGTTGGAGCTCAGTGGAGCCAGTTTGGCCAGGAAAGGCCAGTTTGGCCTAGGAAGGCCAGACCCAGTGTTGGGTGATGAGCTGACCATTGGGAAGTCCAAGACTAGAGTGAACACGGACCGACAAGCGGGGTAGCTTGGTGATGTGTTTAAGAGCCGGCTCTAGTTCCCCCGGGAGATCGATTGGCCGATGCTCCCAGTCCAAGTGTGGGTGGCACTACCTACTTGGATACCTGGTGTGGCTCAACGGAACCTCGCTCTAAGCCCATGGCTAGAGCACCCAAAGGCAGAAGGCGAGGAGAGTACCCATGAGGCCCGCGTAGGGCCACGGTGTTCCAAAATGTTGTCCCAAAGGCCCAGACTGTGGAAAGGAGGAGGAGTAGTCCTCTAGTGTAGTGACCAAGGATATAGTCGAGTGGTGAGGAAGTCTCTGAGGACCATGGGTCTTAGTGGTCGGGCCTGTGAGCCTCGATCCAGTGGCAGTGTTGGCAAACACGGCCAAGGGCAGAAAGGGACTTAATGGGGACTGACAGAGGGATATTGGGGAAGGCTATTCCCCTTGTCGGTGGGCATCCTAAGGATGCTAAGGAGTGGATCTGAGATGACCACTCACGGATGGTTTGCCTAGTCTTGGAGAGCCAAGACTGTGATGCAAGTGGTATTGGACTACCAGTGTGGCAAAGGTGATTGGGCATGGCCTTAGCATAACAAGCTGCCGTGTCGGTGGTACCTTTGAGTGTCGGTCATGGATCAGACACGTGGAGCACTTGGACCAAGTGCAAATGTTGAGTGGCATGGATGCCATTCTCGGGGCTAGCAAGTCCCAAGTCCTGAGTTGGACTTATGGAGGTTGTGAATGAGACTCCTCCAAGTGGTCGGAGGTGTGGTTAAGTGACTAAAGTAGAATGGAAAATTTAGTCGCTTACACCGAGATGGAGTTCGAGATGGACCCGAGATGGAGTCCGAGATGGAATCCGAGATGGAGTCCGAGATGCACCCGAGATGGAGTCCAAGATGGAGTCCGAGATGGAGTCCGAGATAGACCCGAGATGGAATCCGAAATGGAGTCCGAGAAGGACCCGAGATGGAGTCCGAGGTTGAGACTGAGACCGAGACCGGGACCGAGACCGAGACTGAGATCGGGACCGAGACCGAGACCGAGGCCGAGGCTAGGACCAAGCCCAAGCCCGAGTCCGAGTCCAAGTCCGAGTCCGAGTCCGAGTCCGAGTCTGAGTCCGAGTTCGAGTCCGAGTTCGAGTCTGAGAGGGTGAAAGCCCAAAGCGTTCGTCTCCTAGACCCTGGGGGCTTTGGTGAACTCCAAAAGTATAGTGAGGGGGAGGACTATAGTGGAGCCAGTTTGGCCAGGAAAGGCCAGTTTGGCCCAGGAAGGCTGTACCTAGTGTTGGGTGATGAGCTACCCACTGGGAAGTCCAAGACTAGAGTGAACACGGACCGACAAGTAGGGTAACTTGGTGAAGTGTTCAAGAGCCAGCTCTAGTTCCCTCAGGAAATCGACTAGCCAATGCTCCCAATCCAAGTGTGGGTGGCACTACCTACTTAAATACCTGGCGTGGCTCAACGGAACCTCGCTCTAAGCCCATGGCTAAAGCACCTAAAGGCGGAAGGCAGGGAGAGTACCCATGAGGCCCGCGTAGGGCCACAATGTTCCGAAATGTTGTCCCAAAGTCCCAGACTATGGAAAGGAAGAGGAGTGGCCCTCTGGTGTGGTGACCAAAGACACAGTCACACGGTGAGGAAGTCCTAGAGGACCATAGGACTTAGTGGTCGGGCCGGTGGGCATTGATCCAGTGGCAGTGTTGGCAAACATAGCCATAGACAGAAAGGGACTTGGTGGGGATTGGAAAAGAGATAGTGGGGAAGGCTATTCCCCATGTCTGTGGGCATCCTAAGGATGCTAAGGAGTGGATCTGGGATTATCACTCATGGACGGATGGCCCAACCTTTGAGAGATGGGATTGTGATGCAGGTGGCGTTAGTTCACCGGTGTGACCAAGGTGAATGGGCATGGCCTTAGCGTAACGGGCCAATATGTCAGTGGTACCTTGGGGTGTCGGTTATGGGATCGGACATGTGGAGCACTTGGACCAAGTCCAAAGGTTGAGTGGCAGGGATGCCATTCTCATGGCTAGAAAGCCCAAGTCCGAAATAGGACTTATAGAGGTTGTGAGTGAGACTCTTCCAAGTGGTCAAAGGTGTGGTTAAGTGATTAAAGTAGAATGGAAAACTTAGTTGCTTACAACTTGGTATCAGAGCTGTTCCTTAGTCCGACTCTTATTGGTGCTCAAGTATATCACCACTTATATTGGAATTGGAAGGTTCTAGGTATGGACCTATCCTCGAGGAGGAGCATGTCAAGAGGACATAGCTCTCCACTCAAGTTCATGTGTGAACTTGTGTGCAATGTGGTGGATGGAAAAGGCTAGTAAGGGAACGACTTTGGGATCTTGGGAACAGTATAAAGGTTTCCTCAGAGAGTTGAGGATGTGATTCAAATGAGCGTTTAACGTAGCAAACGGGCTAATGTAGTTGTGGTAAACAATTATAGTTGGGATCACGGGAAAGATGCAAACTCCAAAATAATAAAGGAGTCACAAGATTACCCTCATGTAGTTGAGGCTGGTGCTCATGAATTTGAGATCGGAATTGATGACCATGGGAGGTCAAATACGGAAGAGGACACAAGTCCTTGAAATGGTAGCCAGAGCTACCTTTAATAAATGCTGGAACAACCCAAGGAGTTGGGGGTGTACTTAAAGGATGAGGGAGTATTCTCATCACATGGACAAGTGGCCACAAAGGGCAAAAGGTTGCCCCTAGAGAACAAATCAAGTGTTGGAGTAACACTTGCAAAAATGGTCCTTGTGAGTAGGACATGAATACAAGGAGTTGTATTCTAGTGAACTAGCACTTCAAAAGTAGGACCTCATGGGTCGTCGGATTAGCAAAGTTTAAAAAGTCTGATGACTCTAATAGAGTCAAGAAATAATCCTAAGGGATTGATGGAAGCATTTAGACTGAGGTGTGTGGTGCCCCATGAAGGATGAGGAGGATCTTGAGATCCAAGCATGAGAACAGTGTGTATTTCATTGATGGCAGAAGATGCCATGCTAAAGTCGTGGGAAAGAGTTTCCCGGAAGAAAACAACTTTGACACAAAGTTGTGCGTGAACTCTATAGTGTAGTGTTAATGGATAATTGGCATAAGAGACAACTATATTGGTCTTGGCAAAAATACCTAAACACAAGTAAGAAGTGTCATAAATGTAGGCTCGTGGAGCCAATGGTGTGGAGACACCGAATGTGCCAAGGCATGCTGCCTTGAGGTCAAGTTCGCGGGTTTATGAAAACCCCTTCCAAAGGAATCCCAATGGAAATGAGAATGGCATAGCCTAAGCTGGAAGGCATGCAATTAGAGTGTGGTGACTTAGATAATGATGGAGGTGTGGAGGCACTAGCAATGAGTTGTAAGACTTGACAACTATAAGACAACTAAGTAAAAGATGCAAAATAATTTGTTAAACTGGTAGAAGGCAACTACTTAAGACTTCTGATTGGGATAAGGAAGTTAGATATACCCTTATGGGGGATAAATTTCTTATGTTGCGATATAGTAAGTCAATGTCGAAAAGGGAATACTCATTGTCAGAGAGGCCATCATTGGGACACCCAAACACTTTAGAACACCAGAAGGTGGTGTTTGGTGTCATGAGGGCAATGAACAATGCCCAAGGGACAAAGTCCCTAACGAATGATGGATAGGAGGTGCTATCCAAATGTTCAAGATTGCGGAGACGGGAGAAGTCCGTCTACCCAAATTGGACAAAGCCAAAAAGGGAATTTTGGCAAGGCTAGTGATGGGCATATGAAGGCCCATAAGTAGCAACGGTAATCCTAGTATGTGGGATTACAAGGTGAGCAAACCCGAATTGAGGAACCACTCCCTAGGCTATTGGGTAGGTTCATCCCTATGAATACTTGCCAATGCATGGTAGAAAGTGCAAAGCTATCTTCCTAGTCTGGAGGAGAATAACTGAAGGAAATGTATGAGGCCAAAAGTCAAGTAGTAAAGGGATAGAACTAAACCATAAGAATTGACAGGCATGACCAAGGGGAGTTATGCAAGTTGGGAGTGGAGAATTAAGTGGGTGCTCAAGCATGTTGTTACTAGCGACCGGGATGCCATAGAAAGTCTAAAGCATAGGTTTGTCCATGTTAGACTATATGGTAATTGGAAAGCTTGCAAAAGGAGAGACTAGCAAGCTAAGGAACAGAGTTCCTTGAAAGTTCCCCTAAGTAAATAAGTACCTAGTCAGCCAAGTGTAAATGGTTCATAAAACGCGCGAAATCAGAATGGCACAGCAGAAGCGTGGTCTTAAAGCTTGCCATGAGGCGAGGCTATTGAGGTTGGGGAAGTAGTTCCTGAGTGTTCAAAGAGAGGGCTTTGAACGAAAGTCGATGGTTAAGGACTTTCATGCTTATGCATGAACCATGTTATGGTGGCCGGATGACTTGCTAAATGAGATTTGCAAGTCAAGGGAACGAATACCTTAGTTGAAGGAGCCAACTTCAAAGGGGTGACCCATGGGGCCGAGCATGGAAGAGTCTATACATGATCACAGACATGTCAAGTGAGAGGACTTGGTAGTGTGGAGGAACTAAGTTCCTAAGCTGTGATCTGTAGTGCGCTTTAAGTATAAGTTGGTGCATTGGTGTGGGGAGTCACGCTAGGCATCTTGGGTGATGCCCATCCGTAGATGCATATATGGAGGTTGGGTTCAAGTCCCAACCCTCTAGTGCTTGGGTTCGAATCCCAAATCACTAGGGCGTGGTGATGGTTTGAAAAATGAGGACATTCATTTTTCGGTGGTCATGGACTCTTAGTGAGGAGATTGGTTTGGGCACACCACCAAGCAAGGGATGCCTCGGAGTCGTGATGCACAATTAGATTGCTTAGTATGGCTTGGCATATCTAACTTAAACACTTAATGTGAGTGGCACCAAGGACGTGGTTGAGATGGGGACACCCAGTCTCAATTGCTATAGACCCTTAGCCGAAAGGGCTGGCTTGGTGTAAGCCACAAATTTTTCCCTTCCAATTTGCCAGCTTACCTCGTCTATCCGTCCAACACCGCCTTGGCTTTTGCTAAGTTCCCTTGCCAAGGTTCTCGCCTATGGTACCAGCTCCTACTTGGTCTCAGCTACTCACTGCACGAGCAACGGAGTGTTAGCCATCCATCCACGGATTCCCAAATCACTCCCAATCCCCCTCCCCAGGTTAGACTGGACTCAAGGTTCGGCTACACTCCCCGCAAGCACAAGCAGCCAAGCACACCAAGCTTCCAGGTTCCTAACATCCTTTGGTACCACAAGACTTGATCATGGGACCCTCTAAATCCCAAGTCTTGAGTGCAACACTTGCTTCGGGATGCCGGGGCGAAACACCGTGGCCTAGCGGCCCGGTATGGGTACCTCTCGCCCCCCACTTCCATCCCGAAGGAAGGCCCAAGCCCCTAGGAAGGGCAAGGACCAATGAGCCGCATGGTACTCAAGTGGGGCACCACTCCACATGAGCCGGGAGCACCGCAATCGGTTTCCCTTTCGGGAGTGGGAGCTGCTCTTGAGCACTTCCTTGGATGGCCCCTCCGGCACCAACCAAGTCCATGCTCACTCCCACCCAAGGCCCCTCGGTCCCAGTCCCAACCTCAAGTCAGTTTGGGGAGTGCCTACCTATTTT
>NW_003314300.1:769768-777639 GCF_000143415.4 Selaginella moellendorffii | reverse complement strand
GGGAGACGCACGCTTTGGTCTTTCACCCTTTGACCCGTATTAGTATTTGGACTTAGTCTCTGGCTCGATCTCGGACCCGATTTCGGATCCGACTTCGGATTCGGTCTCGGACTCGATCTCGAACTCGATCTTGGACCCGATCTCGGACCCGACCTCAGACTCGACTGTAGCATGGCTACTAGACTTTGAGAAGGCCTATGATCGAGTTGATTGGGACTTCTTGGAGGATTGCATGCGGAGGATAGGGATCCCGGCAAGGACTGTCTCGCGTATTTCACTTCTCTATAGGGGAGCTACAAGCCGGGTCACACTGAATGGAGAGATAGGCCCGACCTTCCACTTGGGACGCTCAGTGAGACAGGGATGTCCACTTGCCCCCTACCTGTTCCTGATAGTAGCAGAAACACTGGGCTCTTTCCTCGCGCATGGAGAGGATGTAAAAGGCCTGGTGCTGCCCTCTGAACGGCTACAACTCCCAGGAACTCAAGTTGTGACACAAGAGCTGCAAGACGGGGCATTTGCAGATGACACCACACTCTTCCTACTTGCCACCCCGAGGAATCTGGACGCAGCAAGGTCCAAGCTGGAGATCTTCAACAGGGCAGCGGGGGCAGCCATAAACTGGAACAAGTCAGTAGGCGTGAACTGGGGAGAGCCAGGCATTGAGACCTGGGGACAGGAGATAGGCTTTCAGTGGCTTCGCCCCGGCGAAGACACTCGGTACCTCGGCATCCAGGTTGGGACCCGGTACAATGCGGCTACACAGGATGACACGCTTCTCAGGAGGATCCGGACTGCAGTTCAGAAATGGACACCGAGGAAACTCGGACTCCCAGCCCGGATTGTAGTGGTCAAGAGTGTGATCCTCCCTAGCATCTGGTACCACCTCTCGATTTGGCCGGTGCTGGAAACTACACTGCAGAAGGTGAGACAGATGGTGCGGACCTACGTATGGCGTGGAGCATTGGCTACAGGGCGAACCATGGCCAAGGTGGCGTGGCAATCTACAGCGAGGCCGCGCATTCTAGGGGGCCTAGGGATCATTGACCCCAGCGACATGGCGAAGGCGATGAGGTACAAGATTTTTCTCATGGGCTTGCAACAGGGGAGACAGCCGTGGCGACTCATGTTTCGGCAGAGCCTCCTAGCGATACGCCCCAAACACAATGCAGCCAAACCGTGGGAGGAGGACCCACGGTGGCTCTTCGCAGAAGGACCGACGCAGGTAGTGAAGGGGGGCAACTTCGTCCAGAGCCTTCATCGACTGTGGAGAGCCTTTCCGCTGGAGCAAACACCACCGACCAGGGCCGAGGAGTGGCTCAACCAGCCTTTGTTTTTCAATGCACTGTTCAAAGAGGGAGGTGTGACACTAGGACGAGAGACACACCACACGATCTGGAGGAAAATGCACGCAAATGGATTCCGGACAATGAAGCAGCTGACGGGAGTGATTGATAGGGATTGGTGGCGAACAGCGAGAAGGACTCAAGTGTTTGGACCTTGGAAGCGACGTAACATCCTGCTGGACATTCTGCGACTCCTCCGAGTGGTGAACAACACGAAAGCAGGGACGAAGTGGCCGAGAAGATGCCTTCAAGCAGGGGACTTTGTGGCGATCCAGCGGCAAACAGAGTGGGAGGAACACGATGCTGTGCGATGTCCGCTAGGGACGTGGACTCGAGCATTCACCGCACCTACACCAGCATGGGAAGAAGGGGACATTGAGGTGTGGTTCGTTGCCGCACCAGAGCTCAACATAGGACTGCCGTTTCGCATCACGAGAGGAGACACGCTTCTCCCGATGGGTGAGAGACAAGAGATGCCAGACGTCACGGACGATGAGGTACGTGGGAGGATTCGTGTGCTTAGGCACTCACCCAAGAGGCTGGACGTGGTGGACTCAGAAGACCTGCTGGAGGGCGATGGATCACTGATATGGTGGCGACAGCAGCTACTAGAAGATCTGGACTGGGACCCTGCTGCATGGCGACGAGGGACAGGAAGCTTTTTCTCCTATGCAGTCAAGGAAGCGCGGAATGGACTACTGACATCACGAGAGGAGGCGAGAGAGGAGATTCCGAAGCTGTGGCAGAAATGGATAGCACAGGGGGTTGGCGCGGAGCAAGTGGTGGACAACACGATTCACTTCTGGAAGTTGCCCGTGCAGGAAAAAGTGAAAGTCACCTCGTGGTTGGTAGCAAACAACGGACTTCCGGTTGGACAGCGATTCCAGGACGACGCGAGTCGCAGGTGCAGGGAGTGTGACAAAATCGAGACAGTCAAGCATGCACTGTGGGAGTGTGACACTGCAAAGGAAGTGTGGCGCCAGATTATTAAGGCAGGGAAGGAGTTGGGCGTGACACAGGATTTTGAGGCCCGCAGTGGGGATGTGCTTCACTGGTTTGAGGAAGCGAGGGGCCCTGCCCAGGGCCCAGCCCTACGACACATTAGGTGCAGAGGACGACACGGCTGGGGGAGTCAGGTCCGGTGGGACACGACCGGGGCGGAGGTAGGAGTCCCCGTGTGGGAGGCGCTTGGACATGCTCGATGGGCGATATGGCGAGCGACGGGAGTCCAGGCCCTTTGGGAAGCACGCAACCGGGCACACTTCGAAGGGACACAGGTCAGAGTATCACAGGTACTGGCAGAGTGGTGGAGACTTACACTGGCGGCAATACGGCTTCACCATGCTATCCTCCGGGACAGGGGGAAGCTCGAGAGGCTCGAGGAGTGGCAAAAAGCATGGTTGCCATGTTTTGGTAGAGGAGATCACAAGGAGGTTCGTTGGAGATGGCGCCCCCCGGAGTCGATCTTGCGGTCAGCACGAAGGGGGGATATGGATCTGGACGTGATACGACGGAGACGACCGCAGCCGCTTCTACTGCAGGCCTAGTCTCACTTTAGATGAGGGAGATCACCACTAGGTAGCATGAGCTTTGGGCAGCATGCCCAGTTTTTGTATTAGTCCCTACGGGACATTGGGGAATGTACATACACGTTTCACCGACCTCAGACTCGACCTCGGACTCGGTCTCGGACCCGATTTCGGATCTCGGACTCCGTCTCGAACTCGGTCTCGAACTCGAACTCGAACTCGGTCCCCGAGTCGGTCTCAGACTCGATTCCGGACTCTATCTCGAACTCGGTCCTAGAGTCGGTCTTGGACTCGATCTTCGACTTGGTCCCATCCGATGAACTCTTTGTCATTTTGGTCATTCTTTCGGGGTTCCTTTAGCCTACGACACCTCGGCGAGTTGGTTCCTTACACTTGGGTGTACCGCTAAGTGTGTGGGATGCCCCCGGGGTCATGGTGAACAACTTAAAGGTCAGGAAGACTTAGTACCTATTGGCAAACCTGTTAAGATGCCAAGATGAGATCACTCGGTGATCTTGTGGCTAAATAGAGACAAGGTCCTTATTTGGGTAAGGAATAAGGTTCCTAGTTCAAAGTGTTAATTTGAACGATTGATAATAGTGTGGCTTGGTCAACGTGACCAAGTGGGAAGAACACTTAAGGGAAATGAGTTATGCCAATGCAATAGCATAATAAGTCCAAGGAAAGTAGTCTCTGTAAGAGGTCTATAGGAGGGTCTTAAAGTTAGGCCGTGGGTAGAGCCCACAGCAGAAAATGTTAAAGAAACGTACTAGAGGTGAACACTCTCTAGACTTGGCAAAGCAAAGTGTTTGCTATGGAACCAAAAAGATACCTCAAGAATGGAGGTAGCGATCCTATGTTGCTAGGTGCAATAATCAAGGATAGGAGCAAAAGACTAGTGGCTAAGAAAGAGCCATGGGAATCAGGGGAAAGAATCTAAATGGCAAAATTAGGCCGAGAACACTAATGTGTTGAGTGCTAACGGATTGTGAGAAAGGCAATGTTTTCCCAAGGATGGATTCCCAACCACTCCGATTTGGCGAAAGTGGAAGCTCCAAGGGGGGGAATAGTAAGGTAGCCAAATAATAGGGCCATGGGTAGCCCTAGTACAAATTATGATAATTGGAACTTAGTGCCAAAGGTGGCACGATATCGAAGAGAGGATGATGGTGCCCTCAAGTAAAGAACTTCCTAGGATGGGGAAGTGGAGTTGCACCATGTGCAATGTAAAGTGTCAGAGACACTTAGGAAATTGACTCTGAGAAGTCAAAATTAAAAGTTCCAAAGTGCAAAGGTTATGTCGATAGAATCTAAGACTACTCAAGAATGAGTAGTGGAATTGAGTTAGAGAAGGTGTCTTTAACGGGTTTAACGAGAACTAAACTAATAAAAGGGAGCAAACCACCCCAGGTGGCCGAATGAGTCTTTATGTTGGAAAGACTATGCTCCTTAGAGGATGGACAAGGCATGGTGAGCCTTCAGTGTCAAACCATAGACAAATATTGGTTGGGTGCCAAGGATGGAAATGGTAACACATGTGGGTGTTACTTTATAAAAGGGTTTATCGTTCGATGAAGACATCAAACTTCGTCTATAAGTGGTGGAGTTGTGAGACACAAAATCCCTAGGCCCCAATGTGGTGCCGAAAGGGTGCCCTGTGGTAGTGGCCAAAGCGAAAGCCAAACGAACGTAACACGTTTGGATTGAAAGCTCCAACTTGAAAGGTCAAGAGTGGGAGTGGAACTCCCAATGAAGTGCTCAAGGAACAAGTATGGAGCAAGCAATAAGTAAATCTCTAGAAAAGGGACACAAGAGGACCAAGATGAAGTCTGAGATGGAATCCAAGATGGACCCGAGATGGAGTCCGAGATAGACCCGAGATGGAGTTCGAGATGGACCCGAGATGGACCCGAGATGGAGTCCGAGATGGACCCGAGATGGACCAAGATGGAGTCCGAGATGGAGTCCGAGATGCACCCGAGATGGAGTCCAAGATGGAGTCTGAGATGGACCAAGATGGAGTCCAAGATAGACCCAAGATGGAATCCGAGATGGAGCCCGAGAAGGACCCGAGATGGAGTCCGAGGTCGAGACCGAGATCGAGACTGGGACCGAGACCGGGACCGGGACCAAGACTGAGACTGAGATCGGGACCGAGACCGAGACTAAGATCGGGACCGAGACCGAGACCGAGGCCAAGGCTAGGACCAAGCCCGAGCCCGAGTTTGAGTCCAAGTCTAAGTCCAAGTCCAAGTCCGAGTTCGAGTCCAAGTTTGAGTCTAAGAGGGTGAAAGCCCAAAGCATTCGTCTCCTAGACCCTGGGGGCTTTGGTGAGCTCCAAAAGTATAGTGAGGGGGAGAACTGTAGTGGAGCCAGTTTGGCCAAGAAAGGCTAGTTTGGCCCAGGAAGGCTATACCCAGTGTTGGGTGATGAGCTACCCACTGGGAAGTCCAAGACTAGAGTGAACACGGACTGACAAGCAGGGTAACTTGGTGAAGTGTTCAAGAGCCAGCTCTAGTTCCCTCGGGAAATTGACTAGCCGATGCTCCCGATCCAAGTGTGGGTGGCACTACCTACTTAGATACCTGGTGTGGCTCAACGGAACCTCGCTCTAAGCCCATGGCTAGAGCACCTAAAGGCGGAAGGCGAGGAGAGTACCCATGAGGCCCGTGTAAGGCCACGGTGTTCCGAAATGTTGTCCCAAAGTCCTAGACTATGGAAAGGAAGAGGAGTGGCCCTCTGGTGTGGTGACCAAGGACACAGTCACACGGTGAGGAAGTCCTAGAGGACCATGGGACTTAGTGGTCGGGCTGGTGGGCATTGATCCAGTGGCAGTGTTGGCAAACACGGCTATAGACAAAAAGGGACTTGGTGGGGACTGGAAAAGAGATAGTGGGGAAAGCTATTCCCTATGTCTGTGGGCATCCTAAAGATGCTAAGGAGTGGATCTGGGATGATCACTCATGGACGGATGGCCCAGCCTTTGAGAGACGGGATTGTGATGCAGGTGGCGTTAGTCCACCGGTGTGATTAAGGTGAATGGGCATGGCCTTAGCGTAACAGGCCGATATGTCAATGGTACCTTGGGGTGTCGGTTATGGGATCGGACATGTGGAGCACTTGGACCAAGTGCAAAGGTTGAGTGGCGGGGATGCCATTTTTGGGGTTAGCAAGCCCAAGTCCAAAATAGTCGAAGGTGTGATTAAGTGACTAAAGTAGAATAGAAAAATTAGTCGCTTACACAGGATTCCCACGAAAGAACTCCAGTTGAACGCGAGGATTGGCACCAAGAATAGGAGGAGCTATACCACATGCCATGAATGCCACCATCAACTGAGTTTGGTTGTTCAATTGCAATCACATGGCATCAAACAATTGCACCAACTACTACTCCAGAGTCAGAGGAGGAGACTATTACTCTTCCATGAAGATAAATGAAAAGGAAAGAGCAAAAGAAGGGAAACAAAAAAGAACTAGAAAGAAAGGGAGATCTAGAAAATGGAAAAGCTAAATCTAAATTAGAATCCTGAGAAGGAAGAATAAAAGAAAGGGAATGGAAAAATTTAGATTGAAACATTGCAAAAGCTAAATTTAAACCAAAATCCCAAATCCAAGCACTTCTCAGGGACAAAAAAAGGTGCCCCTCATCTCCACCAATATGATTGCTTGGAATATGGAAAGGGAATACAGAAAATGTGCATTTCAATTAGCCCAAAAACCCTAGCTTATTAACAAGAGCGAGTGGTTCGGATTGAAACCAATCCAATAGCTACCAAAATCCCACTATACTAATATTAATACACGGCATTGTAGCTGTACACTTGGCTCTCACAATAGTAGTGTTATTACTTGTGTTTAGTGCTATTTATTAATCCAATTGATCAATAATTATAAACATGTTTATAATTAAAAACGATTAATCTTATTGCATATAGTTGGTGCTCATTCCCTCAATTTCAATTCCACTCCCACTAAGTAGGGCATCCTCAATTCTCAATTGGGATCCCTCTCAATCTCTGAAGGACATATAGTGAGCTACCATTTGTGGCATGGAGCGAAGGTTAGGGCTCTTGATTTAGGCATTGGGATCCATTAATGCTCCATAGTCATTCTATGAAGAGAGTCCTATACAAAGCTGGTGATTGTTAATCTCCATAAAAACTTAAAATTAATGTTTGAACTACTGGCTATTGCTTGGTAGTGTGACAGTAAGATTGCCAGCTCCAGCCAAAATAATGTCCAGTCTTAAGTGAGCTAGGGTGTGCTACTATTGTGCTTGCTTTTCCCAATTGCCTCACATTTATCTAAATCCATGAGTAACCACACCATGTTTTCTGCTTGAGAGGAGCTGCTATGACATAGGTTTTTAAGCTTTGTATCAGCACTTCAAGGAGGGAGAAAGAGTCTCGAGCCCAAGAAATGTGTGTATACTTGTGCTTTTCATCCCTTGGCTTAACTTAGCATCCAGTTTGCAGTTTCCAATTGTAAGAGTCTGTCAAATGTCATCTTACAGGGCTAGGATATTAGGGCAAAGTTCAATGAAGTGTTCTGTAGTTTGAAAGGTATTTCCTCTACTTTGCAATATACATAAGAACAACTACATGGATTTGGATGTTCTAGCAAGAGATTAATGATAATATGTGGATAAAAAAAACCTTGCCAGCCAAGCAGCTTATGTTAGGCAATGTCTCATGGTGCTCAACATGTACACCCAATGGTAAACTTCTCTTTGTTTTTTTCTGAAAGCTTGACACAGAAAACACCCTTTTTTTTGCTTAATAGGTGTGGCCCTTGCAAAATGATATTTCCAAAGATCGATGTTTCTCAAGCTGGATTGCAACCAGGAGAACAAGGCAAGTTTTCTCATTTCTTTATGTGTGGAATGGAATTTGAACTCTTTGTTTATCTTTTGCGGTATAAAAAAGTATACATCGTTTGTCTAGCTGCTTGCCAAAGAGCTCGGAATATGAGTTGTGCCCACGTTCAAGATACTCAA
>NW_003314300.1:742118-769668 GCF_000143415.4 Selaginella moellendorffii | reverse complement strand
TATATATATATATATATATATATATATATATATATATATATATATATATATATATATATATATATATATATATATAAAATTAAGCTAGATTCTTAGGTTCATAAAAAATACAAGTTTCTTCAATAGTGTCATATACTACAACATGGCCAGTATTTTCTACACATAAAGCCATTGCTTTAAATTTATCTTTCCAATATATATTATATGTCCATTTAACTTCATGATTTTTATCATATATCACAACATTGCCATCAGTTTGAATTCTTAAATAACAACCGATACCTTCTATACTTATTTGCCAAAATATAATATTACCTTTGTAAAGCACAAGGTTGCAATTCAAGTGCAATAATAATATGAATTGATGATTACTTGATTCTAAAAACTCTCCACTTTGTATGTTAGAGAAGTATGAAGAATCATGAATACTTCTAATACATGAATGTCTCCATATACAATCCATATCATTAGAGAGTTTTTTATTAATACTTTTAGCATGATATGTAATATTATTAATAAAAGAGTAAAATTGCTCATCATTACCATTTTTAAAGACTAAACTAATAGTTTGTGTAATATATTCATTGACAACATAATTTATTATCTCAAGATCATTACTAATATAATGTATTAATAAATTTTCAAGAATTTGTTTTACTGTCCCACTATAATAATAAACTGCATGCTCAGGAAAAACAAGGCAAAGATCATCATAATAAGGTGGGGGTTTTTCTTTAAATAAAAATGTTATTAAAACTTGAATTCCATTATATGTATATTCAAGTGACTTTCCAGCATATAATTTAGCATGAGGATTCATTATATCAAGATTATCAATTGCTATAAGTAGTGCTTGTAAAATAGTATGTCTATAATGAAAAGGAAAAATTTTAGAGTTACTTCTTTCAACTCTTACTGATAGATGCTTTCCAATAAAAAATATTAATAAAATAAAAATAATAATTTTATAATATGCCATATAGAAAACTGGGGTAGCTACGATTTTATATATGTCCATTCTTTGGATTTTTGCTTGCTGATCAACCAAATGTATAGTAAATGTGGCTACTATGCAAAATGATGTTCTTCACATATAGCATATATAAATATGATACATAAGATAGTTTTATTTTGTCATATTATTATAAGTGTAACACACTCTATTTCTCCCTCTTTAAACCAACTGGAAAAGAGGCAATTATTTTATGAAAGAGATTTTAATGGTTATTTTATCCCCATTTATACCCTAAAGTTCCAAGAACCATGGTGATAGTATATTTAAATTTCATCCTATGATCAAGGCCAAGGCGGTGTTGGACGGATAGACGAGGTAAGCTGGCAAATTGGAAAGGAAAAATTTGTGGCTTATAATTTGGTATCGGAGCATGTGCTAAATAAATAAAAGAAATAGATTGAAAATAATTCATAAGGTTCAAAGATATACAGCCTATTTTGTTTTTCCAATCAATTAGAGGTTTTAAGATAGTGTAAGTTAAGTGTTTTTAAATTTAAATAGTATTAGGATGGATGACCAATTTACAATTATATCTATATTTTTTTGAGGAAAACATTTTTTATGGAGGAGTTCAAACAATTGTAGATAATAATAATTCAATTTTAGATGATACAATGTTTAAGATCTTTAATCTCAATCACATGTATGGCCAACTCCATAAACATAATATAGGGGGATGGTCCAAACTTGAGTTGATCTCAACTCGTGAGTTCAATTTAGCTCAAATTAATGCCAATCAACATAGTTAACCATAAATTTACAAGGAAATGTCATATCACAAAAATATTATTCTTTGGCAAATTTAAAATTCATGAATTAAAGTGTTAATAGTTTGGAGAAATTTATATTTTTTGAATCTATTCATAGAGAAAACTTCTAATATCTAGTGCAAGCTATACAATAAAATATTGATTGAATAGTTTTTCAAATTAGAAATTTATCCAAACCCGTATAATTACTATTTTCTATTGCCACAATGTTTTGGTTAAAAGGAGCTGTTTTGGTTATATAATAAATTTAAATAAAAATGGTTATATTAAGATTTACTACAAACCTGAAAGTATATTTTGACATTTCAACAATTAATCACCATACATCAGGCTATAAACATATAGATAATTCAAAACACTTATTCTTTCACTGATTCTTTAGTTGCTATCCTAATTTCTTCTTTTCTTTAAGATTTAAAAACCCAGAATGAAATTGCATTGGTGTTCATGTGGTATCATCAAATCATTTATATGCAATAACCTCTTGATCTTCTCAATAATGGAGATGGATATAATGCACATGATTTTCACCTTTTACCCTATTGTAATTTACAATATGATAACTATGGAGTGGAGCCTAAATTTTAGAGCCTTGATCCACTAAAAAAAGGGATAAATCTAAACTCCTAAACATATAGCTAAGAAATGAAAGAATTAAAACATAGAACAACTCACAACCAAAGATTGAAAGAGTAGAAGCATGAAGCAATATCAAAGAGCATCCAATATTCTAATGCCAAAAGTAGTATATGAAACAGAGTTAAATAAAATTTAATGCTATTTTAGCATATTAGTGGTTTAATAAGAGGACATGAGTACTCCACCAGATAACATGGTATAAAACTTAAGCTTAAACCCAAACCAGATAAAGAATAATGATAAAGATGATTAGCAAGGAGCTAAATGATATCTTTGGTTCCATATTTCTCGTAAAGGTTTGCAAGTTGATTTTGACAAATTTATGGCTGTTCTAAAGCTCTTTATTCCGAAATGTGTGAATAATGTGCAATGCTTCCTAGGCAAAGTACAATATCTCAATCGTTTTATAGATTATCTTTCTGATCGCATTGCACCGTTGCGAGCGTTGTTAATTAATTGTCCCCACCCCTATTATATATTTGGAACCCCTCCCCCCTGAATCTTCAATAGTAAATTGGTTTTTGATATTGAATTTTTAAACTCATTTTCTTATTAATCTAAATTGTTATACAAATCCAATATCTTTCATCACAATCATTGATTTTTTATTTTTTGTGAGAATTGATTGTATGAATATTGATTGAAGCACTATCATCAAACCTTATTTTTTGTCCAATAACCTAAATTTTGAAGCAACTAACATTTAAGCAAAATGTAATTCTAATAGACCACTAATTTAATACTAAGTGACAACATCAAATCAAAAACCACACTATAGAGATCACCTCCAATGTTCTTATCTTCCACCTTAGGTTTATACAATAAAAGTTGGAATGGGCTACATATTTTCTCTCCGACAGAGAAGCGCCAGATCAAGCAGAATGTAGAAGCGGCTGGGGATGTGGAACAGGCTGAAGAAGCTGTTGCAATCGCCGGTGGTGATACAGAGAAGCTGCTGGATTCCTTTAGGTGGTACGTCTATATCCAGGTATTCCAAAGTTCCTGGAGGATTTAGACAAACGGTTCATCCAGTACAACACCAGGAGAGTTGCAGTCAAGAAGCAGAAGTTGGAGTTGGAGTTGCAAATGGTCTCCATGCAATTGGGATCTGTCGAATCTCTTGCCCCCTTATAGACGACAAGTCTAGCCTCGGCCGGGTAAACTCAACAAGGGTGGAGAGGAAGCAGCTGGAACGCAGCGAGGAATTCGACCACATGGGCTTTCCTGATCTTCCTTTCTCTCGTCTCTTTGCCGAGAACAAGGAAGCTTTTGTAAGTTATTGGTGCAGCGAGTACGACCTGAAGAAGGACTCATACGCACGACAGGTCCGCTTTCTCCTCACCTACGCCAAGGCAATTGCACGCGCACGGAATGTGCCCATACAAATCACAGTGGTCAATTCGCTGTCAGGCGAAACAGCATTGTCGCTTGGTCAGTATTACAGAATCCCGGATGGATTCCAGATCGAACGCCGTGGAGCAGAAGACTGAGAACTCACGATCTCTTTTGAAAGTAGAAGACGCTCGAGGGCAGTTCGTGGTCACAGGCAATTTCCTGTTTCTGGACCGAAGTAAGTATGAGGGAAGGAGCGAGATGTACGGTTTCGTTGGGACTGGACTCAGGGTGCAGTGTGTGTATCAAGCACACGAGTAACCTTAGACAGTAGACGGACCTTTGCTTCCGTAGGCGGACGGGGACTACTCTCCTGGCGATCTTTTTACCATCAACATGGACATGCCCGCTGTCCAGTGGATAGGGGCAACCCTTGACAGGCAAATATTGGAAGAAGGAGGACTCAGAGCTGCGGGCAGCGTTTCCAGGGATCCTTTTTCTCGTCACAATCTCGAGCTGAAAGCCAGCAGCGGCTACTCTATAGGCTGACAGTTTTTAGAAATTTCAGTGCAAAGCCGAATGGATGAGAAGATGACGGTTGCCGTGACAGGAACTGCACTACACACAGAGACTAGTCTGGCTTTCAGAGTTTCATGGAGAGGCCAGGACTGGTGGCTGAAGGTTGGGCCAGACGTGCAACGCCGCTCCAGACATTTGGATGTGGGAGAGATGGTTTCAGACGGAACGGGATATGTTTTTCAGAGCTCAATTCGGAGAGACAGGTTCTTTTCCGGTGATGGTGGAGGCTCAAGGCTTGCAAAACAGGCCAGCGATGCTTGTCAAGGATGTGGGGGAGAGGAAAGACTTGCTCTTTTGCTGCCTGGAAATTCTCAACGAAAATTCGCTGCCGTGGAGCAAGGCTGCGGAGAGCAAGGACGAGTCCTCGAACTCAGGCAAAAGTACCTGCCTGGTGGCAAAAAGCAGTGGTCACCTCTACGAGCCTTTGCTTGCGCACCTCAAATGGTATGTATGGTTTTCTTTTGTCTCTGCTCTCACTAATTCTGGCAGGGCTGGGCATCCCTTGATCACAGATAACACACTCAACTTGTCTCTTCACACTAAAGTGGATATTCTTCAGCCTCTCATCTGCCGAAAGTATCAGATTCAACGGTTATTCAGATTCAGTTTACAGGATGACAACGGTACTTTTCTCATTCAGAAGAGTGGAGCCAGAGCACAGTGAAACCACCATCAACTCCAGCAATGGTTTGTGGTTTTACCTGCAGCCCCTCTCTCTCAAATCTCAGCCTCTCTTTTGTGTTTGGCTCTAGTTGTTTGCAAGTATCAAAAGTAGAGTTACTGTTGTAATTAATACTAGCAAGGAATCCAAGTTGGCCGGCCTAAATAAGTATTTAAAGATGGAATAGAAGTTTAGCCATCATAAAAAAAAAGAAAGAAGAGGCACACATATAATATATGTATTAAATAATATATTAACTATAATAATATAATATACAAACCGTTTATTTAAGATTGAATTTGATTCATCCATAAGTAATAGCTTAGAAGATAATCTTACTGACACTCTTCAAGAAGTTTGGATTATTTTAATAATTATATGGAATAGTAAAATGAAAACATTATGGAGTGATAGCAGTTTTCACCTAAGGAGCTTATAGTGGTTTCATGGTTTGTTATCTTGATTTAGATTATACTATTTTTATTAATATTTCACTAAAAAATTCAATAAAAATTATTTTAAATAGGCAATGTCATGCACACATAAAAAGAAACTTATAAACTTAAAATTAAATTTATGTATACTCTTATTTCCTTCTAGCAAGTTTTCTCCAGATGCTTCATTTTGTCTTTGAGAAATGCCATGCTTGTGGTGAGCTTGCTCATTGGTCCTAGCAAAGCAAGAAGTTCAACCATTGTGTTCTTGCAACAACTAGCTTGCTGAGCATTGGGGCCATTTGGCTGGCTTTGAGAGGCTAGAAGTTCTTTATAGCTGACTGAAGCGCAAGAGTTCCTTTGGGATTCCAATCATCTCCCATTTCCAGAAAAAGTGTTGAATATTCATCCCTGTCCCTATTTTTGTCATGTCATGGAACAGTAAACTTACCGCATTGTTTCCTGCAACAAAGTCCAGGGACAAAGCAGTAAGTCCAATCAGCATAGAAACTAAAAACCAAGTGTCTCATCCTCACCATCAATTGCTTAGATCACTTGTGGGAGATGTAGTGATGGTGGTGAGGGAGAAGCCACAAAGAGTGCTCTCCAAAGTAATCCATAGTATATTACGAATGTACTTCTTAGAGAGTTAAGGAAAAAGAAAAAAGAAGTGCATAAAACAATTAATAATTACTACAGTTGAGAAACCACAAGAAAGATGTAATGCTAGCAAAAGCAATGTGAATCTCGAGAGATGCAAATGCTAGTGTGGAGCTTGAGCAATTATCCTATGTGGCTGTTGACAAATCACATATAAAGTAAATTCATTTTCTGTTTCAGTTTCAAGAATAATTTATATCCTAAGCCTAGACATAAGAATCAAACAATGAGTCCTAGATGTGAGAAAATGTTACCTGGAAGAATTTGGAGGAACAACTAGCAACTTGATTGGCAGTACATGAAACTCAGCCTTGAGAATGTCCCTACAAAGCCATTAGAACTTTGCAACAAGAGGACTAAAGTTATGGCTCTTACTTTCTCTCTAGGAGTGCATCTTTCTCACTGCTAATTCGCTGAAACAATTGGACTTTGTTTATCTAGCCCTGTAAATTAGTAAATCTGCTCCACAGTGCTTGATATGATATAAAATCTTACCACTTTCATATAATATAAGGTTTAGTAGGGTACAAGTTGAACTTAAATTTAAGATAATTATCCTGAAAAACATATTCAAAACAATTTTATTTGTAAAAGTTTCTATTCAGAATTTTTTGAGAATTCTTATAAAAAGAAATTATAACTATAACTATTATTGGTTTGCTTAAGCAAACCTGTAAGAGGACTGAGATGGTAGTGGATATACCTAGAATATCCTTGAATATTTTAGGATATTCTACGATCTAACGGTTCTTATTCATTTAGATTAATCTTGTATTTATAATTTATAAACATGTTTATAATTTATAAACTTTCTTAAACCCTTTCTAGTATAATCTCTTTTATTCTATCATCTAATGGTTGATATGAAATAAGATTAATCTTGTGTTTATAAATTACAGACATGCTTATAATTATAAACTTTATTTGATCAATTAGATTAATAAGTAATAATAAATTACTATTAAGAAAACCAAGAATTTCTACATTGCTCAAACCCTACTAATTAGAAGTGGAAGAATTAAACACATATTCATATAACACATTAAACAGTAATTCTACTTTTCCACAATGCAATGTTAGCAATCCCAATGCTAAAAATGTAATATTGCTTTTGGAAATCATTAAGAACTGCATTTTATATTTTGGCTTCAATGTTAACCTTCTTACACAATAAATATTTAAACTGATAAAATATATATTTTTATAAATAACTATCCATCTATCTATTAATTTCAAAATTTATAAAAATATAAATTTTCAAAGGATTTTAAGAAAAGAAAATTAAAATAGGTTGAAATCACTGAATGATGTACACTTAAATTTTCTGTTTAACAAGAAATTTTAATAAATTTCATAACTACTATGTCTTTATATTAATTCTATGGAAATTCAACCAAAAATGTTTTCAATTCTGTAATTTTAATAATCTTTTATAATTGTTATGGAAGAAGCAACTACTCTTCCAATTACAGTTGCTTCTTCCATAACAATTATAAAAGCTTATTCCATCTTGCAACACCTCAAGCTTATTCCAGCTTGCATCTTCTTCCAATTACAAAGCAAGAGTATCACTGTAGGAAGACACTTCGAAAGAGACTCTTTGTACAAGTATCTCACAAAGCCTTCTACATGTGTTGCAGAAGAACCAATTTGGTCTTCCACAATTCTCTTGGAAGAATCTCAATGCTCCCCTACTCTTTTCCTCATTTCTTCATCACCAAGAACTCTCAAGACCTTGGAAGCACTCATCACTCACTGGATAAGCCTGGTAGAAGCCACCCTGGTTTGCTTCTACTAGCCTCAACCCAATTCCCATCCACCACCAAGAGCTTGCATTTTATGTTTTTCTTGGCTTGTCTTGGCCATCCTAGCATTGAAATGCCCCTGCAAATCCCCTCCAAGACCTAATTCCATCCACACATCCTGGATGAAGAGCCTTTAGAAAAGCTTGTACTTGATGAAACTTCCAAACAAGATCTACAATATTGAGTTTGGAGGTTTCCCAACAAGCCACTTAAAACAAGTGGTGTCTTGTTTCCAAAAACTTGCAACACCTGGAGCCACCACCTTGCAATACTCATCACAATCTCCTCTTTGGCTGAGGAACCTGTTGGGGAGCAATGGCCCCATGTTGATGCATCGATGGTTCATGGCCTTCTAGAGTGCTTGGAATTATACCAGCTCAAGTTCCTCAAAAGAATTTGCTATGATCTAAGTATCATCTTGCAAGATCACGCACCTTGCAATTTTCCACTTATATTCAGGATCCATAGTGGTCATCCCTTTATGGTATAAGAAGTGATTAAGCTGAAAGAGGAACCAATTGTAAGCAACTAAAAGGAATGACTTGAAAGATTATTTAGAGTTTTGCAAGATTTAGTTTTGTTATTAACAATAATCTATAATAATAGGAGCGCCAATCTTTTTTGGTAGCTGTCAAATGGAGGGGTAGTAGTCAAAAAAGTTATTTCTTTAATTATAAGGTTTTGTCTTAGCCAATAGCTGTCTGACACAATTTGCATGCCCATTGGCTATTGTGAGAGAAGAGGGAAATTTATGTGTCATGGATGCATGGGCAAAAATCAAATTGGCCTTAATTCCACTCCCACTAAATAGGGCCACTCCCTTAATCCTCAATTCTCAATTGGGATCCCTTTCAATCTCTTAAGGGTATGCAATGAGTTACCATGGTGTGGAGTGAAGGTTAGGGCTCTTGATTTAGGTATTGAAGATTGATGATGTTCTGTGGATTTATAAATGAATTCATGAATTTAAAACTTGAACAGATATACATTGAGGTACTAGCTCTATAATAAGAGTGCTAAATAAAGCTAGTGATCACATGCTTATATTAATCTCCATAAAAACTTAAGATTAGTGTTTGAACTATTGGGCATTGCTTGGTAGTGGGACAGTAAGATTGGCAGCTCCAGCCAAAATAATGTCCAATCTTAAGTGAGCACTATTGTGCTTGCTTTTCCCAATTGCCTTTTTCTTTCTTTATCTAGCTGCTTGCCAAAGACCTTGGCATAAGGTTGTGCTTACATTCATACTCAAACAAAAAAAGATCATGGTAAAGATTGCTAGTACCAAATTTGATGATCTCGTAATAAATATATTGTAGAGTTTTATATCAAACTAGAAGGCAAAACTGTAGTTAGTACTGAAGCTTAACCTCAAAACCCAAGCACAGAAAGAAATTTATGACTTAGGAAATATTTGAATTAGTAATAAATACTTATTTATATAACTTAATAAACAGATATTAACCAAATAATAATTAAGCTAGATTCTTAGGTTCATAAAAAATACAGTTTTCTTTAATAGTGTCATATACTACAACATGGTCAGTATTTTCTACACATAAAGCATTTCTTTAAATTTATCTTTCCACACAACATTGCCATCAGTTTGAATTCTTAAATAACAACCAATACATTCTATAACTATTTGCCAAAATATAATCTTACCTTTGTAAAGCATAAGGTTACAATTCAAGTGCAACAATAATATGAATTGATGATTACTTGATTTTAAAAACTCTCCACTTTGTATGTTAGAGAACCATGAATACTTCTAATACATGAATGTCTCCATATACAATCCATATCATCATAAAGTTTTTTATTAATACTTTTAGTATGATATATAATATTAATAATAAAAGAGTGTGAGGGCCAAGTGTACGGCTACGATGCCGTATACTAATATTAGCGTAGTGGGATTTTGGTAGCTATCGGATTGGTTTCAATCCGGACCACTCGCTCCTGTATATAAGCTAGGGTTTTTGGGCTAATTGATATGCACATTTCTGTATTCCCTTTCCATATTCCATGCACTCACATTGGTGGAAGTGAGGGGCACCTTTGATTGTCCCTGGGGAGTGCTTGGATTTGGGATTTCGATTTAGATCTAGCTTTTGCATCATTTAGATCTAGCTTTTTCCATTTCCTTTTTTTTATTCTTTCCTTTCAGGATTTTGGTTTAGATCTAGCTTTTTGCATTGTCTAGATCTACCATTTCTTTCCAGCTTTTTGTCATTTCTCTTCTTTTGCTCTTTCTTTTTCGTTTATCTTCATGGCCGATCAGCAATCTCCTCCTTTGACTCTAGAGTAGCAGTTGGTTCAATTGCTTGATGCTATGCGCTTGCAATTGAACAACCAAACTCAATTGATGGTGGCATTCACGGCACGTGGTCCAACTCCTCCTACTCTTGGTGCCAATCCTCGCGTTTGGCCGAAGTTCTTTCGTGGGAATCCTGGGGATGATGTGTACCATTGGTTCGATCACTTCACAATGATTGCCACATATCATTCTTGGGATGATGCTCGACGTTTGCGTGAGTTTCCCACGTGTTTCCAAAGGACGGCATTGCAGTGGTACAATGGATTAAGGGCGGCCACTCGTGGGGATTGGAGTGTTCTTCCGGACGTCTTCAAACACGCCTTCGGACATGCCGATGATTGTGACAATGCCTTCCAACAATTGCATCATCTTCACCAAGGGCCATCTGAGTCGGTGATGCAATTTGGCGTTCGTTTCTAAAGTCTTTTGCTTCGTGCGGAACCCAATATGTTGGAGCGGATCAAGCTAGGAATGTTGTGGCCAGCACTTCGTCAAGATCTTGTCGGCCTTGTGCATGCACTTGCTCCTGCCACCCTTGACGATGCTCTTCGCTTGGCACAACGTTATGAGACGTCGCCTCTTCCACTTCTCGCTGCACGTCCTTCAGCTCCACTTTCTATGAGTGATGGTCCTATTCCAATGGAGGTTGATGCTGCTGCTGCTCGAGTTCACGGACAAGGGCGAGGATGTGGTCGTGGCCGTGATGTTCATTGCTGGGCGTGTGATGAAGTTGGTCATACTTATTGACGTTGTCGACGCTTTCCAGATTGGCGACCTCCATTTCCTGGATGGAGACCTTGGCATCAGCAACGTCCCGATGGTGCTACTGCGGTGAAAGGTTTGGATACCGAGGTGCATCCGGGAAACGAGGAATCGCGCGAGTAACGGAGGGACCTTGCGCGAATAAGTTAGTGACCCCTCCATCTTTCTTTCGAGAGTATCATCAAGGGGTTCACTTGGCATCGGTTCATCCAGTGTTTACTTTCCAAGCTCGTTTTTATAACAAGAGGTCTTCTATTCTTCTCTCCGTGTTGGTTGATACAGGTTCGAGTTTATCTTCTATTGCTAGACCTGTTGCCACACGTTGTTGTCTACACTTGCGTCGTGCAGCGGATTCAGTTTTTATTCTTTATGGCAACGGCCGTACACATGCATATGCACGAAATGAGGCGAACCTGGTTGTGCATGTGGGCGATCTCGAGCGTGAGTTGCAGTCATTGCGGGTGGTGCCAAGTTAAGCTTTTGACCTCATCCTTGGTATGGATTGGTTACAGCGCAATCATGCCAAGTGTGACTTTGAGGCTTCTCCCCCTTGTCTCATACTTCCTTATATTTCATCCATTCCTCTCACTTCTGTACCTCTTCGTCCCTCTACTTCTACCTCTGCTTTTATTACTTTTGTTTCCCCACTATTTGTTTCCATCTTGTTCTGTTCTTCCCTTTTCCGATCCCTCTGAAGATCTTTGTGTTGCAGCTGTTGACTAGCTCATGAAGGAGTATTCTAATCTCTTTGAATTTGACCTATCATCTGGGGCCAAGATTGCCACACATCATCCGATTCTAACCAGGGATGCTCGTCCCATCAAGGTTCTGGTTCGTCGTTGGTCACCCAAGGAGATCAAGATTTTACGTGCAAACATCAAGGAGATGTTGGAGAAGGGTGTTATTCGGACGTCACGGAGTCCTTGGGCATGTGAACCTCATCTTGTGACGAAGCCTGATGGGAGTATTCATTTCTGCATCGACTATCGTCCTTTAAATGAAGTGACGATCCCAGATGTGTACCCTCTTCCTCACACGGCTGATCTTTTGGATTGTCTAGGGCGAAGTCGTTGGTTCACCAAGCTCGATCTTGCTTCTAGGTACTGGCAAGTACCGATGGCCGAAGAAGATATTCCTAAGACTGCTTTTTGTACACCATTTGGTTTGTACGAGTTTTTAGTGATGCCGTTTGGTTTGAACAATGCTCCAGCAACTTTCCAGTGGATGATGGACGAGGTTCTTTGTGATATGCCAGAGGTGACTGCTGACTTCATTGATGATGTCTTGATTCACTCGGAGGGGACGTGGGAAGAGCATATTCATGATGTGTGTAAAGTGTTGGATCAGCTACGGGACGTTGGTTTAAAGCTGAAGCGGTCGAAGTGCGTGTTTGGGTCCAAGGACACAACTTATCTTGGGTACCGTATTTCTCGTGAAGGTTTGCAAGTTGATCTTGACAAACTTATAGCCATTCTAAAGTTCCCTACTCCGAAGTGTGTGAATGATGTGCAGCGCTTCTTGGGCAAGGTGCAGTATCTCGGTCGTTTTGTGGATCATCTTTCTGATTGCACTGCACCATTGCGAACGTTGCTGAAGTCATGAACGTCATCTTTCATTTGGTCTTCAGATTGTGAGCAGATGTTTGTGAATCTCAAAGAGTTGTTGATGACTACTCCAGTTTTGGCATATCTTGACTACACTCGACCTTTTATTTTGCGCGTAGATGCTTCTGATATTGGTTTTGGAGGTGTGTTGATGCAAGAAAGCCCGAGTGTGCCTGGTCAGCGTCATCCCATTGCATATATAAGCCGTACGTTACAACTAGCAGAAGTGAACTACTCCACGACAGAGAAGGAGTGTTTAGCGGCAGTTTGGGGTTTCGAGAAACTTCATGCATATCTACATGGTTCTCGGACGTTACTTGAAGGTGACCATGTTGCCATTACTTCATTATTGAAGCGGAAGAACCTGGTTGGACGCACTACTCGGTGGGCTTTGAAGCTTTAGATATATAATTTTGATGTTATTCATCGCCCAGGGAGTTCTATGGCTGATGTTGATGCCCTTTCTCGAGCTCCTCTTCCTTCTCCACTCTCTTCTCATGTTTCTGATGAGCCTGTTGTTCCAGCATCTGTGGATTTTCTAGACAAGGATTCTGTGCTGTCGGCGGTTGTTGTACTTGACATTCAGTGTCCACAAGGCATAGAGCAAGATCTACCTTCTCTTGATAAGGTTCGTGAGGCTCAAAAGATTGAGCCGTGGATTCGAAGGCTTCGAGATGCATTTGAGAATCCTGCATCACTTGCTGATGACTTGCCTTTTCGGCATTTACATTCTCAATATCGTCTTGTAGATGGCCTTCTTTATTTTGTGGGGACGGATCTTGATGATCCTCTATGACTAGTGGTGCCTTCTATCTTTATTCCATGGTTTCTCCATGCCTATCATGATTCTCCTATTCTAGGTGGGCATCTGGGACATCGTCGTGTGACCGAGAAGCTACGTAGGTCTTTCTATTGGCCGGAGATGCGACGTGATGTTATCCGGTATGTGCGTAGCTGCGTTTGGTGCCAAGCTTGTAATACTCCCCCTTGTGTTGCGGAAGGACGGTTGGAGTCAATTACAATTTCCCGTCCATTTAAGTTGGTGGCGTTTGATCTTATGGGACCTTTTCCACAGTCAACTACTGGCAATGAGTATGTTATTATTGCTTCTGACTACTTAACTCGTTGGGTGGAAGTTGGTGCTCTTGCTAGCACCTCTGCAATTGCTGTTGGATACTTCCTCCTCAATTGAGTGGTGCTCCAGCATTCTTGTCCAGAGCGGATTCTTTCAGATAATGGTCTTGCATTTATGGCTGAGGTATTTCATGTTCTGACGTCTCGGTTGGGGATACGTCACACTTTTATGAGTGCTTATCATCCACAATCAGACGGTCTAGTGGAACAGCTTGTTCAGACATTCAAAGGGATGATTGTGAAGTATATGAACTTTCAGCATTCGAATTAGGATGGTTATTTGCCGTCTCTTCGGTATGCTTATGTCACAGGGGTGTAGAGTTCTGTTGGTGCTTCACCATGTAAACTTTTATATGGTCATGATCCAATATTACCAACGAAGCTGGGTTTACCTTCGCGATTGCCATGAGCTCCTGATACTAGGTCATGGGATCAATATTTGACGAACATTCTTCCACTTGTCCGAGCAGAGTCTACTGAACACTTAGACCACGTACAAGTGGGACAACAACGGCGCTACAACTCCCATCATCGTCCATCTACAAAGTACAAAATGGATGATTTGGTGTTAGTCCATTTTCCCCATCTTACGGTACGTGGTTTATCTAAGGGGCTCCTTGCGCAGTGGAAAGGACCGTATCGAGTGTTGCAGCAAGTTGGACCGCAAGTTTATAAGGTTCGGCATGACGTCCAGCAGGCCGATCCTCCAGAGATTGTGCATGTGCAGCGGTCGAAACACTTCATACAAAGGGATCAGGAGTAGTTAATACCATCTATAGATCCGCCAATGCCTCCTCCTGACGTTCCTCCAGATCCTGGCCTATCTACAAGAGAACCCTGATGGCCTTCCATTATTCCGAGAGGAGGGGATGATGTGAGGGCCAAGTGTACAACTATGATGCCATATACAAATATTAGCGTAGTGGGATTTTAATAGCCGTCGGATTGGTTTCAATCCGAACCACTCACTCCTGTATATAAGCTAGGGTTTTTGGGCTAATTGATATGCACATTTCTGTATTCCCTTTCCATATTCCATACACTCATAAGAGTAAATTTTCTTATCATTACTATTTTTAAAGACTAAACTAATAGTGTATGTAATATATTCATTGACAACCTCAAGATCATTACTAACATACTGTAATAATAATTTTTTTTTACTGTTCCACTATAGTAATAAACTGCATGCTCAGGAAAAACAAGGCAAAGATCATCATAATAAGATTGGGTTTTTCTTTAAATAAAAAAGTTATTAAAACTTGAATTTCATTATATGTATATTCAAGTGACTTTTCAGCATACAATTTAGCACAAGGATTCTCTTACTGATAGAAGCTTCCAATATAAAAGATTGATACAATATAAAACTTCATTCTATAATATACCATATAGAAAACTGGGTAGCTACGATTTTATTCATGTTCATTCTTTGGATTTTTACTTGCCGATAAACCAAATGTACAGTAAATGTGGCTACTATGCAAAATGATGTTCTTTATATATAGCATATGCAAATACAATATATAAAGATAGTTTTATTTTATCATATTATTATAAATACCAAAAAAGAATAGCTTGAGAGTAGTTTTCAAAGGTATAATGCACCTTCTTTCCAATCAATTAAAGGTTTTGAGATAATAAAAGTTAAATGTTTTTTAATTTAAATAGTATTAGGATAGATAACCATGTTTTGAGGAAGACATTTTTTTTGGAGGAGTTCAATCTATTGTAGATAATAATAATTCAATTTAGATGATACAACATTTAAGATCTTTAATGATTATTGCCCCAATTGCATGTATGACCAGTTCCATAAGCATGATGTAGTTGATAAAGGGAGAGGTCATTTTTTTATTGGTGAGGATTGCATGTGCAAATATATTTATTAGTCATCTTGCATTTTTCATTTCTTATAGCTTAACTAGTCTCGTGTACACATCATCTCCACATTCAAGCATGCCCATTGTCACAATGGAAGTTAGTGAATACTAAGTTGAGCTAAATATAATATATAAAGATATTTAAAGTTGAGCTACATTAGCTCCATACACTAAGGTCTTCAACACTATTATTAGCTTCTATTCTACCATGACTACAATAGTAGAAATAAATTTGAAAATGAATATAAATAAATTTGTGTAATGGTTAACTTTAGGTCATCTTTGGATATGATCCCAGATTAGATAATTTACTCTTAGGTTTAACTATACATTTAAACCCTTTTAAATTAAGGTGAAAGTTTTCAAACTTTATAATTGTAAACCCTAGTGATATAATTTCTGTAGTTGCACTTGTGGTTATATAGTTTTGATCCTGCAAATTTAGATTTGCAAATCCTTTACTAATAGTTTTAGATTTGTGAATGAACTATATCTACAGAATGTACAGATTTTTTTGAATATGATAGTGTTATTTTTGCATCTAGTTTTGCAATTTAGCATTATACCATGCTAGCTAGTGGAGTACTTATATAATCACATTAGACCATTAATATGTTGAAATAACATTAAACTCCATTTGGCTTTATTTTGTATGTTGATATTGGTGTTGGGATGTTAAATATTCTATGACTATTTTAATGTCTCTTTGTGCTCCCACTTTTTTACTCTAGATTTGTATATTTGAAAGTTTTTCCATGCTCCAATTCCTTCATTCTTTAGCTTTATACTTGGAAATTTAGTTTTATCCCTTTGTTCAGTGGTTTAAGGCTTTAAAATTTGGGTTTTATTCCATTACTCTTAGCTCATGTGTCAAAGGGTTAAGGTTGCACTCTGTGGTTATCTTATGGTAAAACATCATAGGGTAAAGGGTGAAAACTATTTTTTATTAAAGTTTTATTAAATTTATTAAATATATATGACATTTAAATTTTATCTCAAACTACACTAAATATGCTATGAGAAAGTAGAAATAATTGAATACATATAATTATATACAGTTATATATAATTATATACAATACAATTATATACAATATATACAATACACATATAACAATAATTTTACTTCTCCATAATATAGTGTTAATAATACTAAATACTAAACATGTAATATTTCTCCTAGAAGTTGTTAAATATTACACTTCATATTTTAGCTTCAATGTTAACCTTTTTACACAATAAACATTTAGACTAAAAAAATATGTTCTCATAAATAGATAATTAGCTTCAAAGTTATAAAAAATAAAAAAGTTCAAAGGCTTTTGGAAAAAGACAATTAAAGAAGGTTAAAACCTTTTTTTATATATATTTAAATCACTTAGTAATGCACATCAAAATTTTCTGTTTAACAACCATTTCCAATACACTATTTAACTACTAGTCTTTAAATCCTAATTCAACCATAAAAGGTATTATTTTAATTTTTTAATAAAAGCTAATTAAATATATTAAATTTTATAACATAGACTAGTTTTTTAAAGCCAAGAGGCATGTGAATGATAGATGTTTTATCTTGGGGACAGTTGGCATCTTGGAACAATATGCTTATAAATTGCATTTCAAATGCTAAATAAATATAATCCAAGTTTTATTTACTTAGTTGTTAGAAAAATATTATCAATGTAGAAAGACATTACGAAAGAGACTCTCCGTACAGGTATCTCACGAAGCCTTCCACATGTGTCGTAGTAGAACCGCTTTGGTTTTTCACGGCTCTCCTGGCAGAATCTCGAAGCTCCCCTGCTCTTTTCCTCAGTCCTTCATCACCAAGAACTCTCGAGACCTTGGAAGCAATCACGTCGCTCGTTGGACAAGCCTGATAGCGGCCACTCTGGTTTGCTTCCACTAGCCTCAACCCGATTCCCATCCCCACGAAGAGCTCGCAGTTTATGTTTTGTTCGGCTTGTCTTGGCCATCCCAGCATTGGAACGCCTCCGCAAATCCCCTCCAAGACTGAGTTCCATCCACAGTGCGTCAAGAATCCACCTGTGGATTCGTGCGACAAAACTTCCACTTGAGGAGCCCAGCTTATGACCAGTCCGGTCGAGCTCGTTCTCTCCTTGAACGATTCCAATTCCTCGATCTCGAGTCCTTCCACACATCCTGGACGAAAAGCCCATAGAAAAGCCTGCACAAAATCGATGCAAAATTGCGTTTTTTCTGGACAAAATGGAGATTTGACAGGAGTACCTGCTTGGACGATTCCAGGCCTCTAGAGAGTTCCTCAAACTCTGGAAGTGTGAGCTTGATGACACTTCCAAACGAGATGTACAGTACCGAGTTTGGAGCTTTCCCAGCGAGCCACTTAAGGCAAGTGGTGTCTTGTTTCCAGAAACTTGCGACACCTGGAGCCACCACCTTGCGATGCTCGTCATAATCTCCTCTTTCGCCGAAGAACCCGTCGGGGAGCAATGGCCCCACGCCGATGCACCGCTGGTTCATGGCCTTCCGGAGTGCCTGGAATCCTGCCGGCTCGAGTTCCTCGAAAGAATTTGCTATGATCCAAGCATCGTCTCTCAAGATCACGCACCTTGCGATCTTCCGCTTGTATCCAGGATCCGTGGTGGTCATGATATTCCCTTCGTGGTACATGATCGGAAGTGACCAAGCCGGAAGAGGAGCCAGTCCCGGGACATAAGTTATGATCTTCTCCCAGTTCTCTCCTGGAAGAAGACGAAGCTAGGAGATTGTCGAGCAAGTCCACTAATGTTCTTACCAGTGACTGGAATATCACCATTCTCCAGGAGAAGTGGAACATGATAATCGACCGTGAGAGAAGCCAGCGAAGTCGTCCAAAATCCAGCTCTCGGAATGCCGAGTTTTTTGGCGACTACCTGAGTGAACACGAGCATACAGTCGGAAACGATACAACTTACCTTTGGTATCTCTTCTCGAGAGTGGAGCTTTGACAGCAGCTCCTCGAAAGGGCCTCCGAGCTCTTCGATCATCGCGAAGATCTTAGCAAATCCACCCGGGGACATCACACCCTCTTTCGGGAGCTCCAGCTCGAGGCGCTCGAAGTTAAAGTTGTTCTTCCAGTGCTCTGGGACCTCTGGATCTTTCCTTTGCCCCACTCCCAGAAACCCGTCGACGTGGATCGTCACGAACGTTACCAGGATCCCGTGGTGAGCGAGCTTGAGGCAGAAGTGAATGAGAGGATTAATGTGACCCTGCGAGAGGTAAGCCACCGCTACAATATGAGGCCTCCTGCAAGAAACTTTGAGCTCGTCGATCACCATGCTGGTTGAACGATCGCGAAAACACTGTCGCTGCGAGCCCCTCTTTCTCTGTCCTCAATGCAAGTTCCTCTGAAGTTGAATCCGCGAGTGGCACGACCTTCCCTGTCGTTTGTCGAGTAAATAACTACTTCATTGATTCCCGGTGTTCTACTGTAGAGAAGACCAGGTGTGAAACAATGGCTCGTTAGTCCAGAGTTTATAAAAAAAACCTGTTCTTTATCCTCGGCGATTAGCCATCATCTCTTTGCCAGCCACGAGAAAAAATGCGGTGTGCCTGGAAGAAAAAAAAACACAAGGATCACATACTTTGGTCTACCTACGAAGATTGTTTTACCGGAAAAACTTGAGCATTCGTTTCTTTGAATCCGCATCGATTTCTTCCACGCTGTCGAGAGCTGCGACCATATGCTCGATCCATCTTTCCGCTGCTCGCTCGGTCACTGGATACGGTCCATGGCGTCCGATCAAAGCAGGATGTCCTGTAAGTTTGGTCGTGAGAAAATTTTAAAAACTCAAATGAGAAATGCTAAAACAAAATGAGAACGATGGAAAAGTCAAGGAAGACGAAAGAAAGAGAGGAAGCGGAGAAGGAAAGAACAAGAGAACGACTCAGGAGAAGAAGAAATAAACGAGAAAAAAGGAGGAAAAAGAACGCATTGCATACCTTTGCGACGAGAATATAATGGAGGGCCTCCCATTCTCTGGATGAAAAACTCGTACTGGTTCTGGATGGCGGCGTCCTTGGAGGAATTCGCAAAGATCGAGCGGAACCACTCTTCGTCATCGGCGTAGACCCTGTGGATCCACCACCAAAATTGTCAAAGAGGAACTTCCTCTTGTCATCAATCATATCTAAGAGCTCTTAGCTAAGAACTTGGTGTGCTCTAAATGCTCTATAACTATGACTTTTCGCTAGGACTCCCCAAGAACATTGTGTGTCCAAAGTAAAACTCTTTAATCCACTAGCAGGAACTTTCCATCCTAAAAGCAATTGATCTCACGACAAGAAAACTAGTCGTGAGCTCATCGCACACTATCACTCTATCTCTCGTCTTGAAAGAACTAAACCTCTAGGAAGATTTTAGGACACTCACCTGTTGTAAAAATTCGTGGAGAGCTTGACGAAGGTCTCGTGTCCCAGCTTCTTGTAGAGATTGATCTCATCAATCTCGAATGCATCGTCTTGACTCACTCCACTCAACTCCGACGCTCGGTCTTGGAGCGACTGCATTGTGTGTGGATCTTGGAATAAAAAAATCTCACGAATCTACGATCAAAGAACACAAGCTTGACCCAAACGAAAGAATCGTGCTAGAACAAACCTTGGCCAAGAACTCCAAATCCTCCTCGTCTTCCTTCTTCTATTAAAGCTTTGCGTGAGGAATAGTAGTGTTGAAGAGATAGCGACAAGGAGCAAATGGATGCCCCACTACCAAAATGCTATACTCTTAAAGCCCTAAAAGGGAGAGAAGGGTCTCTATTGGAGGTAGCGCGATTAGATCATCGCAGGGATTTCTCTCTTCTTTGTCTCACATTTCTTAGCGAAGATCCAATCCAAATGGCGGCTGCTGCCACTGCCGCCGTCGCCGCCGCTGCCACTGGCCGCGAGAATCGCCGCGACCCGCATTTCGGATGCGGCCCAAGATCCCCCGCTTTGATCCAGCGCCAGCGCTACATCCACTGCCGATCGACGAGCGACGCGGGATCCAACTCCTCCTCCAGCGATGGCGCGCGATCAGGCTCGCGATTCCGGGGCCCCGTGTCTCTCTTCACGTTCCGGGAGGAGCCCTACGTGGAGAGCGGAGGAGGCGGCGGCGCCGGCCAGAATGGGCGGCGAGGTGGCGGCGGCGGCGGCGGCGGTGGCGGACCATCGCCGCCGGGGCGCCGCCGCGGTGGAATATTCGGCGCGTTCTTGCAGGGGTGGGAGGATCGCGTGACGGCCGATCCTCAGTTCCCGTTCAAGGTGGCGATGGAGGAGATCGTCGGCGTGGGCGCGAATGTGCTCGGGGACATGGCTTCCAGGCCGAATTTCGGGCTCAACGAGCTGGATTTCGTGTTCTCGACCATGGTGGTGGGATCGCTGCTGAATTTCACGCTCATGTATCTCCTCGCGCCGACTGGATCGAGCAGCGGCGGCGGCGCTCTGCCAGGGATCTTCTCCTCGTGCCCTCCCGGGCATATGTTCGAGTCGGGCAATTTCTCGCTCGCCGCCAGGGCTGGGACGTTCCTCTACAAAGGCGCGGTGTTTGCCGCGGTGGGATTCGCGGCGGGGCTGGTTGGAACCGCGCTGTCGTCGCTGCTGCTCGCCGCGAGGAAGAGGATGGATCCGAGCTTCCAGCCCCAGAACAAGGCGCCGCCGACGGTGCTCAACGCCGCGACGTGGGCGGCACACATGGGATTGAGCAGCAATCTCAGGTACCAGGCCGTGAATGGATTGGAATTCGGCCTCGCGGGGATGCTACCCCCGGTGCTGTTCAAGGCATCGGTGCTCGCGACCAGGACTGTGAATAATCTCCTCGGGGGATACACGTTTGTGGCGCTCGCGCGGCTCACTGGATCGCAGAAATCCGGCGCTCCCGCCGACCAGATGGAGGAGATCAAGAGCCACGAGCAGTGAGAGCGCGAGATCGTGGAGTGGAGCTGTGTAGATAGATGATAGATCAATGCCAGTTTTTGTTTGATCTATCTTGCGCAGAGCCGTGAAAAGAACTAGAACAAGAACAGTGTGTTTAGGGTTTTGGGGATTTGGCGCCTTGCCTCCGCGGCGCATGGCGGCCTTGGCGCTACGATATTTCGCAAGGATTTCCTGCCGGCAAGGTATGGAATCAGAGATTTTCTAGAAACCGGTGCCGTTCTGGCTGGAATCGAGGCGCCGATGAGAAATGCTGGCGGTATCGGATGCCAAGAACATCAATCCTTGGCCGGATGGAGGGAAATCTCTAGAGGCGGTGTCTTTCGACTACTCTCGCCTGCTCCGGCGATGCGGCAGCGACAGGGCTCTGGTGGAAGGCAGGAAAATCCATGCTCTTATAGCGCACAGCAGTGTGGATTCTCGGCGGCTCAGGCGTGACATCGTCGAGATGTATCTCAAGTGTGGGAGCTTGATCGAAGCACGGTCGGCTTTCCAAGAGCTTTGTTCTTCCAGCGACGACGTTGCTCTATGGACGGCGATGGTGGCGGCATTCTCTCATCACGGCCAGTTTGACGAATCCTTCCGGACTTTCCAATCCATGCTCCAGTCGGGGGTTTCGATCGACAAGATCACGCTTCTCACGGTCTTCAACGCTTGCACCAAGGGCGGGGCTTTGGAAGAAGGTAAAAGAGTTCGTGGTTACAGTGACGAGTGTGGCCTTTCAGCTGACACCGCCGTGGCAACCGCCATCGTCAACTTCTATGGGAAATGCCGGGAGCTTGACAACGCCATCGCGGTTTTCGACGAGATCGAGGCGGCGAGAAACGTGGTGACTTGGACAGTCATGGTGGCGGCTTATGTCCAAGCGGGGCATCACAAGGAAGCGTTTGGTTGCCTTCGGAGAATGCAGCTGGAAGGCATTTCGCCGAACGAGTTTACGTTCGTGAATGCTCTCGGGTCTTGCGGCTGCGGTGACGATCTAGCTCGAGGAAGAACTCTTCATGGTTGGATCAGTGAGGGAGGTATGGATTTGGATTCCAATTCGGTGCTGGCAAATGCTCTCGTGAGTATGTACAGCAGGTGTGGTGGTGTCGAAGAAGCTGCCAAGGTTTTCGAAGCCGTGGGAAGTGGGACTCGGGACGTGATCATGTGGACGTCAATGGTTGCTGCTTACGCTCAGTGTGGATTCTCCGATACGGCCTTTCGGCTGTTCCAGAAGATGCTGCTGGAAGGAATTCGGCCTGACAAGATCAGTTTCATCACCATTCTGGGCTCGCTGATGCGTGATCGAGCTAAACTGGTTCACGACTTGGTATGCGAGTGTTGCTTTGACACCGACGTGGCAGTAGGGACAGCTCTGGTTGAGATGTTTTCCAGAGCTGGAAAATTGTCGTCCGCCTGGGATGCCTTCGACAGTATATCTCACCCGGTGGTTGCATCTTGGAGTGCTCTGATTTCAGCTATGGTGGAACATGGTTACTACTCAGTGGCATTCGTTGTCTTCCAAGGGATGCTGCTGGAAGGCGTAACAGCGGATAAGATAGCGCTGATCACGATTCTCGGTGCATGCAAGAGCTCGAGTTTTCTTCCAGCCGGTAAGCTCGTTCATAACTTTATTTCTTCGTCTGGTTTTGAACTTGATCTCGTAGTCCGAAATGCACTAATTGATATGTATGGGAGCTGCAGGGACTTGAAAACTGCTCGTGATATATTTGGTCAGCTTGTACCATATGAAGACGCTGTTTCGTGGAACTCAATGATAGCAGCCTGTGCTGAATCCGGACAGCATAACGAGGCCATACTACTCTTCTACCAAATGCAACTCCAGGGTATGGCTCCAGACAGGGTTACGTTCATTTCGGTCCTAAACAGCTTTTCTTTTTCGAAGCAGGGAAAAGGACTTCCGCATCTCAACAACATTCATGAACTCGTGCAAGCCGTTGGGCTTCATGTGAATCCGGAAGTAGAAGGCTGCTTGTTTCGGATGTTCGCGAGCTGCGGATTTCTGGACGACGCTGCCAAAAGCTGTCCGAATATTTCCCAGCGGGATGTTTCTAGTTGGAACACGTTGCTGGGAGCGCTTATAGAGCGCGGACAAGTTGGAGTAGCCATCCAGAGATTTCAAGAGATGCAGCTCAACGGTGGCAAACCAAACAGTATGACTTTAGTTTTAATTTTGAATCTATGCGCTAAAGGTGGCTTGCTACAGCTTGGACGCGCTATCCACTGCTGGATTTGCGACTGCTGTGGACACTTGGAGGATGAGCTTGTTCGTGCTTCAATCATCCGGATGTACGGGAAATGTGGAGCTGTCGAAGATGCTCAAGCAGTTTTTCGGGCCGGAGAGGAAACATTCGTGTCGTGGAACGCACTTGTTGCAGCGTTCGCAGACAGTGGGATGGCTGAGAAGTCATTGCGTTCTCTTCACTCGACGCAGCTGGAGGGGTTTCAGGCGGATGAAATAACACTTGCGAGCATCCTTAACGCCTGCGAGAGTCCGCAGGATCTAAAGTTCGGGAGGAAGGTTCACAAACAGGTGGTTGGAAGTGGCTGGGAATCAGGCACAGTGCTGGGTACTGCAGTGATCAGCATGTATGGAAGGTGTGGAAGTGTAGAAGACGCTTTTCGGGCTTTCAACACGGTGGCCGAGAAGGACCTCGTGGCAATGAACGCGATTATCACCGCGTGTATCCAGCACAACGAGTTTGGAGAAGCTCTCAACTTGTTCCGGATGATGCAGCTAGAAGGGATGAAGCCGAGCAAGGCCACGTTCGTTTCGGTGCTCAACGCCTGCTCTTCGCCGAGGGATGCAAACCTTGTTCTAAGTTGCATCCTGGAGACAACGTCACTGGGATCACACGAGTCAGAAGCAGATCTTCTTCTCGGAAATGCTGTCATCACAATGCACGGGAGGTGTGGAGACTTCGTGGCTGCTCAACAGGCTTTCAACTCAATGGCCGTGAGGGACGTGATCTCCTGGAACGCTCTCATGGTGGCAGCCGAGAAAGGTGACGAGGTGCTCGAGATCTTCCACCGGATGCAGCTGGAAGGCTTTCGTCCCAACAAGATTAGCTTCGTCAGCTTCCTCACTGCTGCATCTTCGAACTCCTCCGGCTCGATTATCTCCAGTGCTCAGAGCTGCAAGGCGATCCAAGCACTGGCAGTCCAGGCGCAGGTTTTCCGAGACGACGTTATCAAGCACGGCTTCATCAACCTCTACGCGAAGGTCGGCAACCTCAACCAGGCCGACCAAGTGTTCCAGGACATCTCACGCCGGGACGTGGTATCCTGGAACTCGATCATCGCAGCGTACGCTCGCAACGCCACCGCTGGGCAGGCGCTGGAGCTGTTCCTCGAGATGCAGCTGCAAGGGATCGCTCCGGACGGGATAACTTTCGTGAGCATCCTCTCGGCGTGCAGCCACTCGGGCCAGGCGGCGAGCGCTGTCTTTTACTTCTCGTCCATGGCGATCGACTATGGAGTTCCAGCGGGACCGGAGCACCAGGGGTGCTTGGTTGATCTCTTTAGTCGCTCGGGGCGATTGAGCATCGCGGAGGAGCTCTCGGAGAGTAGTAGCGGCGGTGGTGGCGGTGGTGGCGGTGGTGGCTTCCAGTGGATGATGGTGCTGGGAGGATGCCAGGTCCAGAACGATGCTCGGCGGGGCGTGGCGGTGGCGGAGCGTGTCATGGAGATAGAGCGGAGCTGCGGTGCTGGTCATGTGGTTCTATCGAATCTCTTACGTGCGCCAACTTGTTTAAATTAAAAGACAGGTCAGGCGTTTACTGACATGGTTGGGCCACGTCAACTATAAGCAGCCACGTCATTATTCCACCATATTTAAAACTACTTCCAACCCCTTGCTGGTCTAAACTAGCGAGAATTTTTGGAGACCTGCTCTACAAATCTTAAAACAAAGAAGCAATGTCTGTTAACTTTGTTCTTCACAGGAACTTTGTCCCAACAAAAACAAAACAATGCTGATAAGACAACTAAGATTCCAAGTCTAAGAGCACACAGCTAGAATCAGCAGCAAAATCCAGGAGAGGAAGGCATATATAAGTCCATGTATAACAAGTGTTCAAGGAATAGAATTTTCCTGTTCATTCTTCCATCAAGAATTTTACCACAAGTTGGATAGAGAGGAACCATGTACGGATCTTCACCAATTTAGTTGGGGATCTTGATGATCATAGGTCAACAACCATGTATATAATTAAATTTTTTAATGCCGTTATATCATGGTGTAACTAGAAATAATGAATGGGCAAATATCAATTTGTGAAGTTATGTGATCATGGAATGAAATTTATATAATCATAAATCCTTAGAACATTAAGGGATAAATAGGGATAAAATAACTTTTATGTATACATATAAAAATATTAAATATACCCTCTAATAAGTAGTAATGCCTTACAAAACATTCCTCTCGGTTTTGGATTGAAAGTGAACAAAAGAGAAAGCTTTGACCGGCAAAATTTTTTACTTTGATAAAATAAAGAAGTAGTCTAACTTGGCACAGTTCTTTGACCCTCTTATATCTATGGATGGTCACATCCGCATGATAATGGATCAGCAGCAGCAGCAACACCATGATCATGACAAAATGGAGATACTGGCCACCAAGGCACTGATCACGGTCTTCACATTCATGGTCAGGTGGGGATTTCACTCATCAAGCGGGAGAGAGGGCAGCGCTTCCGGCCCAGCACATTCTGTTCAGCTTTTGTCTTTGTCAATCGCAAGTCCCGCAAGCTTCTGGAGATCATAAATGGCCTCCGATACATACTCTACATGTAAAAAAGAGAAAAGCTCGACAACCTTCTATGTCGATGATTATTTTCTTCAAGATAATCTGACCATTGATAGAGCGCAAGGCTCTTAACCTTGTGGTCGCGGGACGACTTCGAGGGGATCGTCTGTGGAGCACTACTGCGCGATCCTGCTGACGAGCCGATTGGAGCTGGCGACGCTGAGGATCTAGCGGCAGGCCTGGAAGCTCCTCCTCGATTGGGCAGGATAGCAAAGCGAGTGGGGCAGCTAACCAAGCTAGATCCGAGCGATTATGCCACTTTTCTTTTGACTAGGTTTTTGACTGAAAGATATGAATGAGAGCACGGGTCTATTGGTAATCATCAATGGCCTAGGTTCGGCCTTCCCATTGCACTCCCTAGCATCTTCCCAAAGTGGAGTGGACGTTGTAATTTGTGGAAGTTGAGGGCTCACGTACGCGCAGCCATCTCCAAATTCTAAGCTCTAAGTTGGATAAATTTTTAGGAGTCTTACTCGAATGAAATGGTTTCTATTCTTCGGGAGAAAGATCACGGAATCTCTAGTCTATATCTCGAATCCTCTGAGAGTGCCTAGCGAATTTGTTTCGGTGAGGTAAGATTTGTTTCTCGCCTTACTTGAACCTCTGGGACCACAGCGAGTTTTGCTTTTTTTACTTTTGTTCAAAGCGTTTAGGAAATATCTGGCAAGAGCGTTGGAGATATGATGGAATCCCTCTGGGAACAAGAAAATTACCTGGATCTATTCTTGAGACTCTTTCGACACCATTGTTAGCTTCAGTTCTGCCATGATAAATGAATCAAGGACTACAATAAAATAGATCTGTATGGAAACGAACATGAATGAATTAGCGGGCAGGTGATGGGCCGAGAGAATATTCTCCTCCATGCTGGAGAGAAATACAGTTTAGCTAAGCCAAACGAATATTCTACTCTTGCAATGAAATTAGTCTTTGCCTGAGCGATGGGAATCTTGTCGTCCAAAACGCTCTATTCACGGCAAGAACCAGCACTTCAGCTGTGCAAAAGATAATAACACACATTCAATGGACGATCTCACGCCAAGCTCGCCACCATGATGTGAAAACCAACAGGGAAAATTCTTCAGTATCATGCTCACACCGCATAAGCTATTCACGAACCTGCTACACTTCAAGCAGCATTGATGGGACCCAAGAGATGTGCAATAAGAGCAGAGAGTACACTGCTCAACTAGAGAACAACTCATGAAT